>NW_023270789.1:899484-1240011 GCF_011800145.1 Mirounga leonina | reverse complement strand
AGAAAGAAAGAAAGAAAGAAAGAAAGAAAGAAAGAAAGAAAGAAAGATATGAGGATGAGGGAGGACGAAAGCAACTCCTTACTTACAAAGAATGTTCACATGTGTTAACAGTGTTGACCCATTACTCTAACAAGTGGGTGAAGATAAGTCAGGTGATCTTATTATTCCCATTTTTAAAATGTGAACATTGATATTCACAAAGATTAAACCACTTGCTCAGATTTCCATAGCTCATGAAAGGCCAACTGGAACTTCAGCCCATGCCTTCTGCTCTCCCCCAATAAGACTGGATCACCAACAAACACCAATAAAGTCCTTCCAATGATTCATAGAAAATGTTAGTCTTCAGCAAATCATTATTCTAGCCATTTGATGCCCTCTCCCAGCTCTATACACTCCCTCTCAACCTTTCTTAGGCTCTAGAGCCCAAAATATATAGTCACTGCTCCCATTCATGTGAAGGAGAAGGCAAAACACACACACACACAAACAGTTAAACAAGCAACAGTGGGGCAGAGAAGAAGAGGAAGGAAGGAGAGAACAAGAGCTCTAGCCCTAACGAGACATGAATCCAAATAAAGTAATGTTTTCTTTTTTTTTTAAGATTTTTATTTATTTATTTATTTTATTTGACAGAGAGAGACACAGCGAGAGAGGGAACATGAGCAGGGGGAGTGGGAGAGGGAGAAGCAGGCTTCCCGCTGAGCAGGAAGTCTGATGGGGGGCTTGACCCCAGGATCCTGGTATCAGGACCTGAGCCGAAGGCAGATGCTTAACGACTGAGCCACCCAGGCGCCCCTAAAGTAATGTTTTCAAATAAATTCTGTTTTACTTTGTTGTTCTCACCTAAATGAGGTTTTAGTAGAAATTCTTTAAAGATTTACCTTAAGGAAAAAAAATTAATTGTAATATATGTTTCTCATTCACTCAAATGTTCCTAATTCAGAGATTTTAATGTTTAGAACAGGGCCTGAAACTTAGTTTGCATTTCTAGTACATATTAAGAAAGATGGTCTAAACCAATTAGTGGGGGGGAAACCAAGAATATGAGGGAATTTGTTATTAACCCAGTTGAATGAAAAATAAAAACCATTTACTCATTTAGAAGAATTGATTTATTTGTCAAAAAAGAAGCACATAGACTAAGTTAAACTTATTCACCAAAAACAGATATGCAATGAGGTAAGATTTAATCAGGTTGAAAATAATAGAATAAAACCAAATTGTTTTAAATGCTATTTTATTCATTCTTAATACCTAATTCAGACCAGCGCTCTTATATCCTACTTCCTCTTCACCACCACCCCCAGAACTTCACACCTACACACCCTCCTCGGTTAACAAAATTAAAGAAATTTTACTGTGTTTGCTTGGTAAATTTGTAGGAGCCTGTTTGCATCCATGATGCCATGTGAGAAAGTGGAGGCCCATGGCAAAAATTTTAAATAAGCATAATGTTCTTTTTTCCCCCACAAAATCATAAGAACCAAAGTGTCTACCCAATCTGGGAGTCACTTCAACAATATTCTTCAAAGTTATACCTTCTGCCTCCACGGGAACTCTCCAGGGACAGAGAGCTCTTCATAATGTCAGGAATCATGGCTTTATAGAATGAGTCCAACTTCTAAAAAATCATTTATTCTACTTCAAGTCCAAATTAACTCTTCAGCTATTTGAAGATATTTATCCTAGTATCCATTTGCCCTCTCCTTTCCAAATTATACATAAACAATTCTGTCAAACTCACATGACATCTATAAAGAGGTTGGTCCTGATGGACTCTGAGAAACAAACTGAGGGTTCTAGAGGGGAGGGGGGTGGGAGGATGGGTTAGCCTGGTGATGGGTACTAAAGAGGGCACGTTCTGCATGGAGCACTGGGTGTTATACGAAAATAATGAATCATGGAACACTACATCAAAAACTAAGGATGTAATGTATGGTGATTAACATAACATAATTTAAAAAATCAAAAAAAAAGAGGTTGGTCCCATTTTTTTGAAATATGTAACTTGCCATTTTTCTTCTTTAAGAATAATACACAGATCTGACCGGTGCCACCACTGAATCTGTTTCTTCTTTAAAATGAGGTTAGGGGCGATTGGGTGGCTCAGTCGGTTGAGCATCTGCCTTCGGCTCAGATCATGATCTCAGGGTCCTGGGATCGAGTCCCGCTTCAGGCTCCCTGCTTAGCAGGGAGCCTGCTTCTCCCTCTCTCTCTGCTGCTCCCCCTGCTTGTGCTCTCTCGCTCTCTCTGTCAAATAAATAAGTAAAATCTTTTTAAAAAATTAAATTAAATTAAAATGAGGTTAATAGTAGTATCTACTTCATAGGTGTGTCGAATATTTAAAGAAATAATCCAGACTGTTAGTGCTTGCCAGTATCTGTGCTCTGTTCATCCTCCTGGGCACAGAGCTAGAGTACATGTTCCAGTCTTCCTTGCAGTTAGGCGAGGCCATGTGACTGAGTTCCAGGCAATGGAAAATGGGCAGAAGTGATACATACCACTTTTAGATATTCTCTTCCCCCCACAAAAAAATTTCTTGTGTGTGCTTTTTCTTCCTTTGCTTTTTCCATCTGCCTCCTGAATGAGGGTAATTGCAAGGACTAAGAGGATGGGAGGCCATAAGATAGAAAGAACTTGAATCTCGGAATGACTGCATCCCCTCACCCCCTTCCCTCCCCTTGTCCCTGTGAAACATAGGCAAGAATAAAGTTTTATTATATTAAGTCACTAAGATTTTAGAGTTATTTTGGCCATTTGCCTAATACTGCTATGTATATTAGGTTAATCCATTCATGCAAAAATCACAGTGCCAGATATAGAGAAAGTATTAGCTACCATCACCACTAGCAATTCCTCCATCACTACTACTTCTGTAATTACTCCTGCCGCAGACATAGTCTGACTGGAGTCCAACATCTTATCTCCCTTGATCTAGTCACGTCAGCCTGAAATTGAATCTACTACTTGAGGAGTCACAACATACTTCGACTTACGTTGAAATTCCAGTCAACAACTCTGAGAAGAAAAACAAATGTGTTTTGTTTTGGGGGGGTTTTTTTGCATGTTGCTTCTTTCAACATAGTTTTCCCTCATCTTGTACTTTGAAGAACTGAAAATTTGGGAATTTAAAAGTAAAAATAAATAAGCACTTCTGATGAGTTTGCTGATTTTCATTATTGGTCCATTTTGAAGACTGGCTATCTATATATAGTGTTTATTTTTATTTCTTTACGTTTTTTATTTTAATTCCAGATTTTCATTATTGGCCCATTTTGAAGATTGGCAATTATTTTTGAATCTTGATTCTCTCATTCATTGTATTATTTTCCTCCCTCAGTTTTTATATGAACTACAAATTTTTCTGACATGCAAACTATTTTCATCCAAACTGCTGATGAAGATGTCAGTGAGGAGAAGGCCAACTAGAGAGCCCTGTGGTGTGGCCCTGGGGATTCCCTCAAGAACGGAGAGCAATCAATTTATTCACAGTGTTTGAGTTCTACACACTTGGACTGTATTGTCATTCAATCCAAGTCGCACCATCTTGTGCACAAAATATCTTGAAATCTTTGTCAAAAATTACATCAATAGTGTGATTATCTAATCCATAGCATTCTCCTAATTAGTTTAGTAATTTTGATAAAAAGTTAAAATGGTATTTATTCGGAATAATGTTTTTCTTAACAATCCTGGCTAACTCCTGGTAATCATTGCTGTCTTTTCTACCATCTGTTGTCTTTTCTAAACCACTTGTTGCTTTTCTCTCAAACCATCTTCTTATTAACATATGACAAAATTTTGCGTGGGTTAGACAGCAAGTGTATACCATTGAAACCCTCTTTCTTCCAACTCCCCTTTCAAAATAATGACATTTGCCCTTCTCCAATTTTTCTAGGATTTATCTCAATATCTGTGATTTCTTAACCATTACCATTGACAGTTGCTTCATCTCATCTGTAAATTCTTCCAGTACCAGGGTGTGTGATTCATCTGGATCTAAAGAATTGAACTTACCAAAGTCTGAAGCCCCACCTCCCTAGTCTCAGAAAGTTCTTACAGCTACCAAATACTGTAACCATGACTGCAAATAATCCCAGAGACAGGTCAGGAAATTTTATCTTACTTATGGAGCACCTCCAGTCTAGGAAACCTGCGTATCCATTCAGCTATGTGCTGAGGGTCTGCCATGTGCCAGGCATTTAACACACATACCTCATTTAATCCCAACCATGAAAACAGAAGTTCAGAGAAGAAAGTTGACCAAGGTTACACAACCAGATTCAGGCCGAGTCAGGAGCCAAACCCAAGTCTGTCTAATTCCCAGCTCAGGTTCTTCCCACTGAGCCATACCTACCTTCTCACTGGGACTCTCATTCTGTCTTCCTTCCTCACTTGGCCTTCAGTTCCCTTTTAATTATACTCTTCTGCACTTCACAATATTCAGACAGCTCTCCTTGGTGAGGAAAATGGGAACTTGTCAGAAACCGATATGCTTTCCTCCCTCTGTCTGTACTTACCTTTTAAGCATTCATCAAATAATTGAGAATGTTCTAGCAAAAAGAGCTTTATCATTTTTCACAGCTTCAACTTCCACCTTTATGTTGACCACAAACTCACCCCCATATTTCACCTAAAATTCCCTTGATCATGTTGGTGAGGATCATGTTGGTTCCTCTGGGTCCTCAGGATATGTATTCTGCTCTTTTTTTTTTTAATTTTTTATTGTTATGTTATGTTAATCACCATAAATTACATCATTAGTTTTTGATGTAGTGTTCCATGAATCATTGTTTGTAAATAACACCCAGCACTCCATGCAGAACGTGCCCTCTTTAATACCCATCACCAGGCTAACCCACCCTCCCACCCCCCTCCCCTCTAGAACCTTCAGTTTGTTTTTCAGAGTCCATTGTCTCTCATGGTTCATGTCTCCCTCCGATTTCCCCCCCTTCATTCTTCTCCTCCTGCTATCTTCTTCTTCTTCCTCTTTTTTGTATTCTGCTCTTTATCAGAAGTCCTTTTTTCTCATATCAACATTTTTCCTGGAATCTCATCCTCCTAATATCAAGGCTCTTCCCATGCCCTTCTTTCTGTACAGGACCAATCTGCAAATGGAAGATTCTTCTCACTGTCTCATCCACCTTCCTTCAGGCCCATTCTATGCCCTCATGGACTTATAAGCTAAAAACATGGTTGTCAACTAACTATCCTTTGGTATCCGCTGATGAGCACTCCAAATCTCCCTTTAACTGGAGGTATTTTCATCTTTTGAAGGGACTGATGAAGTGAGGTATAGGGATTCCCAGCACAACTTCTGGAGACTGACTGCCTGGGTTCAAATACTGACTTTACCACCTACTACCTCTTTTACCTTGGCATTTACTTAACCTCTCCAGACCTGTTTACCTCTAGGATGGGGATAATGGTTCTGTAAGGATAAATGTTAGTTGTTAATTATCAACAGGTGAATTTTAATGTTGGCATTTTTGCCCTCTAGGTAAATGAAAAAAGAAATATTTGAGAGTCGGGAGCTTTGACATTTGCCACTAAATTTATACTGTGTGAGTAGTTAGCTCTTCTTCTTAGCAATAGGTAGCAACAGAATTTCTGAGCTGTAAATGTCATCACATCCAAGCCAGAGGCCAGAAGTTATAGACTCAAAACCAGTATAGCAGACCAGATAAAGAACTTGCTTATGACCCTTCTGAAGAGGGCGGACCTACTGCATACCCATCTACTTCCTACCTCAATGTTACCAAATCTTCCTTTGCTTTTTTCCCAAGAGATAGCAAAAATCTAGACTTTTATGTAAAATCTCCCGATTTTTAAATATTGGCAAATTACTTTTTAAATATTTAGCATTTTACATGTTTAAGAACAAAATACCAGCAGTTTGCAATCTCTGGCCTAAAGCCTGAAGTCTGAAGTCCCACACCCCTAGTCACAGAAAGAACTTGTAGCTACCACATGCTGAAACCATGACTACAAATAATCCCAGAGATAGGTCAGGAAACTTTATCTTATTTATGGAGTACCTCCAGGATGGGAAACCTGCGTGTCCACTCAGCTATGTGCTAGAGTCACCCTTTTTTTGCCACAGATATTAATTTACCACAAGAAGGCTCTTGTCATATCCCCCAGAATCTCCAGGTCAAATTCCTGGCCCATCCCAAGATTCCAGGCACTCACCGGTGATCTTATTTATGGTGTCAATTACTAATGGTGCTGAGATTAAGAACCTGGTGAAACAGATGCCAGACAAGCTGTTGCTAAAATTGTCTATGTATGGTTAGAGACAGAGCCCTGCCCTGGGCCTGAGCATCTGTGCAAAAGAGGGGGAGGTTATTGGAGCCAGCACTCAGTGTGTTCATGGTCAGGTCTGCTGAAGCCCGAAGATGAGCCATATGAGGAAACTGGGGCTGGTGACAGCTGTTGAGTAAGCCTTACTCATTTGAGGATTATGAGAGAGTTGAAGAAGCCTTGATAAGTCGCTAAGAGCCAGGTCTATCTTTGGAATCCAACCTAATTTTCCAGCAGATTCAACCCATAAATGCTAGAGCTGGGATTAGCTAAGATTTAATGCCTACAAGTGGCCAAAATATATATATTTACAATTTTTATTTTGGCATTTTTTGTGTTGGCAAAATAATTAAATAAATAAAATAGAAGCAAACTAAATGTTTATCTGGAAAGAATTGGATATAAGTTACAGTACCTTCATCCAATGAAATAATATACAGCCAGTTATGGGATAAATTAGTTTTAAAGAGCTGTCTATAGAATAATATGTATGGTCTTACCACTATTGTGTTAAAAACAGATGAAGAAAAGAAAAGAAGGAAATAAAAACCAGGTGAATGTATGTGTTAGTATGAGCGGACATATGAGTGTGTGGGTTGAAGAGTCTTAGGAAAAGAATTTAGAAAGATACATAGCAAACAATTAACAACAGTAGGCCAGGAAAAATGAATTATTGAATATGCTGTTGCATTTTACTTTGTTATAGCAAGCAAGAATAATTTTGTAAGTTAAAAAGTGACTATGTAAAGAATATATTTAATTCTCATGAAGTCAATTCATAATTAATATAGCACCTAATGTGACTCCAATACTGTGCTATGTGCCATCAAGAATATAAAAGAAAAGCTCCTCCTATCCTTGAATATTATAACTTACTAGGAGAGCCTATCTATTATATCTATCATCTATCTATCATATATATATATACATATATATGTGTGTGTGTATATATATATATATATATATATAAACACTACTCAAACCCAAGTAATTGAGTCCTTCCTATTTCATACATAAAAGAGCCATCATTATTCCTATTTCATAAAGGAAAGAAACTGAGGTTCAGGGAAGCTCAGTGCCAGCAAGGGAGGGAACTGGGTTCTGGCTCTAAACCCAGGGATCTTCACTACTAAACACTTAAAGGTAAATGTCTTCTTTGTAAAGAAGAAAAGATATTTCAGTAAAAATTCATCAAGAAGCATTTAGAAGTGCTTGGTGAAGAGGAGATACCCGAGTTCTCAAGTCTGACTTTCTACACAAGTGAAATCTGTCAGCTTATTGCTGATCTTGCTTTTCACCTACTTCTTTAAACAGAATCTACTGCAAAGATTGACCAAAAATCATAGACAAGACCCAGATATGTTTCAAGGAGCATCAGAGATGGAAGAGACCCTAAAAACCACCTCTTGTCACAACTCTATTTTTAAGACAGGAAACTGAGGCACAGAAAGGCCTGAAAACTGTCATGTAGTTGACCAGTGGCAGGACTAGGACTTGAATCTATGGTCTTTTCAGCACATTCACACTGTGCTCATCCTCATGAATGACCCAGTGACACATCAAACTAGCACTCCTAGCTGTCCCAGTTGATGAGGTAGGTGCTCCCACCAATTGAAGTCTGACGTTGGTTCAAAGTTCCCCAAATCAGCCTTGATGGAGCAAGCAGTCATTCTCCTCTAATCATGTCTTTCTTGAGACAATTTTTGCTATGCTGTTATTTTCTATCAGGAAGACAGATGGACAAACACCAGCACAACTAGCATATACCAAGTGCCTGTTAGATAGCCCTCACTGAGAGTAGGGTGTTTGAGTATATTATCTCTTAACAACCTAGGACATAGATTATGATCTCCATTTTACAGCTACTAAATGATAAAACCAAAGGCTCAAATCAAGGACTTTTAAAAATATGCCTAGGACATGTTCCCTGTGTGCTGCCTTCCATGTAGCAGGAAAAAAAAGAAAAGAAAAGAAAAGAAAAGAAACTACTGGATATGGCCCAAAGACTGTAGCTTCTTTAGAAGCAAAACACGCTAATAAAATCTCTGCTTCCAGGGGGGGAGTCAATGAAAATCAAATAAGAGTGCATTTCATTCTGTCATCTCCTGACCTATAAAAGTGAGTTAGAAGACTAGACTCCTGGAGAGTCACTGCCTCCAGGCTCTACAAGAGTCTCTGCTCATTTCTCAATGTTCCAGATTTCTGGATCTTGTCTTCAGGCCAGCTTCCTGCTCTCCTCTAATCACAGCAGCACTCCATTCTGTGCTTGGACAGTCTGTGAAATCTGTACTCCCTTGGAGCCGATGAAAGGTCTCAGGCTTAAAAATCCTATAAATCCCATCCTCTGAGTTTCTTGAGGTGGCCACTGGAGAGAGCTGAAAACAAAAATTGATGCACCTCACTTAAGTCTAAGTGTTACTCTACCACCCTCCCATGTCCTCCTTAATGTCTCCTAGTTCTGATCAGATCTACTGCGTAATGCAGTGGGAGAAAAAGGATGGTTTTGTGTGCACCAGCGACCCCATTAAAGCTCATGCTCCTACAGTACAACTCTTTGCAAAGCAGCATTTTCTGAGATAATGAGCTGGAATGAATAAATCCCCTACTGCTGGTTCTTCTTTAATTATTTCCCTAAAAAGAAAGGACTATGTCATTGAAAGTATAAAATGCACCTAAAAAAATATTCTTCAGTAAAGTGCGACAGAATCAAGGTGTGACATCCCCAAGAACAGCCAAGTCACAAAAGAGCTAGTCATGTTAGAGGCCAAGTTAAATAACTCATAATTTTGGATCTCTGGGTCGTGCTAGCACTCTTGACTGTGGGCTTATGAAATGCCTGAACAGGCAAGACGGCCCCTGTTGAATCTTGCTTGACTTGGCCCTCACATGGGTAACTCTTCTATGATTTGGCTTTCCCCACACATCTCACACCTTCCCACAAGTGACCTTTTTATTCTGTGCTTGGCTTTTCTATGGTGGGTTAAGTGTCTGCACACATTCACGTCATCAGGTTTGTGGTGTGAAGATGACGTGGTATTGCTCTCCAGATATGCAAGAAGGGTTGAAGTTCTGCTTTGGTTCCTACAATTTTTTCTGGGATAATTATGGATAAAAAGGATATGGTTAGAGGATGTATGCCCTACTTTTTCTCCATGACACTGCCTCTTGTAGCTCTTTGAGCTACCCAGTGCTTTTCATCAAACTGAGCTTCTACATATCCAGTGGTGCCTACTCCCTTGGACTCCAAATCTTAGACCATGTGTTGTCATTTTCTACCATTCCAGAGCCATTTCCTCTGATATGAAATTTCCCAGAATCCCACATGTATACTGTATCATGCAGCACTGGGCACCTGCATTTCCTTAGAACATTACTATAGGCCACCCTGATTATAATCATCAGTCCTCCACTTATCCTATGTGCTAAGCAGTCTTCCTTTTAACCATCCATTGTCATATCCAAGAAGTCTTCCTCAAACTCTGGATTGACCCAACTGCTTCTCTTCTGTGCCCCTGTAGCATCCATGTTTATCTCTATCATAGCATTTCCTCACTACAACAATTGTTTCTGTTTATGGTCTGTCTCCACGCTGGGCTGTGAGCTCCTAAATTGTATGGACTAGCTCTTATTTATCTATACATTACAAACACCTAGCACTCTGTCCTGCACAAAATAGTTGTTCATGTTGATGAACCATTGTCGAAGGTTTGATTGAATGAGTTTGGGTGAAGGTTATTTCCAGGCCTATGAATTAATTCTACTTCAGAAACTCTTTTTGTTGTATTGCTTTGTCATGATACATTAAGTATGGCTTGTGTTGACATTCAAATAAAAGGACACACATCCAACTGAAGTTGTCACTATAGAAAAACTAGTTTAACACTCAAAGGGTAATATGATTTATCAGGTCTTGTGGAGGGCCATGTTGAGGGAGATGGCTGAATTTCCCCATGCTTTCACCTTATAAGAGACAAGGAATTTAGCAGCCACTCTGGATTGTCCTTTAGTTTGGTCTATAGTTCAATAATCTCTGACAGTATCTTCCTTAAATCTTCCCAAAAGGCTCTGCTGATCTTCATAGACATTGTCAAACCAAAATGTCTGATGTGACTTATGGACCCTTAACCCTCTGTATCAACTTCCCAGCCACACTGCCACCACAAAAGCATGCTGCTGTCTTAGATACAGACTGGGAGCCCCAGAGAGAATCTTTGCCAATCTCAACAACTTCGGTTTGCTTGAGGATATCTCTGTTCAGCTACATAATAAAGGATGTCACTAAGTGTTTAAGTCTCAAGGAGTCTTACATCCTGATGCTTTGAGTAGAAGAATGAGTCTTTCCAATTCTGAATCCTCTGGCTTTTGCCCTGATTATTTTACTACAGCTTCAATCTCCTCTAATTCTGAATGGTTAAAGAAGCCTTTCCCTGGTCACGTTTCGGGAGAATGAGCCCAAGTTAGGGCAGGGTGTGGAGAGCTTAATAAGATGTATGTAAGTCCATATGGCAAAGAAACAAAACCAACATGTAAGAAAAAGACTTTATTGATGAAACATTAAATCTTCTGCACACCAGCATACTCTGATTATGGATATGGAACCTGTGACCATTTGCCTAGGTGTTTCTGGGAATCATTTCTGGATAATGGGATTGCTAAACTAGTTCTCCTCTGCAAAGAAAGCTGACTGGGGAAGGAACATGAGATGCTTGTTGGCTTGTGGTACTGGGTGCTTCACTTTGTGAGCATCCTTTCTGAGAAGCATCACCAGTAGCCTTCTGAGGCCAAAATCTGGTGCTGTCACGGGGTTAAACAAAGAATAGTTCCAGAAGCCTAGTTTGGAAACCATGTGGGAAGATTTTACTGGGTCTCTGGGAATACCACAGAACGTTACATGACAAGGCATTCCATGCTCCTACTTTGGGGTATGAAGACCTGCAAAACTACAAGCTGAGTAGAATGTGATCCTGACACTCTAGAGAGATGGCTTATATATCCATGTTCACTTTGTGTTGGTCTCAGACTATTGATAGTAATGCTAGGAATGACTGGGGCACTCACCTGAGCCCCTACCCCTCTTGGCCACCCCCCACAGACGTCTCCCTGATTGGCTGGAGCCAATTTTGTGGCTGGACCAGCCCTTGTGGTTCTTACTATGATTGCAAGGTGCACCTCAGAAACAACCATCAGGGGAACTTTGAAAAAACAAGGTTTTTTCACAGGTCCTGGAGAGTACATGCCATCCCCAGAGCCACACAATGAGGTCACGAGAGACATGGAGCTGACCTGGGGCTCTGCCTAGCTGGGGCTGCAGGTGGGGCACCTCAGGTTTCTCGGGTTCACTCTTTATTGGTGAATTTAAAACATAAGAGCAGTAATTAGTGCACTGGAAAAGGAGAGCAGGGTCACTCAAGTGGGCTTTTCTAAAACAGGGGACTTCATGGGCAGGGTGGTCTTTATTTAGTTGTGTAATGGGCAATATGTTTGGAGATGGATGTCTTTGAAAAACAGCAATCAAAAGCTTACCGTTGGGCACTTATATTACAATTGAAAAAAACTAATTGTTAGGCACTTAACACTACGGTGTCATGTTTGGGATCTTTCTGGATGAAACCCAATTAAGAACTGATTCCTTCTATACTATAAGCTTTCTTGGTTCAAGGACAATGATTTATCAATAGCATTCTCAGCATTTTGCCCAAGGAAATATATATAAAAACAAGAAACCAGCTCTAATTAACTAACTTATATTAATGAATAGTGCAAACTCTGAATGGGACTGCCTGAGTGTGACCTTGTGCAAGATTGTTGGCCTTTGTAATTTTTCTCTTACCTACGATATGGCCATAATAATAATATTGCTGGCATGTAACAAGCACTTGATAAACATTTCTTGTTTTGTAGTTAAATCCTCGAGATGTTTTAGGAGAATGGGAAGGAACTCCTACTGAAAGATACATCTTACTGAGGAACTGACCTCTAGTGGGGTAAATTCAACTGCTCCAGATAGTTTTGCCAAACATTCGAAAAGCTGGGACTGGAAGTTAGCCCTCCCTTTACCAGCTGGGTTTACAGGAAAGACAGATCTTAGAAAGTAAGTGTAGACTGGTTGTGGGGCTTGCAGGGACTCCCTGATGCCTACCCAATCTGTCTCCTTCTCTTCCTGGGCACTCACCTAGACTGTATATTTCCCAGCTTCTCCTGCAGGTAGGTGTGGCCATAGGAGTTCAAACTACAAAAGCAGGAGGAAGTCATGTAACCAGTTCCAGGCCTGATTTATCTCCCAAGTTCAAGTTTCCACCTTTCTCCATCTGCTACCTGAACGGAGAGGTACCAAACGTTATGTGTTGAAGATAGCAGAACCTAAAAGGAGCCTGGTTCCTGGGATCACTGCTTGGAGGACAGCCACCTAACTAGGAAGCCTAGGTCGGATTGCAAGTGAGTGAGAAATTAACAGTAACATGTTACTATTTGAAGGTTTCTCTCTTACATTATCCAGAGACAACTTAGGAGGGGCTTTCCCTGCCCATGGGTGGAGGAAGGATGTGCAGTGTGGCAGGAAGGGGAAACTCCACAAATCCTCCTCGTGGAGTCCAGAAACTTCTAGAATGAGAACTGCTGGAAGGTTGACCTGGCCGTCCTCGGCAGTCCCCTTTGTCTGCTTCAGCTTCCCTGGGTGAAAATGCCAAAAAGGATTCAAAACCTTTGGTTTTCTGTGCCTCTGCAGGGCCCACAGTAAAGTCTCATAAAAGCTGAAAGTGTGAGTAGGAAGCATCTGAAGTGGGAAATGCCGTTAGGCTGGCCCATAAAAGAGGAGTGCTATGAGCAGTAAAATGAGCTAAGAAGGAAAACATGATGAATGTTTTCTCGGCCTTAAACAGCAAGATCCCCTTTCACAGTCCCACGTGGCACTGCACGCCTGAGCTGGAGAAGCAAGGGGCTCTGTGCAGAGCCTGACTCAGGGACTGTGGCAGTGAGCCCGTGCCTAGGGGCCCCGGTGGGTTTGGGGGGATGGAGTCAACTCCTCCATCACCTCCCAGCCCCCACCGGCCCGTGCCTGGATGAAGGCTCCCACTGAGACACTGGAGGAAATCCTGAATTGCCCAAGTCACAGAGCTAGGACATCTCACGTATGAAAATGAAATCCAGAGTCATGGTACCAGGAGCAGGAGGGAGAACATTTGACTTAAGAGATTTGAGATTTGACTTAAGAACGTGAACATACTCCCCCCACTGCCCGCTGCCATAACTCATTGCCCCATATAGAAAATATTTGTCTTTACTGCGCTGCTTCCCACACTCACACCCAGATGCCTCTCCCTTCATTTTATGTGGTTTCCAGGAGTTCTTCAAACAATTCAAATTCGACCTCCTCCATGAACACTTCTCTATTATAGTCCTTTTGAATCTCATTTTTAGAAAAACATAATCGTGGAAAGACCTGGGCTGGAGCCCTGTCTTTGTTACTTATAAGCTCTGTGATTTTGTGCACGTTGCTCATCTCTATGAGTTTCTATTTCCCCATCTATAAAATAGGGATTAAAATACAAATTCTGTAGGGTAGTTGCAAGGATTAAAGGATGAACTTGCATAATGTGTAACATATAATAAAAACTCAATAAAAATGTTTCCTTCTAACATTTTACAGAATATATGCTCATTACCACAAATGTAATACTTTTTACTGTTCACTGTTTCATATGCACATATCTTGACTTCTCAACCAAGCTGAAATCTTCTTTTTTTTTAAAGATTTTATTTATTTATTTATTTGACAGAGAGGGAGAGCACAAGCAGGGAGAGTGGCAGGCAGAGGGAGAGGGAGAAGCAGGCTCCCCGCTGAGCAGGGAGCCCAATGCAGGACTCTATCCCAGGACTCTGGGATCATGGCCCAAGCTGAAGGCAGACACTTAACCGAGTCACCCAGGCGCCCTTAAGCTGACATCTTCTTGATGGTAGGAAATTTTCTACATCTCCATATTACATAGAACAGTTCTGAGAAAATTATAGAATACCAAGACATATTCAGTACTTTTTTAATTAATTGTTGTTCATAATTTATCTGATTGCTATTAATTAATTGTTTGATCCTTAGTGTTAACCTTTTAACAAAGTCAGATAGAAGGGATGGATGACTCTCATCCTCGACCAAGGAAGTCATGAAAATAGGACTTTATTGGGGCCACAGAGAAGACAGATTCAGATTTGAGGAGTCTCTAAATGGCCCCAGTCCCAGAAGGCCAGCAGCCAGGTTTCAGCAAATAAGGATCAATGCTACAAAGCCCTTGGAAGAACAAAAATACCTGGCCCCAGCTGATGCAAGACCAACAGAGCACATCCTCCGGTGAGGATATGGCTGCCCTCCGTGTAAGTTGGAGTAAGCAAATTCTGAGATGATGTCCGCATGTGTCCTTGCTCAAGTGTCATCTCCTTAGAGCAGCCCTCTTAGAAAACCCTACTGAAATGAGTTCTCATTCTCATTCTCCAATCACTCTCTATCATTCTATTACTCGCAATTCCCTCGGGATGATTCTTGCAATCTGAAGTTACATTATTCATTTGTTTGCTAGGGTATCCTGTAGCAGTCTCTCATCAGACCATGAACTCCTCAGAGACAGGAACGTGTCTAATTGTTCACCTCTATGTCCTCATGCCAAGGGCAGTGCTTGACCCAGAGTAGGCATGAGAAACACATTTATTGATATTGAACGAGATGAATGAATGAAGCCGGTCACAGGTATGGCCCTCTCTGGAAACCAGATCTCTGACCGACAACCATAAACACCATCGCTTTGTGAAAATTTATCTTTGTGGCTGGGTTTCCTTAGGAGGACAACTCTCCTTCAGTTTATTGCATGCAAATTCATACAGCAGAGCTTCTCTGAAATCCTCCAAGTACTGAGCAATGAATCAAACATTTGGCATCAGCCAAGAAGCTCTGCCCTTCCATCTCTACCCTCTGTACACTCACTAATGATAAACTATTTCATAGAAAAGGATATTAGTCTATAGGCTACAAGAAGGTCCCGAACTCTTGTTTTATTAAATGACTACGCGTGAATTGAGATGCTATCATTTTCCTCAAAAACTTATTGATTGACTTTTAAGTTGTTATTTCATTCTTAACCCACCATTCCTTCTATAAAAATTCTGAGCATCATTCAAACTAAATCAAGTTCTACCCCCCAGTGAAAACAGTTCCAACCTCACCTTCTTACACTGAGCATCTCCTCTGAATTTTCAGTCTTTTATGTCATTAGCCCCACAGGTGCATGACTGCCTGAAAAGTAAACCTTTCAAGAGAGAAACTATCACACGCATTTTTTTTTAACCCTCCATTATGTATTAGGGGATCCTGGCAAGCTAGTATGTAAATTAAATTTACATGAATCTGCCACGGAATACCATATGAAGGATAATCTTTGTTCATTTGGGCCCATGAATTTGGAGTGAATGATAATTCAGCCATGCAACCATTTTGCGCTATCCTTGGAAAATGGGCTTGGTCGACAAATTCAGCAGTAAGAATGACTATGTATTGAGATTCTGTACTAGGCCACAAACTTTCCAAGGATGCAAAGAGGAATAAGATAGACTTTTCTCCAAGAACATGAGTAAGGGCAGAATAGCTTTCTTATAGCTCTTTGTATGTAGTCAGTGTGCCAATTATGAAGAATTTTCACCATTCCATTAAAGAAAATTAGGTAGAGCGTATTCTTGAAAATTTTTTATCCAGTTTGTTAAAATAAATATTTTTATTCCTTTCTCATTTATAGATAAAGACACATGCCATAATTGAGATGTAATTGACTTGGACTGCTCTAATTAACCCAAATAACAGAAATTTTCTGTACTTACCACTCATGAATGATTATTGAAATTCTTATCCTGTTAAGTGAAAATATGGAAATTTCTATGTAAAGTTTGCTCCCTGGCATATGATGATTATCTGTTACCTAAAACCTCAAACACTATCAGGCCAGTGCATAATATTTGGTATGCGGCTGAATCAGAAAGAAATAACTATAAGCTTTATATGTAGTTGTTTTCAGTCTGCCGTTATGAAGCCAAAGGTTGACTGCAAGATTTCCACATAAATAGTGCCTTTTTAAGTCTTGAGACATGTCACACCTACAGTCCATGGAGATTCTCATCAGCTGTCGTCCCAGCTATTTCAGCAACCATGTGATAGCTGATGGAATTAGCAGCATTTCAGTCTTTGAAGTTATCTATAAAATCAATGCAATGATTAAAGTCTTTGCTCCTCCAAACCAAGCTCCATTTCCGGTGAATGAGTGTGGTAGTGGACAACCTGACCCCCCAAATCAAGCCCACGTGAAGTGAGTCAGCGGGCTCCCAGTGTCACTGCCTACCGGGAAACAGTCCAGGATAGAGGTCGAGCGGGAGATTTCAAGTTCTGGCTCTGCTTCTTCCCAGCCACTCTGAAGTACAGGCAGGTCACAGCCTTTAGAGTCCTCCTCTCCCATTTGCAAACCAATACTTCCTACCCTGTCCATCCCTCAGTGGTTACTGTGAGGCTCAAATGAGCAAATATGGGAGGAAACAAGAAAGAATATGAGAAAGTGCTTCTAAGTGGAACAGCCTGAGGCACTTTATTCGTCTAAGTCGTCATTTGGTACACGGCAATTCAAAATCACTCCTCCGGGGCCGTGGAGGCGCATTTAAAAGGGAGGGTATAAATGTCTGATCAAACAGCCTCAGAGGTGTGCTCACCTCAATCCCTTAGGATATAACTTCTTCCTGATTGTCCGAGTGCCTCACGGGACTGCGGGGACTGTGGGCGCTCCGGCAACGGGAGCCGATGTAACTGCACAGACCCGGAGCTCAAATGGCCAGCTCAATCCCTTGCTACCTGAGGGCCTGCATCACGTACTTACTTCTTTTTAAAGCTTGTTTCCAGATCTCTGAAACGATCAAAATAACACCCATCTCACAGAATCGTGGGGGGCTGAGATGAGATACGCATATAAAGAATGGTATAAGGCGCTGGGCACGGGGCCGGGATGGGGATCGCTGTTGGACTCGCTGGATTCTGCAGCTAGCATGAAAGCGAACATCCCACTAGAGTCAGACCTGATTTCAAGTCCTCGTTCCCTCTCTGACCAGCTCTTCGATCCCAGAGAATCCACTCAACCTCTCTGGAGCTCAATTACTAATCAAAATGAGGATGGAGAAATCTCCTTCACGAGGTCTACATAAAGATCATGCCAAGCAGCATAGACCAGAGCGCTGTGCTCATTGTAGAGCACAATGCAAATGCATACACTGCTATTTACGTTTTCCGTACAAACACGCTGTAATACAATTGCAAAGATTTTATTTAGCGGCTTTCTGTGCTTGGCACTTAGAGTTCCGTGCATAAGGGCAAATTTTTTATACACCTTTACTTCATACATATTTTACATACCCTTTTTATTGCCCCCTTTTTTAATATTCATAATATTGGATTCCCCACTAGGCACATAAATACATTATCTACAACACCTCAAAACCAAAAATCTTAATAATATCTGTATTATTTTACTTGGTATTATTTGCATTTCCACACCACTTAAAAAGTTTAGCTTGCACCAAACTTCACTTGTTTTCTTAACATTAAAGGACTTGAAGGGGAAAGGAGAGATGAAGGAAAAAACCCAAAACTTTAAAATGCAATAAACTATTTGATAAAAATGGAGATCTAAGGGCAGGTGGAAGGATGGAGAAGGCCCATCTGCAATTCCCTGGGACGTGCCCGGATTTCTCATGCCACAGGGGCTAAGGGGCAGGTGATCCAGGTCAGGTGTCTGGGTCTGGCATGTGGAAGGCCAAGCCTCTATTTGTCGCCTCTGCTCTTGGTATCATCTGTCGGGATTAAAACACCCTTCCTTCTTCACACTCCTTCCGGTCCCCCTCCCCTGCCAGGCTGCATGCTCTGAAATCGGCACTGCGTACACAGGGCACCCCTCTTCTGGAGCACGGTGGTCAGAGCCGCGGGATCGAAGTGCATCCCTTGCCCGGGTCCCTGTCACCAGTGCCCTGACTCTGCACAGTGTCCCAGAGAGGTTTCCTCCTCGGTGATGCCACGATTCTTTCTAGAACCTGTAGAGGGGTGGGGGTGGAGAACCAAAACAAACCAATTTCCTCGGTGCATTACAACTCTCACCATTGCTCACACTTCCTTTCTCAGTCTCGCTCTCCGCCTCTCTCTTGCTCATTACTGCTTCTCTTCCTTTCTCCTTCGGCTGCTCTTACTCCCTTTTCACAGGCACCCCCGGGAACATCAGCGATAGCACACCGAGTGAGGAGAGCCAAAGTTCAAAAGCAATCGTTCTCAGGAAGCCAAGTCTGGTTGTAGTGCTGATGTTTGTCTACCTTCATGGACCGGAAGGGGCTCCAGGATACACGGTTCATTCCAGAAACAGGGTAGGCTGCAGGGGAGAAATGTTGACCGCCACTGCCGGCCCAGTCCATCTAGTGTTGTACATAGACCCATTCTTGGTGAAAGCCCCCACCGGGGCCCCCCTCCACAGAGTTCACCCACTTCCAAGTCAGTGTGCATGTATGTCGGTGTGTGTAAGAGTTTGTGTGTGAATACATATGTGTGTATGCATGCATGCACGTATGTATGTATGTAGGTATGCATGTATAAGTAGGTCTGTATTCGTGTGGGGGGTAACTTTTCATGGCTGCTACATGCTAGCATCTCCCTTAACATTATTATAAAATGATTATTCAGTTTCTTCAAAGGCCACTCTGGAGTAGACAATGCTTTATAAAACTAAGGTTTGGGAAGGCAGGAGAATGGCCACTGAGTCGGAGATGATTCTACCACAAGTATCCTTCAGTGGCTTAAATGTCTTTTGTTGTTCTTGGGTATGTGCTTTCCTCCTCCAGAAAAAAAAAAAACAAAACACAGTTCCCATTTCTCAAAGGCTTGGGCTCCCAAAAAGGAGGATCTGCCCATGGAGGCGCTGGGGCCCTGTGGGTGGAGGGCAGTAGGCTCCGTGGTGTTCGGACCGGCCATTAAACCATGTGCACGGACATCTGGGAGGAGGAGCCTGGGACCGCCCCATACTGCCGACCGTCACAGGTGTTAGTCGCCTGCTGGTTATTGGGCGAAGGGCTAATCATGTGCATGCTGTGCTCCATCCCCGTGGGCAGGTACTGCCTCTCTCCAAAGGCCCCATTGGAAGGAGAAGAACAGAGTAAAGTGCTTTGAGAGGCGCTCAGTTTTTCTGGGCTTGCAGCTAGCCGGGGAGAAGTGGGGAAATTGTATCCATAGAGATTGTAAGGGTTGTGGAGAGAGAAGGCGTTGTAGGAGCTCTGCTGCATGTGGCTGCCCCCAAACATATGTGGTGATGAGGAGCTGGAGGCCGCATTGCCTGCCTGCATGACATACTGGAACTGGGAAGTGGGGAAGGACCCCAGCTGGCCACCGTAGGCTTCCATCTTGCTGTTGCTAGGCAACGAGGGAGGCGTCGGTATTCCTGAGATCAGGGGTGGAGTCCTCTGAGGCAGGAAGGTTTCCGAGGGCTGAGTGGCTGAAGCAGTGCCGCTCTGGAGCCTGTTGTAGCCACTGTCACTCAGCCCTGGGTAGCTCTGCAAGGCCGCCATGTTGCTTCGGGCACAGGGTGGATAATCGGAGAGGTTTAGATTGCACAGCTGGCTCTCTCGACAGCCCACATTGAAAGTGTTGGGCGCCAGATGAAATGTTGGAGGAGAACAGGATGGAGATAGAAGGTGAGAAGAAGCTGAAGGGGATGGTGTCCCAGTGCTGGAGGTGGTCGGGGAAGTGCCTGTGCTGCCCCCTGAAAAATAAAAGGTGAACACCAAAAGAGACCTTTTAAGAGAAGTCTGTGCAGGCCAGATGCAAGCCAGGCAGGAGGTGCCCTCAAATGTCCAAGACGGGCTGAGTTGTACAGAACCATCGCCTTCTCTTAACTCAGCAGACTCATGTTAAGTGATTCTACCTGTGCGCGCGCGCACACACACACACACACACACACACACCAAAAGAGAAGACAAAGAGGTGACACAAAAGAACACTAAACTCTTGTTTCTGTGTGTGTCTTCGGAGTCCTGTTTAAAAAGAAAAAATAAGCCCTCCAGTATTCACTTTGCCATTTCTCACCATCAAATTCACTTTCCAGTAAGACCTCTGATAATCAGATTTAAAATCCACCAGCTCAACTTCCCCCCATTGTCCGTGGAAATGCATCAGCTACGTGCTGTCACCTGGGACTATGGCTGACCTTGCCATATTTAGCCCTCCAGCTAAAAACACAGCATACCAAATCTCAGGCCCTCACCTGCAGAGGAAATGGGGTACTGGGGCAAGGTGCCAAATCAAGGTTAAGGCCTGGGAAGGCTGAGCAGGGGGGCCCAGGTAGTAGGGGGTCAGTTATGGGACTGAAGTTCTGTCATATGAAAGATATTATGAGCACAACCAGACGAGCTAGGTTAGCATAAAGCAAAGCTAACCTGTAACTAAATCATTATAATTCAGAGGCTCTGCTAATCTCCCTCTAGAAAAGCCTGTTCTCTGTCTCAGAGATTGGAACAAAGACTGTAAATGTAGTCTGCAGATTTGGGATACTTGTGAGGGCAAGAGTCCAGACAGGTCACAAAGGCAGGAGATCTCGGTTCTCACAGCTCTGCCACACAAACCCCCCATGTGGTCCTGGGCACATCACTTATCTTTTCTGGGTTTGTTTCTTTATCCAGAAGATGAGAAATTGAGTTGGATCAGTAGCTCTCAAGCTAGGAGAAGCTACAAGCTTTTAAGTTCCAGGATCCCACCTCAGACCAACTAAATGAGAATCAAAGGATTCTAATGTGCAGCCAGGGTTGAAAACCAGTGATACCACCCAAATTCCTTATTTCAAAGCACCCAGCAGTTTAAGAAGAATCACTTCTTAAACTTTAGGGTACATGAGGATCACCTGGAGAGCTTGTTAAAACAGATTGCTGACTCTACCCCCAGAATTTCTGATTCTACACATCTGGGGCAGGGCCCGAGAGTTTGCATTTCTGAGACTGATGCTGCTTGATGGTCTGGAGACCACACTTGGGGTGAGAGGACCTCCAGGTGCCTTTCATCTCCTCAAGTTCCTGAAACTGCATTTGACAGAGTTGCTCCTCTGACGTGCAGATATTAGAACTGGATTGGGGGCTGATGCACCAACAGATGAGGGGCCAGTTCAACTCAACCTACTTCACATGTGTTCTCAGATAGTTTCAGAAGACAAAAATGACCCTTCCAAGCCTCTCCTTTCCCAGGGCTACGAAGGAGCTGGGCAGGACCCACTTTTTGCCTCGCCCACTGGCAGTTAAAGGCAGTGGTGAGTGCTTGGGCTGCCGGGCCTTTCATTTGAATTCCAGAATGGGAGGCTGCTCTGTCTTCCACAGGGACTCTCCCATGATGGAATTCCTCCTTTGGGGCAAGGTTGGGAGCTTCCCAGCGTTGTTGATGAGAGCCCTGATTCCCCCAAGGAGCATGGTACCCTTAGGTCATCCACAACTCTTGTAAGGATTCTTAGAACCTGAGCTGCCATAAAAGGATAAGGACATTTTAAGTGGAAAGGAGCAGGAATAAGGTTTTTATCAGTGAGAGAAATGTGAAGAAAACTGGCAGGCTTCCAGAGATGTTGGGATACAGAAAAACCACCCACAGGGTGCCAGGGAGGAGGGTCCAAATGTGCAAATTGAGAGGCAGATAACTCAAAGAGAAACCCAAAGTTCATTTTTTGCCTCAGCCTACATCCACAAATATGGTAGTGGTACTGACTGTGGAATTTCAAATTTAGCTCGTTAATAGTTTCTTCGGAGTTGAGTTTTTATAAAACCCAGCTAATATCATCTCTTGCTTGGTCAAAAGAATTTCCCCAATGAACTTCCAAAATAGAACAATAAACAGTTGCTGATTTTAGAGTCATTTCAGGAAATTCTCCTTCCTGTTTCTTCTTCATGCCTTAAATTCCTTTAAGAGAGGTAAAAAGATTTCTATCCCACAAGTTGAGATAAGGCCAATATCATATATACCACCGAGAGAAGTAAGCTAGCAGCTGACCGTGGTAGAAAGAGCACCTAGACTAATTCTAGGTCCACTGGCCTCCATCCAGCTCATGATCACAGGTAATGTGGGCTACCTCTTCATTCTCCTCCTCTGTGAAAGAGGGTCTCGAATGACAGGCTTCTGTTTCTGTCCTTCTCAGAATTCTATTGGCGTCTGAGGATTAAATTTATGCTAAAGTGTGAATGGCCAATAGCAAGGACTTTTCAAGGAGCCATTTTAATATAAAGAAGGAGTCTGGAAGGGCACGGCTGAGAAGGATGAGGAAGAATATCTCCCACTACTTGTTTCTGGACTCCCGAGTGGCCTAGACTGCAGAGCCTTCCAGGAAATTCAGAGATTCATGCTCTGCAACTGGCACTCTACACATTTCCCTCCTCTTGCACCCTCAACACTATGAGCTTCGGGGAAATAAGTGCTATGGCACAAATGGAGAAACCCGACTCCAGCTGTAAAGAGATCTGTGTTTTATGGGAGATGTATCTGATCTCCTCTCTTTGAAAGTCCGCCCTTGCTCCTCCCCCCCCCAGATCTGGTGTTTATGTGGTCCCCAAAGAGACTCCCCCCCCGGTTCAGCACACTGCACTGTCCTGTTCTAGGGAGGCTCCCTCAGCCCTGGCCCCAGCCTTGCAGCAGGAAGTGCATGATGGAGCAGATGACTTTTTACAACTCTAAATGGTTTTCTCAGATGGCCCAAGATGGAACGAATGGTACTGATTTAAGGCCGCAATTGGTTTCACTACAAAAAAATAAGAAGGGAACTATTAACAAGTTACAGGGATTTCTGTTGAGCAGATGAGAGAGGTCCCATGTTAAAAAGTGTGTAGTCAGCTTGCTTTGGCTTTTAAATGACACTCACTGGAAATGAGACTTGGTGGCCTGCTGTGTTTCAGGGGGTGGGAGCCCCCACATGAACTAGCGTTTGAAGAAATGCTCTTATGCACTTTAAGCACTTGATTCAAATAATAGCTATTTTTCAAGGTCCACATAAAAAGAGAAGACTATGGTACGCATTTTGCAGAGAAGCAAACCAAGATACTGAGAAGTCGTTACTCTCTTACGATCTCTCAGCTTGGCGGCTGTTAAACAAGAATGGGAGTACCAACCAAGTGCTAAATAAGCCTAAGGAGGCAGGCTGCCCTCCCTGTGCTTTTCAACACTGGGCTGCCTTGAGGCCTCACATCACAGAAGAGCTAGGGCAGAGTGGGAGGCCTGGCCACAGTGCTACAGAGGGGTCTGAGCTGCCTCTCAAAGGAAAAGCCTACCTCCCTTTTTTGCATAACATTCTCACCTCATCCCTTCTGTATTGCCAAGTTCTGAATGCTCTCAGGGTCTTGATTTAAACCTTAGATAGATGAGCAAGGACTGTAGAGTTTTGGATTCCCCGGCTCTCTTACTGAGTATAGGATCTTGCAAGTGAGGCCTCTCTATGTAAGTAGAATTTTGAGTGTCTACCTTCGTAGGGATTTTGAGAAACAGATGAAATAACATATAATACAAAGTGCACATAGGCATTAAATATTTGTCAATGTTAAATACATTGTAAATATTGTTTCCTCTTCTCTTCCCTTCTATAAGTGGAGAAGGAGGGAAGGAAGGAGAAAGGAATCCTAGGGCATTAGGGTTCTGATGGAGAGGCTCTCAGGTGTTGGCTTCTGTCCATGGAGCTGAGCATCTTGGCCTCCCCGCGCACTGGTGAGCATATGTCACAGCTAGATGCCTGGATGTAACAGGCTGGAGGAGCCTCCATGGCTGTGAATGATAGAGCGCTGGGCCCTTGACCACTTATGGGCCCATTAAGCCCATCTTCCCAAAAGCTAAGCCAACTCTATTTCCTCTCTGGACTATCTTTCCCTCTCCTCTCACCCTTGCCCAGAATGGAAATTCAATGCCCCATGTCTCTATCTCTTCTCAGACCAAGCAAGTGGAATTGAACACAAATAGGCAGGTTGGTGTCTTTCCCACTGTCCTCAGAGGTCTTAATCCACTTCTGAGAGGTGAGTTAAAATGTAATGCCCTAAGTGGCTGAAAACTCTCTGGTATTCCAGGACCAATTCCCTGTCCACCCCACCTCCCTGTATCCTGTTTTACCCATGGACCCAAGTGAGGAGGTACTCATTGAAATTCATATTCAACATTAGCCTGTTCCAATATTCAAGGCTCACGGCCAAACTAACCAAAAAGAATACATGTTTAGCAGTGCTTCCATATGAGGACAATAACCTAGAATATACTTGTATACCATGAAGACAAGTTAAATGTGGCCATGAAAATCCTGAATACCAAACCTGCTGACTTCTGCATCTTTAAATTGATCACTTCCAGACTGTAATATGAAGGCTTTCACATACAGTTTCCTTTTGGGTTTATTTTGTTGTGCTCTATTCCCCTCCCCCTCAAAATTGAAAAACAGTAAAAAACAATACCCCATTTGGGCTAGTAAAGAATAAATTTCCATGTAATTACTTGGTTCCATCAGCCAGACTCTTCTCTCATATAACTTGGTGGCATGTGTCCCTGAAGAATATGGAATCACTGTGTCCCTGAGCAGCCTTCTTTGAGGCTTTCAAACAGATAAGAAGTAAAATGTCAGCACCCTATGGACTCAACCCAGGGAACAAACCCAGAGGCCATAACATCAATGGTCATGATCACAGCCCTGTCCATCCCCACTAAGGAATTACCCTTAGTTGAAATGAGTACCCTTATCAAAATGCAGATGTGTAACATTGCAGTGCTAATAAGAATTGCGTGGTTTCAATCTTAGAAAGACTCCTAATGCATCCTTCTCCATAAAGTTTAAAGATATACATGGATCCTTTTAAAATAGCTTTTAAGACTGTTGAATCTCAGATCTGTACCTCTGAAACAAATAATGCAATATATGTTAAGAAAAAAAAAAAAGAAGAAGAAGAAGAAGGTAGCGGGAGGGGAAGAATGAAGCGGGGGAAATCGGAGGGGTAGACGAACCATGAGAGACGATGGACTCTGAAAAACAAACTGAGGGTTCTAGAGGGGAGGGGGGTGGGAGGATGGGTTAGCCTGGTGGTGGGTATTGAGGAGGGCACATTCTGCATGGAGCACTGGGTGTTATGCACAAACAATGAATCATGGAACACTACATCTAAAACTAATGATGTAATGTATGGGGATTAACATAAGAATAAAAAAAATAAAAATAAATAAATAAAAATAAAATAGCTTTTAATATATTCACCCAATTCTCATTTTTCACATTGGTCCTCTGGGGTTCTGAGCCTCTGTGCTTCCTGGATGGCCCTGTTTCACACCTGCCACACTGCCCCAGGTGGGCTAGCCCCATCTTTTCCCCTTTCATTAACTGGGTTGTTTTCTCTGCTACTTGCTTTACTGCCTGCCCTTGCTGTCCTGTACACATCGGTTGTGATTGCCATTTAGGGCTGATCTACCTCTCTCCTGGCCACAGTACCCAACTTCCCACTGAGAAACCCCCTCCCCACTCTCAGGCCTTCGCCCCTACCACCAGGGAAGGCAGGTGACTAAGGGCTGAATGGTCCAAGCATTAATTGGTAACACAGTTAGAGTCAATGAGACTCAGGGAGATTTTGCTAGAAAACTTAAGAGGTGCACATGACCCTTCCCATCAGATTTAAACTTAAGAAGATGGAGGTCTAGGGCTGTTGACAGCTATGTTACCACCATGCGGGCTGGGGGTGGGGCCTGAGAATGAAGTCAAGTGGGAGCCTGGAGCAGGGTTGTGGCAAGGGAGACTAGAGGTGTGGATGGATTCCAGAACTTGGTTGGCTATGGTGGGTAGGGAGGGAAGGAAACACCTAGGATGGTGAGTGGATAGTGGTGTCCTTCCCCCAGGAAAGGGCGCCAAGTCTGTGAGGTAAATCATGGACTCAACTTTGGACACACTGAGCATAAGGGACTTTGGGACAACATAGAATATGTCATCAATAACTGTTTGTTTTAGTGGACTGAATTGAGATGCCTTCCAGTCCCTGTCATGAGCTGCTCACGGGCATCATTTCAGATCTCAGTGATAAATGAGATCTGCTTAAGTGGCTATCTCTGAATTGTTTGAGTGATCAATAGTGAACAGTAGTTCAAAGACATGCTGTCCATTGAACTGTCCTCCTTCTCTATCTTTTACTGGTATGAATTTCTCAGCATCTAATCCCTTTCAAGGGCCAATTTGTAAATTATAATTTGTAATTATTACAAATCAAACCTATAAAAGGCCCAACACTGACAGAGATGTTCATCATCCTTTTAACTGCCTGACAAACATTAAAAAGCCCCAGTGGTGTTGAAATCCCTCTAGTTTTGGCTGCTACCAGTTGAGGAGAAGGGAGGGTTTCTGTAAATGACAGGTCTCCTTACTTCTGTAGATGGAAATTTCCTGCCAGCTCTGGTGTCGCTGGTCCAGGATGGTTCCTTATAGTACAACCATTGTCAGACCCTGTGGAGACGGATGGTGCTCACAGAAGCTCCCTGAGTTTGGGCCAAACAAGTAGCTCTACAATATATACCATCAGAACAACAGAACCGCACTTGGCCATAACTGGCCTGGGCTCTTATTTCTTTTTTCTTCTCCATCTGTGTTGCCTCAGTCAACATCCCCCAAGCAGCACTTACGTGGTTAGTTCGTTTTGTCCCCGCCACTAGCAGTGTTCAGGCAGAAGCCACTCCGGAAACATAATCCCTATCTCTAGACTCTCCAAACGTATAAACTCCCTTGCCGATTCTCAATGAAGAGTTCTGAGGGTAAGACCAGACACTTGACTTGATAAAAATAAGATACTGACCTATTTAGAGTTAATGCTCAAGTTGTTGACAAGAAAATATCAAGTGTAAGAGTAAACTTAAAAAAAAAAAATGTTGTGGCGAATTAAAGCTCTAGTAAGTAGGAATGAAGAAAGCAAATGTGGTCTGGGTGGAAAGGCAAGTGCCCCGTCAAGATGGAGATCCATTTGGGAATCCTCAACTCACTTCTGCCACTGCTTAGCTGCAGACATGTGAGTAGACCGCTCTGTACCTTGGTTTATTCTTGTGTAAAGGCAGAGGATGATGCAATCTTCTCCATTGGAGAAAACAACCATACAGACTACCCATTCAATATAATTTCTAAAATAGAAAGATCTGGGGTTTGGCAAAACAGTGGCTAATTCAACTAAGAATTTCCTTGAAATTTTATCAACAAATGGGTCTTCATGAAAGAGAAATAAAAATGACAGCAAGGGCAGGGTGAAAAAAGCAGCATCCTAACCTCACTCAGACATAAGAGTGGATCCAGCCTCCAGCAGGAGGACAAAACTGGCCCAGGGCTGCAGATGTGACATGCCAGATATTCATGTGTTTGAAGCGGTGAGGTTATATGGATCCTGGGTGAGTCAATCATGTGGAGCTTAAGTTTAGTGCCAATGCTCCCAATACTCTCTTCACCAAAAGGGAATTACTACAAAACTCAGTCAGCCACTGAAGTTTCCACTAGAAGTTCAACACTCTCTACTTCTTCTAAGACACAAAACAGAGATGGCTCTGTCTCTCTTCTTCATTTTATGAGTGATAGTGTCCAGAGTTACTGGAACTCTCAGTTCTTAAGGGAAGGGGGGGTGGATGTTGTTTCTTTTACATCCTTTGTTAACGTCAAGAAACCAAGCCACGTATTTTTTAATAATGAGAATCTGGATCAAGTTCAGTATATAGTTCAAAAATGTATTCCAATTAAACAATTTAATAGAATTTTGGCTTTTCCTCTAGCCCCAATCCCACTACCATATGTATCCAATAATTCCAAGTTCATCCCCCCCCACACACTAAACTGGAGTCACTAAACAAGTGTGACATTTTGCTTCAAAAGTTCAGTTTCTCCAATCAACAAAACTAAAAGCCAGCCTATTGAATGGGAGAAGATACTTGGCAAATGACATATCTGATAAAGGGTTAGTATCCAAAATCCATAAAGAACTTACCAAACTCAACACCCCAAAAAACAAATAATGCAGTTAAGAAATGGGCAGAAGTCATGAATAGACAGTTTTCCAAAGAAGACATCCAGATGGTCAACAGACACATGAAAAGATGCTGAACATCACTCATCATCAGGGAAATAACAAATCAAAACCATGATGAGATACCACCTCATACCTGTCAGAATGGTTAAAATCAACAACACAAGAAACAACAAGTGTTGGTGAGGATGCAGAGAAAGCAGAACCCTCCTGCACTGTTGGTGGGAATGCAAACTGGTGCAGCTACTCTGGGGAACAGTTTGGAGGTTCCCCAAAATGTTACAAATAGAACTATCCTAAGACCCAGCAAATGCACTACTAGGCATTTACCCAGAGGATGCAAAAATATAGATTTGAAGATGTACATGCACCCCAAAGTTTATAGCAGCATTATCAACAATAACCAAACTATGGAGAGTCCAAATGTCCATCGACTGATGACTGGATAAAGAAGATACTGTATACACACACACACACACACACACACACACACACACACACAGGAATATTACTCAGCCATCAAAAAGAATGAAATCTTGCCATTTGCAATGATGTGGATGGAGCTAGAAAGTATTATACTAAGTGAAATAAGTCAGTCAGAAAAAAAGACAAATACCATATGATCTCACTCATATGTGGAATTTAAGAAAGAAAACAGATGAACATATGGAAAGCAGAAAAAGCAAAAAAAAAAAAAAAGGAGAGAGGGAAACAAACCATTAGAGACTCTTACCAATAGAGAATAAACTGAGGGTCGATGGAGGGAGATGGGTGGGGTGAAGCGCTAGGTAGGTGATGGGTATTAAGGAGGGCATTTGTTATGATGAGCACAGGGTGTTGTATATAAATGGTGAATCATTGAATTCTACCCCCAGAAACCAATATTGCGCGGTATGCTCACTAACTAAAATTTAAATTAAAAAAAATTAAAAATAGGGGTGCTTGGTGGCTCAGTCAGTCAGTTAAGCATCTGCCTTCAGCTCAGGTCATGATCCCAGAAAGCCCCTCGTTGAGCTCCTCTCTCAACAGGGAGTCTGCTTCTCCCTCTCCCCCTCTCTCTGCCCCTCCCCTGCTCGTGCTCTCTTTCTCTCTCTCTAAATAAACAAATAAAATCTTTTAAAAAATTAAAAACAAAAATAAAAAAAGAAATAATTTTAAAAATACAAGAAAAGAAATAAAAAATTTAAAAAAGAAAGCTCAGTTTCTCTTAAACCACTGTTTTCTAAGAGTCAACACTGGCTCAACCACCCCACATGCTGGTGAAATGCAGACTGTCAACCCCAATCATCACTCCACATCCATATCCACACACATACCAGGTGGTTGTGCTCCAGGCCCGTGTGTCAGTGACCCTGCCTACCTCCTTTCATTAGGTACTTCCTGGCTGCCAGGCCCAGGGACAGTTCTCGAGAGCACAGCAGTGAACACAATGTCTCCACCAATGCCTGCTCTCAGGAACTGGCAATATCTCTGCCAAAACCTTCTCACACCAGCCTCCATGATACAAAACGCCTGCTTAGCTCGAGCTTGGACAGTCAGTGAGTAAAGCAAGGGCAGAGAAGCAAGAAGCCACCTCAGAAATAAACAGGATCAAGTGTCTTTGCATGAAAATGACCCATTTTCATTTATGAAGCATGTTTATATACATGACTGCACGAAAAGTTACCCTTCTTTGGTAGGTGAGGAAACAGACTCACTGGAAGCCAAGGTTATAGAGAGAGTTAGTGGCCATCAAAGATGAAGGCCCAGATCTCCCAACTGTCATAACACCTCTGCCTCTTAAGGGCCATGAGGGCCTCAGAGCAAAAGCAGCACCCTGAATATGTACTGAGCCTGCTTCTCTCACAGAATTATGAGGAGAAAGTTGGCTTCATACAGAGGGCTTCCATTTCTCGGCCATTTATTGAGAAAAAACAGAAGGAAATTCTGCATCACTTGTCTCACCAGATCCCTGTGAAGATGAATGGTCTAATCATGCTTTAAATAGTTAATCATCAGAAAGCCAGTATCTCTTGTCCCTGAGGCATCTTCCTCTCAGGTATCCATGTACAGGGACATGAGGGAATGGAGATGGTGGTGGTCATGATGGTGATGACAATGATCATCACCGCCACCACGATTGCTAGCATGTAGTGCATGCCTACTCTGTTTTTAAATGCATTGTCTCATTTAATCCTCACAAGAATTCTACTATATTCTTCCATTCTGCAGATGAGAAGACTAAGTGTCAGAAAGGATGGGAGACTTGGCCAAGGTCACAAAGCTAGGAAGGAGCAGTGATAAGAGCCTAACCCAAGTGGTCTGCCCCCAGCCCCTATCCTTTTAATCGCCTTCTTCATCTTAAAACCTGAGAGACTTCAATAATTTAGATTACAAAACCTAATTTAGTGTGCAAACTGCTGGAAGCTCCTCTGGGAGGGGAATGTAATATAATGTATTATCAAGTCCTAGAAGGGTTTCCCATATGGCAGAGCCACAATTTCAAAACTTAGGGTTCCATTAATGGCAGCTGTGTGACAGAACAGAGTAAGCTCTGTCTGTAATTTTGACCAGTGTCACTTTGGGGCGGGAGGAGGTTGGAGAGAGAGACTCATAAAGTGTCTGACACTCTGGGAAGCTTCCCGAGGCAAAGGGGTCCTGCCCTGGGAAGAGCCACTGACAGAGGAAAAGAGTTGAGGTTGGCCCACAAGCCATCTGTGCTAAGGCCACAGGCTTCCCACCCTGAGCTGCCAGAGAAGGGAGAAACTGGAAGTAAAGCACAAAGCAGTGCAAGGAAAATGTTCACCCGGCGCATCAACTTGAGATAGGTGTTGTGTCTGTCCAGGTGTTCAGCCAAAAAGGAGGGAGCCCAAGTTGCAAAATTCAGATGGGCTTGCAGCGGTCCCTCCTCACTGTCAGATCTAAGCAATTCATTCCCATTGTTCGGACTGAGTTTTTTCTCCTCTACAAAACCAGAATAAGAAAACTGATAAGGCTGCCATAAGGAATAAATGAAATTATCATGAAGTAGTTCTTCAAATACCAAGGGCTATGTGAATGCTTAGGCATAGAAATAATAATTTCACCCCCATCATAATCATGAACATAACCCTGCTTTTTGGAAGGGGGAGAGGATGCTGCATCTGGAGCCAGCTTGTTTGCACAAGTGGTTATGCTTTGGTTATTTACAGAGCTACCAAGTACTCTTCGTTCGAGAAGAACTGGTGTAACCCATGGCTTGGCTTGGGGCCAGATGTGCTGTATTCAGTTCCGCTCCCACTCTCTCCCCGGCACTATCACTAAGAAGAAGCCATGGCCCAGGATGTTACCTTGCTGCTTTTGCATGGTGGTGAAATCCTCAAAGGTGAGTGTGCGCACAGGGGGTCTCCAGAACGCATAAGTCTCCATGATGGCTTCCAGTCCGGTTCTGCGGAGAGAAAAGCCAACGAAGGAAATTATAAATCATGCCAAGAAACGCACTGACTTTTTAAAGATCCTGCGGTGGTTTGTCTGACAAGTGGTATATACGTAGGATTGAGAGACATCACCCCCCTCACCGCCCGGGAAATTAAGTCTAGAAGAGCACAAGGAACAGATGACACTGAAATGCATAAGGAAGAAGAAATTAACCCAATTCAGATTATGTGCAAGCAAGTGATAACTATGATGGAATTTTACTCTGAGCTTTCTTCAAAGGAGGTCTGGTCTGCATGAAAAGTCAGAAAAAAAACTATGCATTTTTAAAGGTCAAGGTCACTAATATCATGACCAGAGTCGAGCCGAGGGTGGCACTGACTATTTCTCGAGCACAGGACAATATCATCATCATTACCACAGTACATGGACACAGCCTGCCCCAGAGTCAACTCCACCAGTGGGGATGTGGAGTCCAGGGAACTGTCAAATCGCTTAAATCAACAGAGACAAGCAGGGCAATATAAACAAAAGGAGAAGTAAGCAAGCAAATACACTTGAGTTTCTGCCACAACAAAAAATGCCCACCTGAAGGCAAAGAAAGGGTTTTGTCCCAGAAATTATACCTCACGCAAAAAGGCCAATACATTTCTCTAAATACTGATCTGTATTTTATAATCTAATAACCAAGCTGGTGTTTGAGGGTCACATACATGAGACCGTTGGACCTCAGGAAACTTTCATCCAGTATTTTACAAATACATTAAGGCTTCTGTTTCACTGATACTGGAGGTTCCATTAATTAAAATATGCACACACTGCCTACCTTACCCTTCAATAAATTCTCTCTATCATATATATGAGGTACCGATGGACATCAATTCAACATAACTATCCAGGTTATCTCGGTCATATTCTTGCTGATATTCCATGTCCTCAAAACAGAGTATTGGTTGGGGCTTCGTTTAAAGCTTTGAACTTTTAACTTTGTTAAAGCTTCTGATTATTGACTTTTCTTTAAAACTAACTGCTTCACTTCTATCTAAGTGGAAGGAGCAGAAGTGCAGGGACTATGGACAAGGAGGGTAGAGACGAGTAGGTGGCATTGTCCTTTCATTGCAAAGTCACTAGAAGGTAACATGGCGTCCCTTCCTGCAAAAGACAAGCATTCCCTCTTGAGATGAAACTTATGCTGCCTGTCTTCCTCCCTAGGCAATATATTTCCAGAGTTCTCTTCACTCCTGCAGACCAAGAATAAAGTGAGAAGCTGTATTTTAAGTGAGAACAAATATCTTTTCCTTACAAATGACTAGAAGATACCTTGAGGTTCTTCTCAGATGAGCTGCTGCTCTTTGTGTTGGAAAATTTCCTCTCTGAACAGGCTTTACTTGCACAGTTAACTTTCTAAAGTCTTCCCTGGAATCTTGGAGGCTTTAAATACACCAATGTTGGCAAATCAAACTCTGTATTTTTAGAAGAGGTTGAGAAGAGAGGGTGTTGCATGGTGTTTATTAGCTGTTAATCTGTTAAAAGTAGGAATAGAAGACATGTCCACATAGTCACCTACATTAATGCTGAATACAGTACATGGAACTATTTGTGGAGAGAAAGAGTCCAGGCAATTAGGGAGTTCAGAATAATAAGAGGATAGGCAGATAAAGCCATGCCGAGCTTTGATGCATGTAAGAAAGAGATAGGTCAGGTATGGATCTCACTGCCTTGTTCTGGAATGTTGGCCACCCATCAGAACATCTTAGGATTCCCTGTAATGGCACGGGAGGCTCACTACAGATGGCAAGGCCTTTGTGGTTTCACCTTCTATTCCATTCTTCGCAGGAACATTGTACCAATGAGGGACAAAATATTAGCTCAAGGACAAAGAACAGTCCCTTCTCATTTCACAATAAAGTGACAGATGACTGTGAAGTAACAGTTACACACTGATATACTGCCCATGTCATATTTATACAGGAAATAGAAAAACTTTGATTTCATTTTCCTAACAGGCAAAAAGACTGTGGCAAAGGTATTCATAATTTCATTTAAGCCGCCAATGCTATATAGGACAGTGACCATTTACGCATCTGTCCAAATCTAAAATCCAACTGGAAGACTGAGTTGTAGAATCATAGATTTAAAAATTGGGACAGTTCTTGGGTACCACCTACTTCCTCTTCCTGGGATGCCATCTTGGATGGTTATCCAGCCCCTGCTGGGGTATTTCCCAAGGAAAACACTCAGTTTTCTAATAGATGTTAGGAAGTTCTTTCTGACCTTGGGCTGAAATCTCTGATGAAACTTGTACTCTCTGGTTCCATCACCAGTGAATAAATGCTGACAGTGACAGACACTTTCCACATCCTCATCAGGAAGACTTTCCTTAGCTGTTAAGAACGTCCTGTACAAGACACCACATATGACACAGCTACTGTCCATTCAGTCCAGGGGTCTGTCAGAAGGTTCATTTTGGTGGTGGAGTTGTGGGGGAGGGGCCATGACAACTGAAAAATAATCACTGAGACCACACATCCCTCACCACGTTTTGCTGTGGATCCACCTCTCATAGATTTATCCCAGCTACTTCCCGAATCTATTTATATATTCAAAGCATATCTCTTTTTAGAAAAATTAATCCTTTTTGTTTACTCTATGCCACATCTTATTTGTCCTCAAACTCCATTAAGCTTCATCAGACAGATCTAATTGTTAGAAAGTACTAGTGCTAGATATCAGGATTTGGTGGCGTGCCGTGACTCTCTTTGCCACTGGTGTGTCTACTTTGGATCCCATGTTTCTCTGTGTCCTGGTGCTTAAGGTCTGTTGCCTGTTGCATAGTCAGATATCAATTTGTATGCACTGAATGAATAAATAAAGGAGTAAATTTTTGCCCTATGTTTTATTACTGCACCATTATTTCATGAATTCTAGCCAGTCTAAAACTGAGAAAAGCAACTTGATGTAAAATCAAGACTGCAGACAAAAGGAATCCTTTAGTACTGGAGAATTGGGAATTGTTTCTATAGCTGCTTGTGCCTTTCTTGACTCAGGTCTCAGAGGGGTTTCAGTTTTCCTTTGGTTTCTTCTGTTCCGGTCACGGAATTTCTGACCTGCAACAGTCTGAGTTCCCTTCTCAGGGGCCAGTCATTTCTACCCTCACCTTCTCTTACAAGAGTCTCTGCCAACTACCCATTAACACCTTCAGCCACTTGGATGTCTATTCAAAGTTTATTGTGAGCAATACATTGCTTATTTATCATCATGCTACCCTAGCTTTGTAAAATTTTATCGTAAGGTTCTTAAAAATGAATTCATTGTCTAACAGATTTAAAAAAAGCAGTCTTAGGTAACCTCATGTCATTAACGTGTTCCACATGGTGGGCCTCTCCAGGTCTGCTGCACACCAGAGACCCGATATCTGAGGTTTCCAATCAGAGATGATCATATTGGCAAGTGTCTCCTCTCTTGCTTACTTTTCCCTGTTTGCTCCAGTGACAACAGAGGCCATATCCAAACCCTCTTTGTTCAGTCCTTTGGCTAGAATTACCTCCTGATTTCAAGCCTCTTCTCTTTAGACTTTTCAGTCTGCTCACTGGCCAAACCAACAGAACGTGTTGAAGAGGAGGGAGACAAGGAAGGAGAGGAAGCGAGCCAAAGATCTCTTTTGCCAATTGATGATACGTCAAGATCAACTGATTTGGAAAAATAGCCAGACTGTAAAGAATTTTTCTTCCAAATTTCTCATTAAAAAAAAAAAAAAAAGTGGGACTAACCCCTTTGAAGTTCAGCAAATATTTTATAATAATAACAATTATGACTACCTTCATGAACCTATTAGATAGCACACTGCTGCATACTTTCTGTGTTTTATTTGTGTTGAGATAGAGAATTGCTTTTTATGTTTCTCCCATTTATTTTCTCTGTAGTTCTGACTTTTAACTCTTCCCCAAGCTATTGGCCGGTGATTCTGGTAACAAAAGGAACATACACTAGGGATTGGTGAGGCCATTGGTCATCTGTCAACAGAAGACAGTCAAGGGCTACAGAGATGGGGTTTTGAAATCATAAAGAAGTTTTCCAGCCAGAAAATGTGCTAGGTCCAGGAGATATAGAGACAAAAAAGGACACAGGGTCTTTATCCTAATTTAGGAGTGTCTTGTTCAACAAGAGGACAGCAATGTAAATGACTAATTCCTGAACAGTGTGATGAATGTTACACCAAAGATACATAGAAGAGGTCACGGAGCACTGAGCAAGAAGTACTTAATACACCTGGAAAGCTCCAGGAACACTCCATAAAAGGCCAGTTATTTCCGCTGAATATTAAAGGGTACTCAGCAGTTTTCCATATGGACAAGAGGCAGAAAGAACTTTCCCAGGAGAGTTTACAGTATATACAAAGACATGGAGGTATGGAAGAGAAGGCACGTTCTGGGAACTGAAAATAGTTCAGGGCGGCTGGAGCTCCAGGTGCAAGATGAGACGGTGGGGCGGATACCAGAGATATTTATTCCATGTTAGGGGCCTGGATTTTATCCCATGGGCGGTCCTGTACCTCTGATCTTCTTTCCTTTCTCTTCCTGTTCCAGCATTTGAAAAGACACAGAACCAGAATATACTGTTCTTTCAGATCTAATTACTATATCTCAACTTCCTAATCCTTTTTCTTAGACTGTCCTTCATTCACCGAGGTGAGGTCAACTCTTCCACACATCCTTCTCCTTCCCTGGATCTGGAATTGTGTCCTATATGTTGGTTATCCAGATATATTCTACAGGACCTCCCAACAGAGGTCTGCAAATGGGAAAAAAAAAAAAGCCATCATTCAAAACTTGGCTATAGATGGTACAGTAAGTATATCTGCATGATGAATTGACTGTCACTGATGTGCCTTACACTGGTTTGGAAGAACAGGTGTCCAATGGACAGATGCTTGGAGCTGAGTCAAAATTGTTCCTCACCCAGTGACTCCCAACTTGGGGACCCTGTCCCCACATGGAGTCTGAACAGGTAGCAATGGCAGTCCCCAAGGAGTTTTCATTGCCTCGAGAAAAATCACTGACAACACAATGCAGGCTAACTAAGAGATTAGGTTTCTTTGCACTTGACTGGAATGATCTGACTTTAATCAGGAAATACCAAATCGCGCAAGGGGCAGATTAGCACAGTGGTGAAGAAGAGCAAGAGTTCCGGAGCCGGACCGCCTGGGCTCATAGTGCAATCCTGCTGTCCCTCAACGTAATCTCAGCCAGGCTGTATCACCTTCTCATGCCTAAGTCTCCCTACCTATAAAACGGAGATAACACTACTCCCTCAGTTGTTACAGTAAATGCAGACTGATTAAAGATAAAATATATCAAAGAGAAAAAAAACAATGAAAGCTTGAGGACCACTGGTCTACCTCAAGCAAAAGAAACGCCACCACCGTTTGCCCAGGCTGTGACCTGTAACAGGAGAAAACATTCTTACTTCCCTGGAATCCAAACCTATGTCAGCCCTCCAGCTCCAGACTGAATGTGGAGGGACCCACATGTTACTTAATTCCATTTCTCATTCTCTCCTCAAAGAACCAAACATGTGTCCCTCAAGCCTCTGTAGGCCTCATTATCTTGCAGATATTCCAGGCTCCAATATGTTAGCCATTAAAAAGACGTCACTCTGTTAGATGACACCATCCCTGGGCAAGAGCCATTGATAATAAAACAACTGCCAACTTTTCCCTGGCAAATCCCACACAGCCAAGAGGACAATGGTGGAAAAGGTTCAGGACCGAGGAGGGAGAAGAAATAACAAGGCAGAGAAAAATGTCAAATATCAGTTGGAAGACCATAAGCCAGGGGATGTGATACACAGCCATAGCCTGGAAAAAGAGGGGTAATCTGGCAGGGATGCTGCCACCGGAATCTAGTACGGGGCCAGCTACCTCGAACTGTAGATGCAGCGGTTCCTGAGAGGGAGCCCGGCGCTGATGACTTACTTTCGCTCTGCTCAACGGCCCCCCCGTGCCAGGGATAACATAAGAGTATGCAAAATCTACAGGGGCTAGTAGGATTGCCAGGAACAAGCAGGATGAGATTGGCTGGAAAAACACAGTCAGTGGCTCAAGGGAGAACAAATAAAAATATGAAAATTGAAAGTGAGGGAGACACTTAGAAGTCATGCTGGTTGAAAGAAGGCAAGGGGTTCGCTCACTGGCTCTCGGCTTGCTACATGAGACTGCAGGAGCAACGAGGACCTGGACAAGGACGAGGGCAGGGCTGTCGGCTGACTGGTAAGCTGTGCCACACAGAGGGAGAGTGACATCACCCTCTGGATGCTGCCATTGGCTGGACTGGCAAATTCTGAAGGCTAGTATCTCACTCTACTCAGTTGTACCACCCATAAAATGGGAAACACTCTAACAATACCAATCAGCTTGGAGACAAAAAGGGACAACCTGGACTGCAGATACTGTGTGAAATGATTATTACTATTATTATTGTACACTTAGGATTTGAACTCCTAGAAACAAATATACAAGGTTGAACTGTATGAAATTGCTGATATTTTACCTCTTGGACCCACAAATCTAGTAATTTCCTATGTTCAGCTTAGGAGGTAGGTAAGGGGGTGGACAAGATTTGAGACACTTGGTTATAACAGAGAACCCTTCTAACAGACTTTAACTGAGACCCATCCTGCATATTTCTTCCCCAACTTACAAAGAAAAGTGGATTCTTTCATATCTAAGCACAGATGACCTGGCCCTGGGGCTGGGGGCTAGCTGACTCTTCTCTTTCTTCTTTCTCCCTTCCATTAACTGGAGGCACTCTGATTCCACACGGAGTTTTGAGAGAAGGAGCTGGGCCTTGACAGGGTTTCCAGTCTGTGTCCAAGGAGGTGGGTCTTCACTCTAGGAACATGGCCTTGGGACAGCAGCTGCTTACAAAGGGGTCCCAGGAAAATCCTTGACCCCCTAAATATTTTCCCCCGCATCAGTGGAAATGCCTTCCTTTGGGTTAAGTATCAGCCTCATTAATCATCGTCCTCCAGCAAGCAAATATATCTTATTCCCATAATGCAGTTAATGGCTCCATTTTTAGATCACTCTTCCCTGCAACATGTAAAGGGACACGAGGTACCAAGGAGGACTGCCGCCAGCCACATTCCCAGCAAACAGCAGGGCTGGCGGAGAATTAGCTCAGACTCACATGGCCTCGTACACCTCATCCTGCAGGCCCTCTTGTTTTCTCAGTGAGGGGCAACCTATTAAAGCTAGTTACCCATGTGAACCAACCGCCACATGATACAGGGCCTGCCACCAGCTCCTTTCTGTCAGCTCTGAAATGGTGGAACTTGAGTATCATGGCTAAGCCTCCAAGAGTGGCCTCCATAGAGAAAAAGATCCCCTTCCAGAAAGCTCTGCAGAAGGGCCACTCGACCCCGGGCCTGTTGTGGAGAAGCAGGGGCTTCTGGGGCACCATGCCAGCTAGGTACATCTGGAGGAAACCCTGTCACATGGGATAGTACCCCTTGCAGTTGCCTTAGACGCAATGGAGGCTGGGAGTAAGGGTAAAGCCCAAGGTCAAAGACAGGATGAAGGGTGCTGAGGGAACCCAGAGTCATGCATTCGATGGCACTCTTTAAAACAAGTACATAGAACCTTCACTCCCCAGACAGATCATAATTTTAATCCTCTCCTTTTTATGTATGTGTTTGCTTTGGAGGAAGTCCCTGGGAATTATATAAAATTTCCCAAGCCGACTTGGGCCTTCTGTAAAATCTTGGCAGCCACTCCCAGCAGAGACAAGGCTTTCACGTTAGATGTGGACTGAGAGACACACAGCGTCCTCTTTCCTTCTGCTCCTCTGGCTATCCCTTTAAAGTGCAAGGTCTTTGCAGTTGTAATGCTCTGTCTAGCTGAGCACAGTGTGCTCACCAGGCATGTGGACAGAGACCTCTCGAGGCTGCTTCTTGACTGTGGGACTCAATGCAAACACTCTTGCTTCTCTCCAGCTCCATGACCTTTGTCTTCTCTTTGGAATGTGCTGCCCACTGGGGTGGCCACCCATAACAATATAATTTTACCTCTCCGTTCCCCACTGAGTGACCTTTCTCAACTAAACCTCACTCTGCTTGGGCTCAGCCTCTGGGACCCCTTCTTTCCTGAGGCTCATGGACTCTGAAACTTGCTGGGAGTCCTCTTTTCTCCAGGCAGCTTTATAAACGTGTGCCCACTGTTCAGAGACAGCTCCAGTGGCCTGAAGGGTGTGCATGCCTAATCTAGGATGAGGCTAAATCAGTATCCATAGCATCAGTCCATCCCAGATTTGAATCAAAATTGCCCTTAGTCTTCAAACTAAGCCTATTTATAGATTCACTCTTTCTTCCCTTCTTGGTTCGTGTCTAAAACTAGCTCCCCGCTGTTGCTACACCTGATTCACCGTTGGTTGGGGTAACGGAGTTCTGGTTTTTAATTTCTCTGCCACTCATCAACTCTGTTTGCTGTTTTATAACTAAGTAAACAATTATTATTTTACTCTGTGTACCTGGCACTGTAGGAAATAATCTAAGACTAGAAGCCTGAAAAAGGTACAGTCCCAGTCTTCAAGGAACTTAACATTCTAGCAGCAGGCAGAGCCCACGAACACCAACTGAGACATCAATTCATCGAGCTGAGGGGATCTGTTTTCCCTAGGAATAGGAAGGTGCTACTGTCTCCTCCTGGAAGGAGAAATCTCCCAGAGGTCACTCTGGATATTGTGCGCTGGGGCTAGACCTGATGAAAAGTAAACATACACAGGTCTACCCAAAGCCAGATTTGGGCCACATAATTTCTGAGAAATCTAGAAGGAGGGACAATTTAGAAGTAAACACAATTGCCCTTCCATTGCAGAGACAATGCTGGAAGCAAAATCTGACAGTGTCTCCATCCAAAAGGACCAGCTGTCTACCACTCTTCCCCTCAACATGCACACACACACACACACACACACTTCTGGTGGACACTTCTCATCAGGGACACAATTACATAGGAAGACAAAGTAACAACTCCCTAAGTACAGTTTGGAGAGTGGTGACCTTCTCACACCGAAGCATGTGAATGGCACCTCCTAAGGAAGCGGGGAAGACTGTGACAAGGTCTGGTGACGGTGACACCACAGGGCTGACACTGTGGACTCGCTGGGGCTTCTGCAGGGGTTCTGAAAGGCCCAATGAATGTCACTTCTTGTCCTCATTTGAAGTCAGAATAGAATCCGAGAAAGCTGTAGGAGCCCGAAGCCACGGAGACCGAAACACCAGTTTCGTTATTGATAAAGGTGAATGGATACCATGGCACAGGTGTGGAGGCTGAGCGAGTGGGTCAGAGCTCCCCTGAAACAGGCCAACCCCCCAGAATGGCAGGCCTCCTCTGCTGGACTCACCACACAGTGGCAAGAGCCCAGAATGTACACTATGTGCAGGCAAGCAGGTCCTCAAGAGTTCCTTCTCCCAGACTCAGCAATCAGATGGGTCACTCTGGTGCCCAGTGAGGGGATGGAGACAGCGAGAGGGCTAGACGCCAGGAGTATTCTCCATGGCTATCTCTTTACACGGAAATATGAGGAGTGGAAATAAGTATCCTCACCCCAGCCCCCCCGCCGAGTTCTTCTCTTTGCCCAGGACACGGCTGTCGCCTGGCTGGCCCCCCTCAGAGGACACCTCGCTGAGAGGCTGGTAGGATGGGAGAGACTCAGGAGAGGCATGGGAAGAGAGTGCAGTGGGTGCTGTGTCCTCCCCATCTTCCCTCCACACCCCTCCCTTCCTGAGCCTTTGGATTGCACTGGGATAGATTGAGATCGACAAACCTAAACGTGTTTTGGTTTGAGGTTTGGCAAATTCCGTAACTCCAAAGTATTCCACAAATGTTTTGTGTTCTGCAAAACCAAAAAATATTGGCCAAGCACTCCCCCCCTCCACTAATTTTTAAGCCCATGTGTTTTTAAAGGAAATGTAATCCGTATGTTTTGGGTACATTTATATGCAACTCATCAAACCATGCTCGTCCCCATGAGTCATTTGACGTCTAAGATGCATGGGGATGATCATAGATATATAAGAACTCTGTTAGCACAAGAAGGGCAACAGGTGACGCACTGGTTGGAAGGTAAGGAACTGGATTCTGGTGTTGGCACAGAACCACCAGATCCCAGAAGATTTACAAATAATCCCCTATATCCTCATCCATCAATCTTTCCCATCTGCAAAATGACATTAATAATTCTTGCCCTCATCAGATCCTGCAGGCAGGGAGTGAGATTTCAAGTCTGATTGTCAGGTCATTTTGAGCTTTTTAAAGACAAAATACAAGGGTCCCTATACCTGCCCCCCATGGGTCTATATTAATCTAGCTTCCCAGAGTGCTGGAGGACAAAAATGGCTTCTATATTCAATGATTCATCTTTGCCCTCTCATGAGACAGGGGACTTCAAGGCCATTATGTCATGGTTTCACCTGCTAGGGAAGTTCAGCCTGATTTCCTGTCCTCTACTAGGGAGCCCCTTGTTTACGGGGAGTATAGAAAGTAGATGATAAAGCCATGGGGAAGGCTACAAAGACAGGTGGAGAATATATAGGTTGTTTTATTTGGAAAAGAGAAGATTCTGGGTACTTTAGTATCTTTAAGTAAATGAAGGGTTTTCAGAGGAGGAGATCTAGTCTTCATATCTGTTGAAGACAAAATAAGTCAAGTTTAAACTGTTAGCATGATAGAGCACAAAGTTCACAGGCTTTGAAGTCAGGCAAACCGGGAGTTATTCCATGCTCCAGCTTTGCTCTGTGACACTAGGGAGGCTGCTTAAGCTCTCTGAGGCTCAGTTTCTTCATTTGTAAAATATTTTAAAACATTTTAAAGATGAGAAGGAAAAAACCCTAAGTAAAAGGCATGAACACAGTAAGTGTTCAATCACAGATAATTTCAGTAATTACTAATGTTACTTAAAGTAGCCTACAGCTTTAAATGGGGCATACGTCACAAAGAATCACCATGCTACCAGAAAAATAACAAATAAGGCACTGAAATGGGCCAATGAGGATCCATAGTTCTGCTTTCGTGGAGTCCTTACAAAGAAGAGTAACCCATGAGGCAGGACAAACAAATAACTGTCCTGAGCAGGAAGACATTCATCAGCCCCAGAGCTGGGCCAGGCCAGGGCCAAATGATGCATCAAGGTCCCTTCTAGCCCAGTGAGGGGACAGGAGGACCCCAGGACTTGCACCAAGATGTCATCACAACTTCCTAACCAGAGGCAAATGCTTCAAGATACATGGTCTTATTCCCCAGATTAAAGCGTGGTTCCAGTTCTCAGAGCAGAATTCTGATGCTGCTCAGTATAGCCTCTCTATTCCAATGTTCTGTTCTAGGTCATGCCTCTGAAAAACAAGGACTCCAGTGGAAGAAAAACTGCAAAGAAAAAAATCAAAACAGGGCGCCTGGGTGGCTCAGTTGGTTAAGCGACTGCCTTCGGCTCAGGTCATGATCCTGGAGTCCCGGGATCGAGTCCTGCGTCGGGCTCCCTGCTCAGCAGGGAGTCTGCTTCTCCCTCTCCCGCTCCCCCCTCTGGTGCTCTCTCTCTCTCACTCTCTCTCTCAAATAAATAAATAAATCTTTAAAAAAAAAAAGAAAAAATCAAAACAATCTTCCAAGTTCCAAGAAGAAAATAAGCAAGTACTAAATGTCACTGGAGATACAGAAGGAAAGAAAGAGAAGGTAGTTAAGTAACTAAAGTCATAGGGTTGACCCCTCACGGTGTCTAGGGCAGAAATTCTTAACTCTTGGTCATGGAACTTTTTGAAAATCTGAAGAAAGCCATAGATCTCTCCCCAGAAAAATGCACACCTGCTCATCCACACACCAATTTTCCTTACAATACCTGGGAACTCACAGAACCCTGGAAATCCATCCATGGACTCCAAGCTAACGATCGTAAATACCCTTGCGGCTTCTTTATGAAAGGCCAGCTTCTATTCTGAGCACATCATCACTAGCAAGGTCCTCAATAAGCCTAGAATGCAGAGCCCCGAAAAGGAAACAACAGGAAACAGTTCACAGGCAAGTTCTACGACCTGAACATGGAATATAAACTAACTGGCGGGAAGAGGACTGTCTCAAATGGAAGGAATAAGTATGCATTCCTCATTGGCTAAATTTTGAAGACAAAGGTCTTCGCTGAACAGGAAAGCATTTGGCCTGGAGTTCTTGTGCCTATGGCCACACCACTAACTGCTTGCTTGATCTAGGACACATTACACAATTTCACCATCTTCAAACTAGAAGTTTAAGTGAATTTTTCTTCAGTAGATACAACACTAAGAAATTCTGAGGTAAATAAAATTTTATAGCAATCTAAATGTATTTTAAATATAAAATAAGAGTTTCACAAAGAAGTGCTTCGATAGGGGATTAAGGGTACACTTATTGTGATGAGCGCTGAGTAATATACAGAATTGTTGAATCACTATATTGTACACCTGCAACTAATATAACACTGTATGCTAACCATAATGGAATTTAAAAAACAAATATTTTTTTTTAAAAAAAGAAGTGCTTCGGGGGTCCTGGGTGGTGCAGTCAGTTAAGCACCTGACTCTTGGTTTCAGCTCAGGTCATGATCTCAGGGTGGTGAGACTGAACCCCACATCGGGCTCTGAGCTCAGCAAGGAGTCTGCTAAAATTTCTCTCTCCCTCTCCCTCTGCCCCTCCCTATCTTCACTCTCTCTTCCTCTCTCTCTCTCAAATAAATAAGTAAATCTTTAAAAAAAAAAAAAAGAAGTGCCTCCGTAAATAATTTTGTAAAGGAAATGATCACCACAGATGATTTTTAGCATAAATCTGGCTTCTAGTAGAATGTGCTATTATATAGTTCATGAAGTGATCTAAATATAATACTAGATAGTTTATCTGAAAACTCTTGCAGAGAAAATAGCAAAGGTAACTCCTGACGGTCTGTGTCATTCAGATGTAAAGAAATGCCCCCAAATGAGGAAAATGTCTGAACACTACATAAAGGGTTATTGCAAAGCCTACACACTTTACAAGACACACGTGTCACATTTGTGGTTTCAGTATGGTTTATATAAAGTGAGCTTTTCTGACTGAATAACCTTAGATAGATCTGTGTTCCCTAGCAACTTCAGTTCTCCCCTAGCTCTCTGGATAACAGATTTTAATTTTATATAGGAAGGGTGGGAAAGAAAGGGTTTAGAGAGAAGCAGAATTAACCAGAAAAATGCCACAGCCACTAAGACCACTTACAACAAGAGCAAATAGTCCTGTAAATGTCAGCAGCTCTTTTTTTTTCTTTTTTTTATTCTTATGTTAATCCCCATACATTACATCATTAGTTTTAGATGAAGTGTTCCATGATTCATTGTTTGTGCACAACACCCAGTGCTCCATGCAGAATGTGCCCTCCTCAATACCCACCACCAGGCTAACCCATCCTCCCACCCCCCTCCCCTCTAGAACCCTCAGTTTGTTTTTCAGAGTCCATCGTCTCTCATGGTTCGAATGTCAGCAGCTCTTAAAGAGTTTCCCTACATGATAACCTAGTCCTAATGATGATGCTGAGGCATCAAGAAAGGTCATGTTCTAGAAACTGTCTTTAAGGCATGCAACATCTAATATATTTGGGGAATATTTCTTAAGAGAAAAATGGCTAATTTTTTTAACAGTTTTTAGCTAATCTTAAAGGTGATAATTTTCTGATCATTTTTATTTGTCCACAATTCCTTGTTTGATAATACAAAGTAAATGAGGTGTCACTGTAGGTACTAGCTACCTAGAGTACTTAGCAGAAAAAGGAGCAATCTTTTGATGATAATAAATCACCATAAAATTTGGTTTAAATGACTGGATTATCAAGCATGATGTAGGGAGAAAAACACAATGAGGGATCTGATCTGGTATTGTACAGAGTGTTAACAAAAATTGGAAAACTCAACCTTTTGGGGACAGCTTTTTGATTCTCAGATCAGCTATCCATCTCTCTTTGCCTGAGTCAGCACAGAGGCATAGTGTTCAAGTTTTCCCCAAAAAGCAGGAGCCAAAAGCCACCAATGGGGTGGGGGAGGGGAATAATGTCATGAAGAAAAGAAATGTCGGTGAGCGTCTTTCCCAGTTATTCTTACCTGTTTCTTCCAGAATCTCTGAATCCTTTAGCAAAAGGGTTTCGATCAATTTTTAATCTGGTGATCTGGAAACAAACAAAGAACATAAATTGTATTTATATTAACTGATTTCTTTTTTGGTTGCTCCTGGAAAATTAACAGAAATCACTCTGTTGGTAACAGCTATTGTTTTTATTTAGTTTCCTTTAAGTCTGAGATTTAAATGGAAGTTGATATAGGACATGGGCCTGGCACCCAGATGTCTGACCCACCTGACCCACTTCTCCCTAAAAACTGAGGTCTTCCCAGTATGTGACTATAAACTCTCTTCTGCTCACCTTTCTTGCCCCAGAATAGGTGATAAATCACTTGCCTAGACACACAAAGGCATGGAAATAGAAAACTGGTCAATGGTCAAGTCCGTGGTACATGACACACAGGAAGTACTTGAACAGCGTTTGTTGAGTGAATGAATGAGCGAGCAAGTGAGTGAATGATGGACAAATGGATTCAGTCAATCCAATCCAATGGAATCGGACCCCCAGACAACCCGCCTCAGCCTGAAAAGTCCATATAATTGACTGCATTTGCCATTTCACTTTAGTTGTCCCTTCCTTGCCCCTTGAGATGGTTCATTTAATGACCTAAAATGGTCTTGTAAAAGACATAAAAAGTAGCTACACTTTTATCAAGGTTGCATTCAAAGGAAAATCTATAAATGAGGGACCCGGTGGGGCAGGCTACATCCAGTCTCCAAGGCTCACAAGCAAATCAGAAGACATGAACGACTGTGTGACCCAGGTTGGATGGGTCCTCAGGAGCCATCTGGTTCAACCTCTACTCAGAGCATAAGCCCCTCTCTATCACATCTTACCTTAGCCCCTTCAAACTCAGCGAGGGTTGTACACACCACCCCCATGCCCCCAGACTAGACCAAGCCTGACCAACAAATTCCACATGTGTTCTTACGTTTCCACTTTCAGCCTTGGTCATGGGAGGCATTTTTGATATTTTTGTGTCTAAACCAGATGTCAATGACTCACTATCTTCAAGCAACAGAGACTTTGGGGTGGGGGTGAGGAAGCTCAGGAAAGGAGTCAAGGTGCTTTCAATGGAAGGTGACTGTAGAAAGAAAGGAATCTCATTGAAGACCACCTTCCCCTTTCTGATCATTGCAGAACTTATTACCAGGATGGCTAAAGATTTTCTTACGTTGAAAATCTTTTCCAAGTCCCTCTTCCATCTTACTTTGTCAGAGTGGAATTTCCCAAAGCTGCAATCTTTAAAGGTCTTTAAAATGCAATGTGAGATTCTGACCAACAGACTCTGACTTGAAAGTACCAAAGTTAATGTTTTTCCCTAAAACATTCCTTGCCTTGAGAATGGCACACTAATAATGCAGCACTAATAATGTAGCAAAAGCAATTTTACATCTATTTTTATAGACCAGAGCAGGAGCCTGAAGCTTTGGCTCTCTAAAGTCGAGTGTCTGCCCTGTGAATATTGTATTGAGTTTAAAGACTGTCACTGCTTTTCTGTTTTTGACTTAAAATCCATTCTTTCTTCCTTCGTAATCCACAGCAATAAACCGCACACCATATTTTCTTTTCAAGTTGGGGTTATAATATTTTATTTTCTCTTTCAAGTTGGCTTATCCTATCCGGCTCATTTATGATAGGGGTTTCTGATATATGATTGTGCTGCCATGTTTGGGGGGCCTCCACAGACTCCTGTAAATAAAATGACATTCTATTTCATGGGCCTGGGAGAAAAGGTTGAAAAGCCGCTTCCCACAGCTCATTCTATCTCAGGCCAAGAGGTCTGCATGGAGATTTAACAGAAAAGTGCCACCAAATGTTAGGAAAAACAGCACCTCTCTACATGTTTGGAAGCTTTTAATGTGAGATTTAGAGAGCTTTATGTAGTGTGGTTGCGTACTCATTATTTATTTGTCAAGTACCTTTGTGTGCAAAGCAAGATGACAGGAGGCACAGGTGACAGTGATATACAGTCCATATATGGCTGCGTATTGTCTGGTGCCCCCCGGCCCAGAAGCTTATAATCTAGAAGAAAAAAGCAAACATATACACTAACACATAGACACTAACACAACATGGGAATGGGTAAGGTTTGCAATGAAGGCAAATGAGAGCCTCAGATGGAGTAGCGAGAGTCCCAAGTTGAAGGTGAAACCTCAGACACAGCACATGAGCCAGGCCTTGAAGGATGTGTAGGACTTTAATGAAAAGTGCAAAAAGAGGAGAAAGGAACAAGGGAAGCATTGCATAAGACATGGACTATGGAAGCCAGAGCCCTGAAGTAGAAAAACATGAAAAAATGAAGCGCACGCGAGAAGCACCGAGAAGTCCAATTTGGCCAGAGCACAGCGTATGGGAAGACGGGCAGCGAGAGACAGCATGAGAGGCTGCCCTGAGGCCATATCAAGGAATGCTTTATCGCCCTGCTTAGGCACCTACATACCCTCTAGGCAGAAGAGAGCAACTTCAGCAATATAAACCGAACTATGACCCCAGTTGATGCTCGTGCTGACAACTTTGGCGATGTCTACTAATCCTCAGGGTAACAAGGACAATAATTTGGAGGAATAAACCAATGTATTCTCAATCTCAATAATCCATAGTCCCGTGGTTCCCATATGAAGAGCCAGCCTGCTGGCATCTGCGCCTTCGAGTATCTTATATAGCATAGAAAGGGGATGCAAATGACAGCTGGGCCACAAAGCCCGCTGTCCTGTGGAAGACAAGGATGTGACATCAGGTGAATTCTTATCAAGGGGGGAAAGAAGTAAGAGATCTTCTGCTCCCACCTCAGGGGAATATGAAAAAAGAGGAAAGAGATGAAAGAGAAGCAAGTAGGTGGAGTTACATGTGTCTTAGCTCCCTACTCAAACCAAAATCCAGGGGTGCGGGTGGGGAGCTTCAGAGGAAAACTGGTAGGGCAACCTCCACACACACACACACACAGGGCCAGCTGCATCAAAGTAAAAATGCCTCCCAGTCTAAAGAATCAGGAAGAGGACAAGTCAGCATCTCCATACCTCCTATCGCCCTTTCCATGGTGAGTCAGGGACTTAGAGGTTCTCACATGCCATGACAGGGAAGGGAGGGTGACCCTAACACAGAGGTGCCATAGCCTAGGCAGGAGCCCAGTGGAGGACCCAGATGAGCCCTGAGGTGAGGCTGAGCCAGCCAGGGAGGCCCAGGAGGTCCAACTGAAGCAAAAACATGACAGCACAAGCTCAGCAGTCTCCTATCAGCAGAGCATGTCCACACAAGGGACCCAAGGCCCAGACTAGACATGACGGTCACCAAGAGAGGCCAGTGAGGCCCTCTGCCCTGAGCACACACCACACATCTAGAGGTCATCTGGAGTAGTGTGGGAGACTCATTTGAATAGTTAATTTTCAACCCTACTCCAAAGTTACGTTTATCAATTAGACCCAAATATGGCTGTCAGTCTCCATCTCCCCACCTTCAACCAGAACACAGTCATCTTTTCATTAAACTACTCTATATAACCTTGGGACTAATCTCTCTTCTTCCACCCTCGTCCCTGTCCGGTCTCTTCTCTACAAAGCAACCAAAGTGATCTTTGTTAACAGATACGTGAACCACGTCATTCTCATCAGTGGCTACCACTCTACTCAAAACTCAACCCAAACTCCTTGGCTGGCCTTGCAGGGCCCCTGCCTAGCTCTCCATCCCCACCCATGCTCCACTACACCTGGGCCACAGGCTCCCGCCAAACTCAGCTGCTCTCAGTGCTGAGTGTGTCAAGCTCTTTCCCTGCTCAGGCCCCTCACACTCACTCTACCTCCAGTCAAAAAAATGTTCTTTTCTGTGCTCTTCACATAGCTGATGCCTCGTCCTAAGTCTCAGTGTAAATGTTACCTCCTGAGAGAGATGGTCCTTGATCATCCCTCCAAAATAGGATGCTTTCAGGTAAGAACGATGCCTATTTTCTACACCATTTTATTAAGAACCTAACATGACATGCTCTTTGGGCTCAATGAATATTTGTTCAGTGAGTGAATGAGTGAGTGAGCGCATGAATGAATAATGTGGAAAAGAGGCATTACCAGCCCCAAAGCCATAACAAGCCTTAGAGAATACAGACCAGACAACTCCCTCGATCCTATCTGCTTTCACTGGAGCACCACAAACGGAAGTCTCAAATGTCCTCCTGGGCAGAATGAGGTCTATTAGTAACTGTCTGCGCAGCTAAAACTATTCTGTAGCAGTCATGTTCAAACCTGCTCAAAGTGATAATGAGGAGACATGGAAAGTCAGAGGTTGGGGAAGCATTTTTCTTCCCCGATTTGATTTCCATTATTCTGATTTTACAGTCTGCGTCATCGAAGACCATAGCCCAGGAAGAGGTGGTTGCTGGCTTACCACCTTTGGTTTTAATCATTTTCACTGACTTTTTGCCTAGAAACGTCCAGGCAGTTAATAAATGAGGTACACCTCACAGTGCAAGGCGCAGACATAAATCGCACAACCTACAAAGAAAATGAAACTTCAATATCCTGAGTATGATTTTACAATACCAAGGCTGAAAAGGCCTTCCCTTATTAACAGTCTCTTAGTTATTCTTTTTTTTTTTTTTCCTACCATATTGCTTTGAAAGGTGTTCATCAGGGAAGAAAAAAAAAAACTCAGCCCATATGAAAAATAAAAAATAAAAAACCTCTGCACTGATTTGATTGGAAAGTTAGAGCACAACGGGCTCGATAGTTTAGGATATAATGAGTGGCTCAGAGCTCCTATTGGATTTGCTTACGCAAACCTGGCTGTGGTTCCAGACTTCCTATCTGGTTCATGTAGCCAATTCTCATCAAGAAATAAGACTGTGTTACCTGAGGAGAACAGGGCTGTGTCTTTTTGAAATCTAGTTTCCTGTTTGGGGGGGAAAAAAAAATCAAGGTTCAGCCATCTTTTCCCCTTAGAGAAGACAAAGACTCTGCAACGGAAACTTCCTGCTAATTCCATGAGGACGTGTTGGCGTCAGCTTCTTCCAAGAAAAAGCGTTCAGTGTAGAGTCACCTTTATTCCCACTTCTACCACTTTATTCTCCACGATGAGATTCTGGGCATGGTGTACCTTCCTCTCTGCCTTAGGCCTGCCAAGTTGGCACTCCAAGAGCAAATAATAGTAATAATAACTTCAGTATGCTAGAGGCCCTGGGAGTCTTTGGGTCAGTCAGCAAGGGTGGGAGGAAGGAATGGGAAGGGGGGAAAGAAAAGCATAAAATATTTCATGAAAATAGAAACCCTTTCTTCACATTTCACGACTACTTATACCCAAAAAAGCAGGACCACAGCTATGTAAGGAAACTGGTAGTGGAGGTGTGTTGGCTAATTATTCATTCAGTCCTTTTCCAAGCACATATTCAGTGCTGTGCACCACCGGACAGACACAAATGCCTTAGAGTTACGCAGATGGAAGGGTCCTTCTTCTTAATTAGTGGTTTCTGGGCTTCAGGACAATTCTAATTCTCTCCCTCCAACATTTAGGGGGTCAACATTGATATTCCATATTTATTCTGTCAAACTAAAAGAATTACATCAATCCACGATCTCCTGCCATCATTATTTCATAAATTAAGTGACATTCTAGTATCAAAAAAGGTTAAAAGGACAAAATAAAATACAGCCTATTTAAATGAACGTTCACAGGTATAAACTGCCCCTATCCTGCCTTTATTTTTCTCATCTTTCGGTGGACTATAAAAAACGTCTCCACAGACTGGTAGCTGAGAAGCAAACCACCGATTTGCAAATGAGGATTCGGAGGTGAAGCAATTTGTCAGAAGCAGTAGAGTCTGTCAGCTGCAGAGTTGAGTCTAGAACCTGAGTCCCCTAACTCCCGACCTGCTGTTTTCTACACCAGGTTTTGTAGAGGCACGATGTTTGGTTCTCAAAGCTCAAAATATTGAGAGGAAGACTGGTCACACGCACAGCTTAGAATGTGACAGGGTCACGAGAGAGGTACGGTGCACTAACAGTGCGATGGGGGAAAGCTCATTCGAAGCCGAAAAATGTAAGGAACGTTGTAGGGGAAAATGTTCGAAGAGTAGAAGGAAGCTAGACAGATAAAGGTCATTCCTGGAAAGACAACAGCACAAGCAAAAGCAAAGCTGCTACCAAGTGCAAGCAACAGTAAAACTCCAACTAGATTGCTGAACTCCTGTGGATGCATGATGATGATTAGTGGGAAATGAGCCTAGAAATGTAGCTGGTAACTAGCTACAGAGGACCTTAATGGAAAGACTTGGGATCTCGGACTATATACACTCCCTTCTGGCACTGAGGAGTCAACAGTTTTTGACAGAGAAATGACGCAATCTGAGCTATGTTTTAGGAAGACCCATCCCTCAGTGAATATATGTGATGGCTCATGAGACATTAACCATGCAGTCCAGGTGACTCGGCTGGAAGCTGTCACAACAGCCTAAGGTGGAAGGAGGGCAGGTCCAGAACAAGTGTAGAAGCAGTAAGATGAGAAAGAAGAAAATATTCCATCAGTAGAAGCAACATAGTTTAGTGGCAGACTGGATGTGTGGAGAGTCAGGTGTCCCATCAGCCTCAGTGGCAAGATGGAAGCCAACAGGAAATACAGGCTTTAACAATGGAGAGGACTGGCAGGGGTGACAAAGGCATAGTATACCTTGGAATATTTTGTTTACGAGCAACAAAACACCTTTCCCACCTTTCAAGTGCGGACTTGCTACAACTCTATTGGTCTCACCTGTTGTGGGGGTTAAAAAAGAGTTGACACACATGAACATTCGAATAATTTTCAATACTTGTGTGTGTTGACTGCCTCTGCTTGAAAACAATAAATTGTTCCCCACCCTCAACTAAAAACATGCAGAAAAAAAAGAGGGAGAAATTATGATTTCAGAGCTAATAGAGAACTTAGAAAACAGAGGCCAACTGGTCATTTTCTTGAAGAAGAAATCAAAACCCCAGAAGAAAATACCTTGCTCAGAATGACATAGGTAGCTAGTAGTTCATTTAGGATGAAAACCCAGGTCTCCAATCTACTAGCCCACTGCCTTTCCTTAGGAAGACTGGATAACATTTCACTTCAATTCCATTCCTCACACTGTCCTTCCTTCATTGTGTTCCTGAGAACAATGAGGACTCCCCCCCTCCACTGACTTTTCCTCTTTACTCTCTCATGCCTCCTAGCCATTCCTTTAAAAAGAAATACATGAAGTAAATAATTTTGTCATAAAATAGTAATCTTTCTCATTCAAGACAGTTGAGGAAAATAAAAACACAGTAGTAGGTGATCTAGCTCACAGAAGAGAATGGTTTATGCTACCCGGCATCTCTGTGACAAGTGTGAAAATGATTGCTAGGTAACAGGATGCAGACCTCCAGATTCCTGGGGGAAAGACCCGAGGTTAGTTTGCTTTACTAGAAGACACTGTGTTATATGAAATCATATCTACACAGCCAAAAAGAATGTTAAATAATTGTGTTTGTTGATGTATCTGGGGAATGAAGCCTTGTTAAACGGGCAAAAGCTGTTACCTTCATTTCAAATCGGGCAGAAGTGAGTGTGCGTGACTCATCTATTTTGAATGTCAGCACATCATGAATTCACCAACATGACATTACAACAGAAAGATCAAACTGGTTACCTATTGGTTAGAACACCTTCAAGAGCCAATGCAGGTCCTCTAATTCCCAACGATCCACTTTCTCCTTAATAAGCAATTTATGCTGTATAATTGCCTCTACTCCCCACTCCCCTTCATGCTTGTGCAGCCCCAGCCGTTGACCAATGTAGGCTTCTACTAGTGGCTTTACGCGTGTTCCCTCATCTAGTCCTCATCACTAATTCGATGAGGCCAGGACATTTTCAGGCCAGGAAATACTGATGAAGGGAGTTAAGAAACTTGCTCAAGGTCATACCATCCATCCGTGGAAAGGTCAGAAATCAAACGAGGTATGGCTGCTACCAAATCCCATGACCTTAATCATGGTGCCCCACCCCCAACAAACCACCACTGCTCCCACCCCAGTCCAGATGAAGACAAAATATTCATATGAGTAGAATGTCCTCAGACACAGGAATGCTGTGAGAGAAGGTAGAAGTGAGAGGGATTGCAGGCAGCCATGTTTGGTCTTCTTTCATTGACACTGTCACGGTGAGTTGTGGCTTTTTAATTTCAGCTTGGGTGACAGTACTGATCCTCATGGCCTCTATAACTGATCACGGTGAGGCAGCAGAATATTCATTCACCAGTGCTCTGGTTTGCCCAACAAGCTAAATTCTAAAGTTGTAATATTTGTTGCCACATCTCTGCCTTCATGAGAAACTAATGATTAAAATGGTGGCTGGCTGTCTTGGGAAAAAGTCCCATCAGTTATTCAAAGAATTTAGACTTGTGCTCCCCTCCTCTCCTGAACCACAATTAATCCCAAGGTTCCAATCACTCCAAAGGGCATTATCTATATTGCTGCACTATCTTGTTTCAGAGCTTGAAAAATCTTGATATTAAAGATTCCTGTAAGGACCCTCCATGGCTTCTGTTTACTACCTAAGGAGTTTGAAAGGGTTCAAGAGTTTTTTAATAACATCCAAAGCAAACTAAAACTCTTCCTCTACTATAGATCAAATGTGGCAACCACAAGGAAAATCTGAAGTTGGGAATGCTTTACAGCTGCTGAGAAAGCCCAACAAGCGTTTAGTACTTGTCTACCAGACTGAAGGGTTGTTGTATATCAAATTCCTCTGTAGGCAAAGAATATCTAAGGAGTCTTAGGCAAATGCACTAAGACCAAAATACTCTTTCTATATAAACCAAAGATTATATCACTCACCTTCACTTGCCTGGCACATAGTAAGCACTCAATAAATACTTAATAAATGAGTATTTTTCCTCTATTTCTTTCTTTGTCAGAGCACTAAGCATAGCATCCAACACAAAAGGTATTGAGTATTGTGGTATAAGTTCATTTTGCTCCAAGCAGGTCCAAAATAAAAGTACACAGACTTTCAAGCAAAATAAACAAGCAGAAACTCTTATTTTCAGAAAAGGATTCACCTCAGGATCCTATTAATTAAACAAATTGTCAAAAGATGAAATACAGTCTAATTTGCAAAAAATGAGACTCTCATGCAATTTTCAGGGAATTGCATAAAGTGAGATCACTTATAAATCCATCTACTCACCCTCCTCAAAAAAAGAACATTGTCTAGAATGCCCACAGTTCCAGACTTGGCGTCTCTCTCCCTCTCCCCATACAACACTCCCCTGCCATACTTCCCCCATTAGTCTGGCCAATTCTTTTTTTTTTTAAAGACTATTTTTTGAGAGAGAGAGAGAGCATGCGCACACAAGCAGAGGTGGGCAGAGGAAGAAGCAGACTCCCCACTGAGCAGGGAGCCCAACGTGGGGCTTGATCCCAGGACCCCGAGATCACGACCTGAGCCGAAGGCAGATGCTTAACTGACTGAGCCACCCAGGTGCCCCAATCTGGCCAATTCTTATGTGTGTCTCATCATCAGAGAAAGCATTAGCTCCTCCAGGAAAACTTCCCTCATTCCCCAGACGCAAGAACACCCTGTCCACATCTCTGTCATTAAATTATTTCACTGCTTTATCATTATGTATTTACATGTCTTTCACTCGCCTAAAACTCTTCTTTGCTTATGGAGAAATAAGTCCTAATCTGCTCAATTTCTCTACTAAGCTTAGACTATTGTAAGTTCTCAAGATCTCAAACATTTATGGAATAAATGAACATATTGCTGACATAAAAACACAGATGTTAGGGTGTGGCTGGTGATCACACAGAGGTAAATTTAGTCTGATAGTGTAAATGGAAGCAGTGGGTCTTCAACGGGGTTTGAGAGGCTTGATGACTTTGATGTAGCCGCTGCAGAGATACACGGAAAATTGCAGAGAAGAGGGAAGGAATGAATCAAACCTTGGTACTTGCAAAGGAATTGCAAATGATGAGGAACATTTGCCAAGATGCAGGAGAGACCATGAACACGGGTACAAGTACAGAGAGACATGAAAATGACCTAGGAGATTCGGTCCTCCTGGTCAAAGATTTTGTCTTTGATCTAAATCTAGATTATACCAGCTGCTACTAGGCATCACGGCCTTGTCATCACCAACATGGTGTTTGCACAGCAAGCCTGGCATCTCTCATTCCAGTTCTTTGGTGTCATGTAGAAGGACTAAGTATTTCTTACCAAAGGCATGAATAAGCTCCTTGAACAGCAGATACAGCAGGAGCCTCTCAAAGGCAGCCTCTTACCTGCTGGTTCTGGTAGGCTGTGACTGTGGTAAACACAGTCTCAGGGAAGTTGAATGTTTTCACTCCATCCCCAACAGGGACAGGTTTGGTGGGCGAAAGGTCACTGCTGAAATCCTTGCGGATCACGTGAACTCGAGGCTGGTATTTGTGCATAGAGTGCAGAATGATCTGAAATGAGAAGGGGCCACATTATGCCAGAGTGGCTCAAAGGTCCTTACATCTTTTCAAGCTCTCATGCAAATATAACCACAGGATAGAAGCATTATAGGAAAAACACAGATGGGGGTTGGGTGGGGGGAGATGTATAAGAAACTGGAAGCCAGTGTACTTGCCTATGGCAGGAAGGACTAAGTGACTGGATAGCATTACATGGACCCATACAGCAGAGTATCCCAATCATGGGTGGTGGATGCAGTATGCTTGCCTTAACTGAACAATACTGAACAACTGTCCCAACACCAGAAAACAACACTCCGCTGAAATGTCTCAGAACCTCTGCTATGGGACAGTTGCTCCCTCCTGCTTCAAAGTTTCATCACGGGCTCATGCTGTCTTTAAATTCTATAAGCTGTCATTTGCACTTTGTTACCAAATTTATGACCACTCACTATGAGAGTGAATGTATATGTGCATTCTCCCTTCCTTCGAAAAATGTCATTCCCTTAAAGATAAGACCCATGGTTTTAGTTCTTTAATCTTCCTATAGCACCCAATCTGGACCCTCGCATTCAGTGAAAGTTCTACGTATGTCTTGCCACTAAAGATAAATTAATAACATCAAGTGCTCTAATTATACCTGGAAAGTCTTAAAACCTATTCTTCTCTTAAAAATGCATGAATTTCTCAACAAATCAGCCCAAACTGTCACTTAATTGTTTCTCTGAGTTTATTGCCCTGTGAGTTATTCCACTGACTTTTGTGACTTCTTTCACCATTTTTAAACTTGTCCTGTGTTTCTGTCTTCAAACTAACCCCTGACTAGACTGTGGGTTCCCAGAACATGAGAACTCTTGTCTGATAAACACAATCTGATGCACAGGAGACATTTGCTAAATGTTAGATTTGTAATAAATGAAATTTCATGGGAAGAAAAAAAGGAACTTGTATGCCTAGTTACTTAAAATGACGCCAAATGGCATAGAGCTTCTTATTTTACCTGTTTGAAAAAGCCTAGGGCTAATCAGCTCTAGAGCCAAAAGGGAGGAAGAGGGAGATGGATGGGATTCTTTGACTCACATGTCCTTGATCATCCAACTCATTGTTGGTCAGCTTGAGTTTGTCGAAACTGACCACCTGTCTCATCCAAGTATCTCCAGAAGCTAGAGAATCAGGGTGTATATAAACTCTTGGGGGCACAGGGGAGTCCGCGTTGCCAGCCACCATCCACTTGGAGCTGTGGTACACATATCTGAGGTGGAGAGGGAGAGAGGCGAAATCAGAGACAGATACAGAGAGGGAAGAGAGGCCCAAGAAAGCCAGTAGAGACAGGAGACGGGAGAGACAGAGAGATGACAAGATGGAAAATAGTAGGGATTAAACAGAGAATACAACAGAGAAAAGGAGTAGGGTAGAGAACCAGGGACAATCAGATAGAGATGAAAATGGAGAAAGAGGTGGGTTGGGGGAGGGCAGCAAAGGGTTGTGGTTAATGATCAAAGCTACAGCCCTCACAAGGAAAACATTCTCACAGTCCTTTTTCTTTCTTTTCCCTCTCCTTGCCTTCCACCCCTGTGTGCACACAGGCATCCTGAGCCCATGTGTCTAGCTATGGAAAAGGTATTTTACTGCAACCTTTCACCTTTCAAATTCAAACCATATAATCCGTTGGCCACTTGTTCAGGATTTGGTTCCTTATTAAAAACATCTTCCATATTGTCCTATAAAACACAGCCATGTGCAGAGACCCTCCAAGCCTCTTACTTATTAACCATTTCTTTGCTGAGAATCTGAATTTTGAGGCATTTCTATGAAAATGGAGGGTTTTTGCCTCAGTGCAACCATTCCCAGAAACACCACCAAGTCTTCCCAGTTAGTGTTTTAGTGTTTCTTTGATGAATCCAGTTTTGAATATCATCATCATCCATATTATTTACCCACAAAGGCACTGGAAGTGAGATGTTGTTCAGTAGCAAAGGAGGTCAGTTTTCCAGTTTGCCAATTGCCCTGTACTTCTGAAGAGAGTTCTCTACAGATTTGGCACCTCCCTGCTTCTCACTTATAAAGGACCACACAGGACCTGGATGCTAGCAAACAGAGGCACTCAGTCCAAATCACAAGATCCTCTAAAGCAGATTGGAAACATCTCCTGTGCTAAGTCCTGCATCCAGATAACTTCTCTCTTGGGCAGCTCTCTCCCTCTACCATACTAGGCTGGTCTTTCCCATTCATTCATCTCTCCCCTCCTACTTCATAGGTTTGGAGCCAAGTTCTCAAACATTTCAAAAATGAGCCATGATTCACTGACCTGATTGACATCTCAAGAGATTGATTAAGCTACAGTTTGTGTCTGGCAAGAACTATGTGTAAGCCATCCAAGAAACAAAGACATCGTGTTGGACTGTAATGACTTTGAAGGAAAGTTACTTAACAAACTCGCTCACAACCCATATTGATAAACAATAATTCTCCTTTACTAAATGTTGTTCTTGAAATCTTACCCAATTCTCCTCTTCTTCCCCTCCATCATCCACAGGATAATCCATCAGACATATGATTGAATATACTGCACTGGTCCACTTCTCCTCCACCTCTCCAAAATAAATCATCTCAACTCATTTAGTATTTCATAAACCAAATCATTCAATATGTTAATCACTTTCAATGTTAACTGAATTAATTTTAGACCTAATATTCATTTGATTTTTGTAACCCTGGCAGACACTATACAGTCCCGCTCTCTCCAGAGACACAGGGAGGATTCCAGACAAAATCATTACTAAGTCCTGATTTCCAACCACGAGTGACTACTTCCTGCATGGTGCTTTGCTACAGGTTATTGGCATATCCTCCATTCTTGTTCCCTATAGTGCATTGTACAGTGCACTGTGAAAATGCTTCATCTAATGATTTAAAGAACTGTCTTGGAATGCTGGTGATGTCCACAATTCCACACCCCAGAGTCATCATTACCTGTATCTTTTATTGTCCACAGGCACAATGTCCATTGCTATGTAATACTGCTGGTGTGGGTCCAGGCCAGTGATTTTCACTCTCATGGCAGGAAACATCCTCCTATAAAGGGGAATAGGCAGTAAGCTCAACAGTCAGAGGGGGAGAAGTAGCAGGAATAAAAGCTTAGAGAGTCTCCTCTTATGAAGAACGCTAAACACACCAAAGTCCAATTCCTCTAATTCCCAAATTGGCTGCTTTTTTTACACTTTGGAAATTATTACTATAAAATACGCTGAGGACTCATTGCTGAAATAGCACCATTTCTTAACTTAGATTGACCTATTTGATGACTCATACACTCCAAGAGTTCATACCATACCCTGATTTCTATTATTAATATATAATGTGATTAGATAGATAAGCAGATAGATAATGTGTATGTATCCACACATACATTTCCTATCAGACTATAACATTCTTGAAAATACTTACACTTAACATACTTGAATAACTTAATGCTTTTATTACTCAAGTAGCTTATCACAGTTGATTGTAGGTGATAATGAAATATTTTGTGATTGATTGAGTCTATTTAAAAGTAATCCCTAAAAAAAGAAGAAAAAAGGAAGAGGCTACCAGTCCCCAAACAAAGGGCCAACAAAGCTGAGGGTTTTTTAATGCATAAAACTGTAGAAAAATTTCTGCAAGTTCTCAGGCTGTCAACATGTGTGTCAGAAGGAGGACCCTGTGGAATCTGGAGCAAATACCAAATGAATTCTAGTGGCCTCTGGGCAATACCTTGTTTCTACCACAATGGCTTGTTAAACTTGCCAAAGCAAGCGAGGTCAGGATATGGCACTTTACAACTACTCTCATAATTGAAGAGGAGGAGAGGGAGCAGCCCAGAAGAGTATTGAGTTTCAAGGGTCTAGAATAAAATTCTCCATTCTTCTTTAACCATAAGAAAGAAGAAAAACATCAAACTCTTTTGTATGTCATTTACTTAGGAGTCAGACATAAAAAGTGCTCAGTTCAAAAATTTGGATTGCCTGAATGTGCTCTAGGGTACTTGTACACAAAATGCTGCATTAAGCTTAACCATCTGGGGCCAGTTAGTTGAGCTGGGCAGAGCACGGTGCTAATGAGGTCAAGGTCACAGGCTTGATCCGCATACAGCCTAATTGGCTTTGCTCCATTTCATGGCCATAGACCATACCCTGACCCCAGACAGCCATCTTGCTTACGTGCCCTAGTTGTTTACATGAGGGGCTTTCTGTTCTAGTCACACACTGCACTGCTCACCAGAAGCAACTCAAAATGCAAATGTCCTGTGGTAGTAGGTCAATGACATCATAATCATATTTGGGAGAAGGCATAAGAGGGACCACAGACCTTTAATAGGAATGATGGGTAATTCTTAAATATTTACAAAGAATAATACACAACCATTCCTTCTTTCCTACTTTATGACTCTTCAGAAGCTTCTATTGATACATTGTTCTGGATTTACTACCTCTAGCCTCACAAGTTTAATTAGAAAGCCTTATATTTTGGTCTTATGGTGAGCTAATGAAACCCAGTGGTGGACTTCTCATAATGACTAAATCTAGCATTAACTATAGGTTAGGCACTTTGATCCACACTAATTCTCTCCAAAAACTTGGGAAAGTTGATCTATATACATTTACATTTAAACCAGTAATTACCTTCTTAATAACAATGACTTATGATTGCCTTGTATTTATAAATGGTTGGAGAAGACCTTGCCAGGGATGGAGAGAAAGTCCTCTCACTTGCTATCTGAGGTAAGATAATGTGGTTCCTCTCAGCCATCTATAGAGGCTGTGTTACACTGCAAGAGATTAATGTCTTCTCTTTATGACTCCAAGAAAAAGAGTTAGATGTTTTTAAATTCAATACCTGTTTTGTCTAGCACACTCATATGACCTTGAGTGGAGAAGCTAGCAGTTTCTTACCTATATCCAAGTTCTAAATGAATGAGATGTGTGACTTTGGAAAAGTTATTTAACCTTATCACCTATAAAACAAAGAAAAGGGACTATATAATCTCTAAAGTGCCCTCCTGCTTTAAAATTCCATGACTGGGGTGCCTGGGTGGCTCAGTCATTAAGCGTCTGCCTTCAGCTCAGGTCATGATCCCAGGGCCCCGGGATTGAGCCCCCATCAGGCTCCCTACTCCGCAGGAAGCCTGCTTCTCCCTTTCCCACTCCCCCTGCTTGTGTTCCCTCTCTCACTGTGTCTCTCTCTGTCAAATAAATAAACAAAATCTTTAAAAATATATATAAATAAATAAAAAATAAAGTTCTATGACTACATTTGAATTGTCTTCTTAAAAACTTACCAAAAGTTGCTTTTTCTTTTTGCCAGTATTTTAGCACAGAATATCAAGTGAAGTCATAACACCCTAGGGAAAAATTAATCTTTCATATTCACAAAGTGAGATGCGTTTGGTTTTAATTTTATGGTTAAATTTAGGCCAATTCTTGTGTCTTCCAAACCCATTAATCCCTACAAGCACCTCTGTCCATGGTGCTGATTCTAAAGATAGTTTGTACATTCAAAGATTGAGGGCTCTGCAGACTGCAGTAGTTCTGAATCAACAGGATTACAGTTTGGGGAGTGAGAAGAAGTAGATGGTGACTAAAATCTGAGCAGGAAAAAGGAACAGAGAGTCATACAAAACTAATGTAACTGAGAAAATGAAAATTGAGATTAAAATTGGAAAGGACACTACAAAGGAAGGAAAATGGAAGTGAAAAGGAAGAAACAGACTTGGGGAATCGGGAGGAGGTGAAGAAAAGTCAGAGCAGAGAAAGCTTTCTTTGTATGTTTTTGAGTTGTTCCAGAATTACTTGAAGAGTTACATGGAACAACAGCAAAGGCTGAGGCAATCCAATAAAGAAACAATGAATAATGGATCTTAACCTAAACAAAGGGATATGACTAAAGAACAAACTGTATATGTTTGTACTGGGAATATCTGGGTATATCCAGGTATCAAATGAATTTGTGAAGGCAGAGATGTGGAAATTAAAACACTGCAGAACAAATCATGAAATGAGGTCACAGGAGAGCTGTGAAAAAGGTGTTTGGGTGAACTGAATTCACTGAAGTGCAGGGAACGACGGAATGATATCGGAGATGAAAATGACCGGAATGCACAAAATCCACAGTACTGAGTGAAAACCCAAAATAAGAAACTGGATAAAAATATTTTCCTTGAATTGCTGTTTCCTTCTAAGCCATGACATCTCAAAATGTAGAACAGAAGTCGACTGAAACCCAAGCAACAAAAAAGAGATGGTATTGGAAATAATTCCCCTTCAGAGTTGCTCCTCCTAAGAAGCCTTTTAATGATCTTATTCACCACCAAAACTTCGAGAAGGAAGAAGGTTCCAGAGGAGAAATAAAATGAATAAGATTTCAGGTTCATTTTGACCTCATGCTTTTGTGAACACAGGCTGCTTTGGCATAACCAATGCTACCTACCACAAGTAAGTGAAAAAAATGTATGTAATAGCTCCTACTTTTGTTCTCCATTCTTGGAATCTGGCCATTCAAAGGAACCTGTCCTTACCTGCCTGCTTTGGTGATGATCATCTCAGTTCCAATGTCATGGAACCTCTTCCAGAGGTCAGCACATTGCAGCTCTACCTGAATCTCTTCCATGGAAGACATGGCAGCAGGCACAGGGCCTGCAGCACCAAGGCCCAGGTCAGCGTGAGTGTCAAAGGAGCAGGAAGTCCGCTCAGTGAGCACCTCAGAGTCTGAACCCGTGCTTTGCTCAGAATCTGCAAAATAAACAATCAAGTCTTAGGTGAGAAACTGCTGAACTGCCCCCACCCCTCACTGCCCTAAAAGATGGGAGGCTGGGTGAGGGGCATGGTGGAGTAGGGAGAGTGGTGAACAAAAGGAGACTTAAAGCTGGGAAGCTCCAGAGCACAGCATTCAGGGTATTTTATTATTTTTTTTATGGTTTGTTTTTGTGATTTACGACCATCTTTCAGGTTTTGCATTTCCAACATGACATCTGGCATTTTAGCAACAGCTGAAGAAAACTGGTCCACAACAGGCAATATTAGGAGTACTAATGTCACCACGGTGAAGGGAAGAAGCCAAACAGGAACAATAAAGTAAGTGCCAAATTTTTAAAAATAATAATAATTACAGACCACAGCTCCAAATCTAGACAATTTCACTGGGGGCTGGGTGTTGGGGGGGTTCAATGCTAATAATAATATATTCTTTAATGTCCTACTACTCAGCATCATTGCCCATCAGCCAGTAATTTTTAAACAAAGCAATTTTTCCTCTATTTATATATCTTGGTCATCAAAAGTAATGAAAAGTTGTTTGGGATCTTTAGAAGCACTTTGTCATGTATTTGAGTAAATGGCTTTTCCTAAGAGTCCAATCAGACCATTTTGGATGAAAAAAAGAAAAAAAAATGTCTGTTGTAAGGCAAGGATGTAAGCATATGGAAAAAGTTACCCAAGAAGGCGGTTGAAACAAAGGGAATAAATGAGTTCAGGAGACACCTTGATTGGTTTCTGAAGTATGAGCAGAGGGGAGGGGTGATCCAAACAGGAAGGTAGGATTGAGAGCAACCAAATAAAAAGCTGGCGTGCTGTGCCAGATGGTCCTTTCTTCCTGTGTCTTCTGTACTCATGAAGGGGTTTTGGGGGGGAGGCGCATGCAGAGTGATAGAGAAGGCTGGAGTCAGATTTACCAGGGAATTTACTGTAATTTTTAAAGCTTTTTACTCTTAGAGGCCCAATGCCAAGAATCTTATCTCCTAAGATTTTCCAAACTCAGATTAGCTGATACAATCTCCTTAGGTCAAATGACACTGCAAGCTAAGCCTGAGAACCTATTTCTGCAACCCTCCCCTGACATCTAGGATTCTGATTGCTTCCCCTGTTAAATAAATACATCGACGAATATGTATTGCTGCCATGCTCACTTAACTGCAGCTGGTTTCTAGGCCTGTGAAAACCCATCCCACAAGACCTTCCCTTTCCTTCCTTCTAGCCCTGATGTGTTCCTCTCTCAAACCCAGGCAGCATTGCCGGCAAGTCTTCCACAACGCTGCCAGTGCCCACAGGGATCACAGTGACATTTCTCTCCTCCCCAGTTCCCCACCCTTCACTCTGAAGATATTCAGGGTACTGCAGAACTGAACCAAGCTCCGAAATGACAGGCAAGTCTCTGCCCCAAATCTAGTTTATCCACAATCACTAGTCCAGTCACCATCTTCACACACACACACACACACACACACACACACACACACATATATATGTAGACATGTAGGTTTTACATGTCTAAGCATGTAAATTTGGACTTGGAGCTAAACAGGGACTAACTCTGGTCTCCTTCAAGCACAGGAAAGTGGAGCTGCTTATCTAAGATGAGAGCTGATGCTTCTGAGTGACAAATCTCCATCCTGGCCTGATTCTATACGCCTTTCTGCTGCAGGGGCCATTATATCACCATCACATACTCTGCCAAACACAGTAATTCTGATCCCCTGAGGCATGATTCCCAAATCCCATTGTTTCTGTGATATGCCAAGAGCTCCTCACTTATCACAAGTATTGTGAACTTTCTGAAAACTTCTCAAAGCAAGAGTTTTAAAAAAATAGTCTTGTCCTACCTTTGGGAGCAAAGTGATGTGAAATCCACTTACCATAATGTGCCATAGTTGTGAAAAAGTTGGAAATTTGGGACATATGATTTCTCCAATGAGTGTTTAGGAAGAGGGAGGGGAGGGAAAGATATCACTATGCTAAGTGATAACTTTTTAATGGTGGCCAAACTGGGTTGGGATTAGAATGGTGACTATGGCTGGAGAATTAGGAAACCAGAGACTCTACTCTTAACTCACCGTGTCATCTGAAATAAAATGGGAGCTCAAAGTGTGACGTTAAATGGACTATTAGTCCATTTAATAATGAATCACTTGGACAGGTCACTTAACTATAATGGACCTATTTCCTTATCATGCATTTAGAAGGATTGAGCTGAAAACTTTTATAATCTCTTCCACCTCTAAGGACTTGAAGAGTGTCGATGCATACTTCCTAATGAAACTTTCAGTGATAACCCAGGTAACCTCAATTAGAAGCATCAAATTAAAACTGCTTGGGCAAGACAAGTTAAATGAGGAAAAAGACTGGGGGTTCAGATTCACGTTATCATAGAAGTTAAAGAAATCAGCGGGTATTCTGTTTATAGTTTCAATCAAATCAATCAATAAGCACCTGTCAGCATGTGGCCCTATATGAGGTACCATTGTAGATAATTTGAAACAGAATCCCAGACCTTGAGAAGTTTCCCAGTTAGTGCTGATTAATTATGTGTTTATTGGGTGCTTACTATGTGCCCAGCACTGTGCTAGATGCTGAGAAATACCGAAGTACAGAGCGAGGCTCCACCTAAAGGAATTTACAATACAAATGGAAGCTGAGTGCATTCACAAATAGAGACCAAGACAAATGCTACCACACAGTTTCCCACACCATTACATATTGCCTTTGCATGTCTCACAGGAATCCAGCAAAGAGAGGGATCTGAGAGGACTGGAACAGTCCTGGCGAACTCATGCTTACTAGAAAAGAAGCGTACAAGATGTAGAGATATAGGCAGCATTTGTCCATGAAGAGGATTTTCAGACACAGTTATTTGTTCCCCTGGAAGTACTCTCTGCTCCTGGATTCTCACTCCCTCACAAAATAGAGTCCCAGTGACTTCTACATAAAGAATACAGGCACCAGCTCACATTTTCAATAACATAAATTAAGCTACCTTATAATATCCTTAAAATAGGGTTAAGATCAACACCTTAGGTAAAAATAAAATTGAATCCTTTGTAAAATGCGTTTCTAAATCATAGTTAGATAAAATATTTAGGTTAACCAGATCATTTATTTTAGCTATTAATCAGAATGCATAATCCAGTTAACTATGTCATTAATATAAGAAATGCAGAACAGGTTATTTCAATCAAATGGGGCCATCCATTCAGAAATACAACCAGTCCCTTGAATATCAGAAAACACCTCTGTGTTTTCAAGTTTTTTTCTTTTTTCTTGGCAATTTGTGACTTCCTGCCTTCAAAAAACTAACCGTTAGGAACTCATTTGAATGACCTGGAAAGACTTCTTGGCTGTCAGATGTCTCTTGTGGACAGCATTTGAACAAGGGAAATTTTAGCAAATCAGGAACATAAATGATAAAGTTATATATAACTAAGGAAGTTAAAGAAAACTTTGCGAACTTGCATGGATCCAGTTACAAGTCACTGGAGAACATCGTCTGACTCATATAGTCAAACCAACATATCTATTACCATCCAAAAAAATCCCAACAAGAGATTCTAACCATCAGCTCATAGTGTTACTTGTTTTCTATCTCTGACCTATTTCGTGTTGATAAAATGGACACAGTAACACTAAGTTCCCATAGAAAGTTGAGTTTAGCTTAACAGCAAGTTCAATTCTCAATTTATGCAAAATAATAGCAATAAGAAAATAGTTTCTTCTTTTACATTTTACACACTATTTAATTTATCTTTCCATTTGATGAGGTAGAAGCAGCATATTTTTAGGTCCATTATATAGATGAGGAAATTGAGACTAAGAAAATTAAAAACAACATGGCCTAGAAGGTAGGTCTTCTGTCTCCTGACCCAATGATCAGGTCTCTCCCAAGATCATATCAGGTTCAACCCCGGCCAAAAGAGCCAGCAATCTGAAGTAACTCTCAACTATTGTAACCATCCTTACAAATGAAATGGCTTAATATGTTTGGTCCTGGCCAAGTCACATAACTATTCTGGCCCTCATTTTCCTTAATCATTTTAGCACAGCATATGCACATTTAATTAGAGGTGCTCTAAAGTCCCTTTAAGTCTAATGTTTACTGGATGGATTAGTAGTGCAGCTTAAAGACCACCAATTCTAACAGCAACTCAACCGTGATAAGTTGAGTTGGTTGGCATGCACAGAAAATGCCTAATTTATATGTATTTTGACTTAATATCAAAACCAGACACTGTTAAAACAGATTTCACAGTCTTCCAGGCAATTTTCATCTCCACTTAACTAATAATTTTGAGGAGTAATTCATTACTACAGTGAACAGAGAACATTTACGCCTGGGGCTCTGCTCTTCACCATGAGTGGGGTGTTGGAGAGTCACTTCATTTCACAGAGCCTCAGTTTCCATATCTTAACTATTTCCTTAGCATATCTATTACTATTTCCTTATCTTTACTATTAGGGACTGGGGGAAGATACCTTCTTGCACAGAAAATTGTATTTATAGCTTTATGATAAAATAGAAATTAATGATTCTATTGATAACAATGCTAGTGACTTTGGACTGTGAGATGAATATAAGCCCACAAGAACTATCCCAACCAAAGGGTTAATGGTCAACATCTATTGAACACCTACTAAGTATCTGATGCTCTGCTAAGACCTTATATATATATAAATGTTATATATATATAACATTATTTAATAAAACAAATCTAAGAGCTATCATTATTACCTCCATTTTATATATCATTGACACCAAAATCCAGATTACATCAGCTCTACCTCCTGAGGACAGCAGGCATGTGAGACTATATTTAATTCCACTTCTATTTCACCAAACATTTCTGCTTTGTATAGATCAGGTTATATAGTAATAGACCAAGACAGATAAAATAGGTTCTTGCTCCAAAGGAGCTCACAATCCAATTTCATGGGAGAGGACACACAAACTATTAAAGAAGACTGGCTATGATAGATGTTCCAATAGATATGGGAGCAAAGTATTAAGGAGCTTTGAAGAACAAGCAAGTCAGTGATTTGGGATCAAGAAGACTTCACAAGGTGACATTTGAGGATGGACTTGAAATACAAGTTCAATATGAGCAAACAAAGAATTTATGGGAATGGAACTAAAGGTAGTGGGAATAGCGTCAGTAAGGACTTGCCATTTTTAGAGAATTACAAGCACACTGATATGGCCATAGCTTAAAATACATAAGGGAACAGGGGAGGTGAGATAAGAGATAAAGGTGGAAAGTCAGGTTCAACTCAAACTCAACTAAATGACTATTTATTTAACATTTACTACATGCCAGTCACTCTTCTAGATCCTTGAGACATCAGGGGAAAAAAAGTCTCTGGCCACATGGAGTTTATATTCCAGGAGGAACTTGGCTGTCATAATATGGAGTTTACACTTGGTTTTCTTTATACCAAAGGTTTTTTTTTAAGTGGAAGTGATGATAGTTCTGTCTTCCCTTCTAAACTATGAATTCCACAAGCTGAATCTAATGCTTTGTCACATCTTCTATATGAATGATGTACAATAGCCTGGTTTCATTGTGGGAGATGAGTCATAGAAGACTACTATAGTCAGATAAGAGATACAGGATTTTCTGAGATTAGATGTACAGTGCCACTTCCATAAGCCTGGACTTCAGCTATCATATTTTACTCTAAGGCAGAAAACAGTTTGAAACAAAGGCGAAAGACACAACCCAGATGATAATCAAACAATCCTTTTTTTCTACCAATAACTGGAACATAACTATATTGAGTGGTACTTCCTATCTGATATGAGTGGGGCAGCTACTCCGTGGTCTATTTCTTAAGTTCTGAAGTCTCCAAAACCAAGACTCCCACAGCCATCTAAGTGCTCCCAACACACCAGGGCAGACATCAGAAGCTTATAACCCAGGCAGCACTCTCTGTACCAAGCTCAAGTAAACTCCTATTTCTACGGGATTTCTGCAATGGAAATTGGTTCTGGGATGTCAGATTTTATCAGGTAGCTTAGCAAAATCTGGTGATGAAACTTTTCATAGACTAATTCTAAATATGGCAGAAGCAGAGCACTTGGCACTGACCTGAGGACGGACTGAGCCCAAATTTGATACCCAGTCCAGAGCTTCAAGGGAATGAACTATAACCCAGGTTGGATTAAAGTAAAATTATGATGATAGCAAACACTCAAACAAGCCTGTTAGATGACTTTAGTGATGGAATGAGGTCTCTGAGCTCTCCATGCCCTCCAAGTTCTATTTGGGAAAAGGGGGGAGGTAACCTGAAGCCTGCAATTCCCATGCCAATAAGCCAATTAAGGAGACCAAAAGCACGTATCTCTCAGCTGCCTAAAGCACTCTCCATCTGACAACCAGCATCTCTCTCAGTGATACACAGAACCAGATGCAAGGACCCAAAGTCATCCCTGAGAACTCAGCCTTTTAAAGAGGCTTTGCAAAGAAGTGGCAGCAGTAATTTTTATATATACTTCTTGTTGATCAAACAAAGGCTCAGTGTCATGAAAGGTTCAGCCTCTAACGCTCCAGCATACTTTGCAAGTGGAAGCAAAAAGGAAGAGAAGTTATGAGCACTACATTAGATATTCCATATACATTATCTCATGCATTTTTCACAGAAAACCCTATGAAGTAGGCACTACTGTTGCCATTTTATAAAGGAGGAAACTGGGACTTGGTGAGACTGAGAGGCTTCCTCACATTATATAACTAGTCATAGTGGTATTTGAGTCCTCCTGACACTAGAGTTGATGTTCTTTCCACTATACACTCTTTCCCCATTTTCAGAATGAGACCTGCAGAGCTGGGTGCTTCCCACAGTGAACTTGGAAATGCAGAGCTAACATTCAGGCAGTTCAGGCAGAAGACAGCTCTATGGAGACTAAGACATTGTCAGTTCTTTGGGGAGAGGAGAAAATTCAAGCCAAAGTCAGACAGGAATTTTACTTTCTCAGTAGCAGGGCAGTTGTGTTCAGGAATATTTGAGATATCTTCAGCAACTTAATATTATTTAATAAGTAAGCACAAGTACCAAAAAAAAACAAAAAACAAAAAACACCTTTTGTACTATTTCACTTCCTGTCCCCAGTCCCCCTTGGGTAAAACATCTAAAGGTGACAGGTCACTGAAGATCACCGTCAATGTCAAGCCACTCTTTCACTCTAGCCTAGACCATAAGCAAAACAACATTAGAAGGTACTCAGAAAATGTTTGGACTTTGAGAAATGTGTAATGACACCATTGAAAGATAAGAAAAGGCAGCTGAGGTAGTTCCTACTTACACAGAATTTGGCTTATTTAGGCTTAACTCAGGTCACAGTTCATGGCCCAAGAGTTTTTGATAGTCTTAAATGGATATCTATATTTGAGGAGAATTCATCTGACAACAATGTATGTGAAAACATTTATAAACAGTAAAATATCAAATTAACATATAAGATTACATGCCAGTGATAAAGTTAATCAGGAGGACCAAGAAAAAATAAAGACAAATATGGGTCTTGGGTTTCCTAGAACAGTCCTAATTCCAAATATTTTATTTCATTCTTCCTATAAAATTAAAATTTTTGAGACTGACTTTCAGTTCAGAAAATATTCCTGATGGAAAGCACAGAAAATGCATAAATAGAATCATAAAATTTGGCCACAAGCCACATGGCAATATTCGATCTAAATACCTCTTACGCCAGAGGTCCTCCAAAAGTTGATCCTAATTGACTGGGTGGTCTTCAAGATTTACCAGTCAGTCTTAAGCCAGCAGCTGTCAACACAGGCCCCTCCTTGAGGCTCTTGGCATATTTTCTGGGTAAAGTGACACATTAGTTCATCCCCAAGCCAGTGCTTGTTTGCTCTTTGCAACCACAACGACTTCTAACCTCCCACTACCACTCTGGCCACTGTTATCGCACCATCAGTCATCTGCCGTAGTGGTCTTTAATTTCCATGAAGTGAGAAGGAGCCCTTCTCCCATAGGCCCTAGAAGAACTTGCCTTATACCTTGTTAGGATATTCTCACTGAGCACCAATAAATAAACAAATTCATGCTAATACACTAAAGGGGAAGAAGTAAACAGCCAATTTTCAAGCAATAAGTATAATTTAACTTCCAGAGACAGTGCCCTTGGAGATGGCAGTCTCAAACATGTAAGTAGAATAGACATTTGAGTAAAACCAGGAACATGAAATTCCCTTCAAATTATATGCAAGAGACCACCAGCTACACTAAGTTTAAAACCCAATGTATCATGCCGAACTTAGACAGCCATCCTGTTTAAGGACTATAAGAGAGCTACATGGCTGGCAACTATGTAACAACCTCTCCAATAATCTAAATCCATTCATTTGATAAATCATTTATTTATTCAGCAAATAATTACTGATGAACTCACTTAGACCTAGCAATGTGCTAGGGACTATGAGGGGCACAACACTGAATAAGATATGATCTATGCTCTCAGGAACTTACAAAATCACTTAGGAGACAGGATAGGTCAATAAATAATCTAATAAAAATAGAATAGTCAAAATCCAACATGGCACATAGCACACTGGGGACTGGAATTTGGAATTCAAAAGACCAAGTTCCTTTCCAACTGTCTAATCTTGAACAAGTCACTTAACCTCTTGAAGCCTTAGTTTTATCATTTGTAAAATGAGGATATCATTAGTACCTACTGTGTGAATCACTAACACAGCATGTATGTATGTTTATGTGAATACCTTATCAACAGTAAAACAGTAAAAGGGTTAGATAAACGCTAATTTTCATGTTCTTCTAAGAGAAATATCAACAAAATGCTATGGAAGTTTAGAGATAAGAAGAATCTCTTCCAGGGGCGCCTGGGTGGCTCAGTTGTTAAGCGTCTGCCTTCGGCTCAGGTCACGATCCCAGGGTCCTGGGATCAAGCCCCACATCGGGCTCCCTGCTTGGCGGGAAGCCTGCTTCTCCCTCTCCCACTCCCCCTGCTTGTGTTCCTGCTCTCGCTATCTCTCTCTCTGTCAAATAAATAAATAAAATCTTTAAAAAAAAAAAAAAAAGAAGAAGAAGAATCTCTTCCAGCCCAGTGGGCTTTTCTGGGCCTAGTGAAGAGATGTCTGCAATAAAAAGGCAGAAATGGGGGAAAGGAGGAGAAGGATCTTCCAGGAAAGGGGAACTTTATGGCAGAGGCATGGCAGTAAAGTCTACCAGACAGGTTTAGAGAACAGCAAGTAATTCAGAAACACATCTGCATTAGTCCTCTTATATCCTCAGCACCTGGGACAGTGCCTGGCACCTACTATGCACTCAATTAAATGTTGGTTTTGATGAATAAATGAATGAATGAAATGTCTGTTTAGCAAGGAAGGAGAAGAGATGTGACCAAAGTGTAGACTGAAGCCAGATGAGTGTAGACTGAAGCCGGGGGAGTGTAGACTGAAGCCAGATGAAGAATCTTGAATGCTATTCACCTTCTGATCTTCTTCCAGAGACCAATATACCTCTGGTAATGAGGTATCTTCATTGAATGCCATGTTCCCAGTGAAATCCCAAGAGGGTCACCTCCACATATAACCTAAATTATTGGAATCCCACCCACTTTTCCTTCCACGACTCTGAACTGTGTTAAGCTGATTGGCAAGGTCTGACCTGAAGTTTTTCACAGGCTCCAAATGAGTTCAGTGAATTCAATCACTTCTGTGAGTAGCACTCCCAGCCAAGCATCTGGAAAATTCTCAGATATTATTTCTCTTCCACGGCAGCTCAAGAGGAGAAGGTGCCAGTGGTCATGAGGATAAAAAAGGGGGAAAGAGTAAGGTCTTCAAGCGCTAGAGCTAGTGATGCTGAGGGAGAAGAAGGAGGGCACGCAAGCCCTCTCCTTCAGAAACAGAGTGATTCCTGCCCCCCTCCACATCCCCATTCAGCTAGGGTCTGTGCTGTCTACAGTAAAGCAGGGTTTTCAGAGATGCATCCAGGAAGGGGATAATGCACTGTCCTTCTTTAGAATCACACAGACCCAGAGGTATGACTTTGAGCAAGCAACTTAACCTTTCTAGGCCAATTTCCTCATCTAAAATAGAGATGCCAATAACTCTCAGTAAAGCCCCTGGCACACAGCAGGAGTATATTAAATGTTAGTTCCTTCCATCATGTAGAAAGGGGAGTGACCACAAGGGTTAGATCTTTTCCCAATCACTTCCCTGTGCATATCTGAGAGAGAGAAAGAAGGTTTGTGTTCTTTCAAATAGAGAAAAGAAGATGTAAAGAATTTCTAATAAAGAAAATCCTAATAAAGAAAATGTAAAATGTAAAACAGGAAAAGATCACATGGTGAGAAAATAATTCAGGACCTGGAGCAGAAATCATCAAAACTGAATGGTGTTAGAAGAAATGGTGGAAAGGTAGAAGGAAGGAAAGCAAAGAAATAGTGAAAATGTCAGCTAAGAAAGCCTCCTTTTGTGTGGGCCTGCCTACATGATGCTCCCCTAGTCGACAATGGCTGCCACACTATTGAGAAGGCAAATGACTAGAATCTGAAAGAAGAGACAACAGGGAATACCACTGGGCAAAGATGTATGTTGGACCTTCAGTAAGGAAATGGGGCTGGGGAAACAAAGTCAAACCTTGACTTTGGTCAGCCTTGGCTGGAGAAGCAGTCCAAGGGCACTCTGTTCCATGAAAAAGGGGGACACAGGAAAGAGTCGGGAGGCCGCAGCCTGACTCCAAATTGACACCCTTGTCAAAGCACTCACCCTCTGGCTTAGACTAAGGAAAATACACACTGAGGAGGCAGGAAAGATCTAGAGCTTAAGGGAGTCTCCCAGGGAGAATGGGGATGAGGTCTGAGAGTTGTTCATTATAACCCTATCGCTGAGACTTAGCCAAGGTGATCTGCCCAGTGCCACCCACCCAGAAGTACCACAGAGAAGCAAAGGACCTGGGTCTTGCTCCGAAGCTTGAATTCATCCACTGTGCCATACTTCCTTCAGAAATCCTAAAGCCAAACGCTTTGATAAGGGAACAGAATCCAGGTTTGGGGTATAGGGCAAGCATTGAGAGTGAAATGCACACCCTGGATTAATCATATTCATGGCAGTGTCTTTAAATTTACAGTTCACTGACCCCAGCTGGACATGCTTACCGAACTTGGAATCCCATCCTCACATCCCAAGTCCCCAGAACCCTCCAGGAAAAGCCCACCTCCTGTCTTCTCTGGTCTTCTTTCTTCCCTCTAAAGCCCTCCCCAGAAGAGAATGAGTTGTCAAAGGATGCTCACCTTAGGGCAGATTTTTGGTGATGGCCAAGAAGAGGGTGGGGCAAGGCAAAGGATTACCTAACACTGTCCTCTGCGTAAAGGCTGACTTGGGAATCCCAAAGTCAACATGATATTCCTAACTCCATTCCTGCCTCCCTGAGTAATACTGCCTAGATCACTTAACTCCACTCGTTCCTCTGCCAACACCTTGGCTACAGCATGCCTCTGTTTTCCCCCAAGCCTACCTACCTTAGTCAGAATGACTCTTAAAGAGACAGTGTCCTCCAAGTGTGTCAGCAATTCAGACCCTGACAGCTTCTAAAATAGCTGGTGGGTTGTTGCTGGGTGTCTGTTGCTCTCCAAAGGAGTGGTGGTGTCACTGAGGCAGCAGGATTTCCTTGCCAAAGTTGCTCCTCCCCTCCTCCCCATAAGGCTCTGCACTGCCTCTCCCTGGCCTGGCCCAGGAAGACTTGGAGGCCAGGGGCCGTGGCATTTAATACTGTCAGAGTTCCCACTTCAGTCCCCATCATGGTGCCAGTTCGGCATCTGTCATGATGACCCAGCCTGAACTGTATTTAGAAGCTTCGGACATGGCACGGTGTCCTGACCCATCTCAGGGTGACAGGAGATTTCCTGAGCACCTGGGCTTGTGATTCACTCCAGAGAATGGGGGGGTCAAAAGGACTTTATGTTTCCTTCTCAGGGGGGTCCCCATCTGCTACAGGCCTCTCTCGAAGACTCAATCTCCATCAATGCTATCATATCAAGCTATTGTAAAAATCCAGACTTTTTATAAAGCTTACAAGACATGTTAGAGGAAAGAGAGAATCATGGGAAAATCTATCAGAAAATGGGTTTAATGGTCTGTCCATGGACTATTCTTACAAACATAAATTTCCCTAGAATTATATCCTGGCAGTGGACAGAATCTACCAGATATTGCCAGTGAACAGAGAGAGCCTGCCTAGGACTCTTAACTTCTTGGGGGACAGTACATAATATTTCACTTCATCGTCTTGGCAGACTCTATGCCCATCTTGAAAGTAGCTTACCGGAGTCCAAAAAAAAAAAAAAAGTGAGTTATTCCTGGTTACTGGTTTAAAAAAAAAACAAAAAACAAAAAAAGAAAAAACCTTTTTTATTTACACTTGAATGTAATCTCCACCCAGACAGGCAGACTGATAATTGTATAACACTAATTGGGTGGGCTGTCTGTTTTGAGGGTTACTGCACATGGAGTGGGTCTAGTCCTCAACTCTGCTAGAGCATAAGGGAAAGAAAGGCTTCTTCCCCATTGACCCTCAACCAGTGTCCCTAACCAGAGTCCCATGGAGATAGCCTGTCATTTAAAAGGCATCAGTGTTTGGTCTCTCCCCATTTCTGGGCAAGGACTCAACACTCAGAGAATGTGGTTTTAGGATCATGGCATCTAATCCATTCAAGGATTATTTGCCCCCCCTATTGCTCAGATGGGTGTGTTAATCATCACCTCCCTTTGTTCTGTAATAAATTCAGCCCTGGCTAATTCCGAGCCTCTATGCATCACTGGAATTTAAAGATGGCGTTTTGACAGGTCAGATATTTAGAATCAATAGACCACCAACCAGTCAAAAATCTTAAGTAGTTTTAGGAACATGTGGAAGTAATTTTTTCCCAGAATTCACAAGTCTGAAGGATGAGATCTTATTGATGGCATGTGGGCTGTTGTATATATTAAAATATTATTTTATATACCATATTCTATGTGTAATCAAAACTGATTTAACAGTGAAGGCTGATTTTCCTTATTATGCCAAATATCACGTTATCAGATAGAAATTACAATGGAGTAGACACTACACAGCATCTTTAAAAGAACCAATAAAAAGGTAAGATAAAATTATAAGTGAATGTGGGGACCCCTGGCTGGCTCAGTCGGTGGAGCACGTGACTCTTGATCTCAGGGTCGTGAGTTTGAGCCCCACGTTGAGCGAAGAGCTTACTTAAAAAAATATATACATATAAGTGAATGTGCAGTGACTAGTGATGTAAAATACAAATGTTATAGGCTACGGCACTTCACAGAAATCAGAATATTTTGTGTGACGCTGGATGTATACCTACATTTTAATTATAACCATCTCAATTGCATGCAGTCAATCTTTTTGTAAGGGAAAAACTGTTTCATAAAATATTAATTTTGAATTTTTTCAATGAAGAGGTTATTAACCTAACGTCAGTGGATGGGCTTTGGGGGTTTATATGACCTAAAGTCATAAGTTAAATTTGTAAGGGCTTGCATTTCTCGGGGAAGAGAATGTATGGTATTTATGGGATTCTCAAAGCAATCCATGACTTTAAAAGGATGAGGACTACTGGTTTGAAAGACTTCCTCCAAGTGGGGAAAATGTCTAATTTCTAAGTTCTTCTGCTGTAATGTAAAGCATTTTCCCTTCGCCAGATATTTTCAACAGGAAAAATATTCAAAATACGACACAGAATACTCGTGGTGCATCTTTACAAAAATGCATTGTCTCCCTTATAAAGTCAAAGTGGTTGTGTTTCTCTGCCAGTGTTAAACTTTCTCTGTATGGTCCCTAATTCCTCATTTATCTGTATTTTAACCACATATACATGCATGTATAAATGTTTTTTTTAATCGTTTGGAGAGGTAGGGGGAATTAAAAACTATCTTTAAGTGAACGAAAATGGGGCTTTTTCTTCAGCCTTGCTGTTTTTACTCATTCATACTCCGTCGCTCTCCTTACCCATGCCTCTCAGAAAATCCTCAGTTGGCAAAGGAAGCCCAGGCTCACCAGGACGTTTCTCCTTCTGTGTGCCAAAACCACAGTAAGCTTGCTACTGTGGGACAAACAGTCTGGCCCCCTCACCAGGGACGGGCTCCAGGTTGGTGGTTCCCATACCTCAGAAGAAACCCTCCTCTCAGGCCCTACCCCCCAACCCCACCCCCGCCCTGTGTCCTCCAGGGCAGTGCCTGCAAGAGGCAGCTCCTCAGGGAAGGCTGGGCACAGCCAGTAGGTGACATTGCCCGCTGCAGGACTGCCAAGGCTTTCCTAAAGGCCACGGCAATCGAGCCTGCCCACGAGAACATTTTGGTGAGCTCAGTTTGTTTGCTACTGAGAACCTCCTTGCCCTCACAGTCTATTTTTACCGTGCTGTGACGCAGAAGACTCCACTGTCACAAAAGTGAATGATAAATAGAATAAACTCTCCATTATCTATCGTTCTGTGGTGAAAGGAACCCTGGGTTTAGAACCAGAAGGCAGGAGTTTGAGCCCTGGTTCTGACCTTGATATGACCTCGAGGAAGCCACTGCATCCCGCTGAGTGTCAGCTGAGGCATCTGTAGAAAGTGGATAAGGAATCCCACGGCTTACCCCACTCAATGAGTCCTCGGCAGGGTGAAATCATGCCGATGAAAGCACTTTATCAACTACAATGTGCCTTCAAAATATAAGTCATCAGCACTACATTTCATCGTTTAACCCGCAGAGATTTCTCCCTGTGCTCGGAACACCGTGCTAAACTCACCCTGATGGGTCCACGCCCATTAAAGACAGGAAACTGAGGCTCAGAAGCAAAGTGGTGACGTGAGGTCTGCTGGCTGGGAGCCCGCACTCTCTCTTCTCACTCCCCCACATTGTGCACTTGACTTTTCTTGCTGAGCAACTACTGCCTCGCTTCAAAATCCCTAGCTCCTTGAGGCAAAGATCTAGACACAGTGCCCTCCCCAGCATCTCATCCCATGACCTATGGTTCTGCTAGATCTGAGCAAGGTCTCAGGGTACCTAATTGCTGGGTGGGGACTAGCGCCCAGGTCTACTGACCAATGGATCCCACCATATCATTGCCGCTAGGGCCCCTGAGCTACAACACCTGGCCATTGCCCCCGTGATGACCCTGCAGCATGACAAGATCCTGAACTATCAGGATTAGAGGCTCTCCCATGCTATGTGTGCCTTTTACTATATTCTGATTCTCTGTTAACCAAAGTGGGTAGCGTCTCTTCACTGGTCAAGAAAAATAGCCCATCCCCTAATGGGGACAGGCAGGTAGTTGTCTTTAAATGATCAGATTACATTATATACTCCAGGAGATCTGTTCCATCACAAACCCCTTCATATGGAGATCCCTAGGCTGTAGGACAGTTATTATAGCCAAACTGCTTTGTCATTGTCAGTGACAGGAGGCTTTGTTCATTCCAATGGCAAAATGTTTTGTGGATAGGCCCATAGGATTCGCAGACCTGCAGCAGAACTGGCCTTCTGCTCCCTTAGTGTGAAATGAAAGCCAGTCCCAGTGAAACTGCAACTTTTCCATAAAGTTACTCAGCTTCTCCAGGGTCTAACATTCCTGTCTCTCTTCTCTCTGGACTTCAGTGTAGTTCTTCTCTTAAAGTGTGCCTCACTTCTTTGCCCCACTGACTCACTATTGTGGCAGGATTCAACAATGCTTACAAACTCTGCGAAGAAATGCGTAACGAAAGAGGCTGCTGTTGATTCTCATTCCTCAAAAGAACTTTCCAGAGCATGCTGCTTGTTGCCAGAGAGGAAGTGACATCTCTTCCCTCCAGAAAGACCCTCCTATGATTCAAGTTGGGATTATGCAACTGGATTCAGTTCTCACAATACTATTTATCTGTGGAGATGGATGTTCCGCTAACTCAGCCTTTAGAAGAAAGAATGTGACATGTTTCTTGTCATGCTCTTATCTTTTTTTTTTTCTAAAGATTTTATTTATTTATTTGACAGACACAGCGAGAGAGGGAACACAAGCAGGGGGAGTGGGAGAGGGAGAAGCAGGCTTCCCGCCGAGCAGGGAGCCCGATGCGGGGCTCGATCCCAGGACCCTGGGATCATGACCTGACCCGAAGGCAGACGCTTAACGACTGAGCCACCCAGGCGCTCCGTCATGCTCTTATCTTAAACTAAACTACCTGTGAAAGACTTCCTTCTCGTCATTATTTATAATTTAATTACAAACCATTGTGGCCCACGAAAAATACATCCCCTTAAGCGAGGAGAGAATATGAGTTTTAACACATATGTCAACTCTGGTCATTTGATGGTGGCAGTCAGGAGCACAAAACTGAGGCGTATGAGGCCCAATCCAAGCTCAAAGGGAAGAGCACCAGATTGATGAGCGATGGCTGCCAAGGGCACAGAAGTAGGAGATAGCAGTCTACGTGTGACATATTCACTATTATATTTGTTCCAAGGCTTCTACTAAAATGCTATCATGCACACATCAGCACACTGTCCCTCTTACCTGCTTTACGGGAATAAAGGTGAACGTGCTATTATTCGTATTTTGTGCCACTATTTCCAAGTGGACCAGGTTTTCTGAAGGCAGCAGATAGGCCACGAATCTCTCTCCTCTAGTGATAAGGTCCTCATGTTAGCAAACTTGCTCTGCTCTGACACAGTTGTGGTTTTAATGGAGAACTAATGTCTTCATCAGTATCTGTGCTATTTCACACTTCATTTCCTTCCCCAGCTCTTGGATGAAAACCATTCGGTCCTGGTGATTTACTTTGTGGGAGCTTCTTTCAAGTTAAGTTTCCTTCTCTAGGGATGCCACGCAAGCATTTCTCAGGGCTCCAGCGGGGGAGCACCCAGCCTGGAAACATCAGTGTGTGATCAAGTCATTCAAGAAAGCCAAAAGGCCTTGGCAGGCACCTAGCAGCGAGGTCCTTGGCCTCGGCCTTTGAGGCTGAAGGCAACAGAAGCAGCTGCTACTTTTTCTGCCTCTCAGGGAGCACTGGTTCAGCGGGGCAAGGTGGTCTAGATTGCCAGGACCCCGAGCGCTAGGAGCACATAGAAGGAACACATAGATGCTTTGAAACTGAAACAGTTCAGGCCTCTCCGTATATCACAGTGAGTTTCACAAAATCTCCAAACAACCTCAAGGCAAAATCTTAAACTTCTTTTCTATGCCCTACGGTTGTAGCAACCCCCAGCCCAGATTCTCTAAGACAGTCCTAATTTCAAATATTCCATTCTGTGGCTCTTGAAATACATTTCCATTTAAAATATACAGATAAAAGATAACATCCTAATATCTGGCTTGAAAAACCATCCTTTAGCATAAGTACACAATAAAATACTTAACTTTTAATTTGGCACATTCTGGCCAAATGGTCCAACTGTCAGGAGTCGGTAAGGAGGGTAAAGGAAAAAGTGGCACAACGTCAAAAAAAACTTTAAAGGACAGAAACAGAAAGTACCTACCCCCTGGCTGTAACAGTCACACAGCCTTGGGGACTGGGCATACGGGGCTGGGGAAGGACAGATTCCTCTGCAGCTCCTTCAGGCAAGACCACACCTGACTTGTTCTCCACTGGGAGGCGACAAAAAAGGATTGAGGATAAAGGACCCAAGACGAAGCTGCCCAATGCAGAGCCAAGACACAGTAGCATGCAGAGAACCTCTCACTGCATGCATCCTGGGGGCAGAAGCCCACATGACGTGGTCTCGTTTTTGGCCTTAAACAGAGTTTTTGGTTTGTTTTTTTTTTAATTTTTTTATTCTTATATTTGCCTTAAATAGAGTTTAAGGAGGCCAGCCAGAGCCGTGTTGGACCATTGAAGAATCTGCCAGTTTCTGCAGAAGATACATAAGCACCTTCCCTCAAAGCAAACTCCACATATAGAGCCAGGCCTGAGGCCTCCCCAGAGAAGCCTGTTTAAGTGGCCTGGGCCTGAGCCACACAGCCTCTGCTGTGGTTTTGCTCCTACTGTTTTGTTTTTTAGAAGAATATCTGATAATCATATCTTGATAACTACGAGCCTGCCCTTCACCCTCTGACAGGTAAGCTTTAATCAGAATACCACACGGAGTTCAAACACTATTTAACACCAAGAAGAGTAAGAAAGGACAGCTTCAATTTCTCCACACTTGCTGGTATGAAAGCACGGTGTATTCCATATTTCTCACTGGAGGACCAGGTGGGTCATTCTCAACATCAGCATGTGTGACCTTGGGTCTTTGCCAAGTGAGGCAGTCAAAACAGGAAAGCCCAGCATGTCACAGGGGCGCTCTGAATGAGTGCGAACATTTATGCCACCCAAAAAAGTAGCACCCGTGAGCAATGTTCATACTATAGCAAATGTAAATTTTTAAGAACAGATAAAATCATTACACTGTTCAGATGTCATCTAGCTATATACGATAAGAATTGGAATATTCCAGAAAGCAAATGACTAGGAAAAAAAACTATATCCCTAATGTCATAAAACACCTAGCTTGGAATAAATTTCCTTGACAGTGGAGAAATGAATCTTCTCACCCAAAGGCTAGAAATGTCCAAATTCCAGCTGTCAGAGGATAACAAAATCATGGGGAGGGAGTTTATGTCTCCACTGTAGGAGATGCTGTCCCTGCTTGACTTGGCATTCTAAGTTCTTTATAGACCCCTACATTGCCTTTAGTGGAGTCCCACACACTGCTCACATGCAGTCCCCCAGAATAAGAATCAGGGAGGTCTCTCTGCTAAGAAATAGGAGTAACCTGGGCCACTCCTCCTTCTCCCAGCTGGAGAAAGGCCACTGGAGGGGTTTTGAGTAACAAGAATACCAGTCATTGGCTCCAAGCCTGGGGCAGGAGATCTGTGGAATCCCAGGCCCTGGTCCTCCCCCTTTGGCTGGCAGGGTCTCCAAATGGCTCTTGAGCTCTCCTTGGCAGTCATTAAAATTCACCTGCTGCAACCACAGGTGCCATTCTCTGCTCCATCTCATGGCCTTGGTTGCAACACCCCATTGTTCCTGATCCCAGGGGGGGAGCCTGAAGGTCACCATTGGCCTGGGCCAAAACTGCTTCCTGCTCCCGTCCCTGCCAATTTGCACCACACACTCCAAAGGTCACCAGCTTGATGTCAATGCTTCCTATCCCTACATGGGCCTTGCTGCTTCTCCAGACCTACAGCCCCTACTAGGGCCATCCCTGCCGCACATGGGAGAGGAGCCCGTCCCCAGCAGTGTCAGATATCTGAATGGGACTCTCGAGCAGTGCCTTCAGCTCCTAGGAACGTAGGGCTGCGGTGACAGATCATGTAAGTGTACTACAGGGAGCACAGTTCCTCTGTGCTTAAAACCAACCAGGTCTTCTGGCTGAAACGAAGACTCTCAGATCTCAGATGGGCCCTTACGGAGAGGCAAACTTGTTCGGCACTCTCTTTTTATAAGCCTTGTTACAATCCTGGAGCCAACCAGCAGTGCCAGCTGTTGAACCCCTCTGTCTCCCTGGCAGCCCTGAACATAGCCCTGAACACCTACAAATGTCCAGACTGGGTGCCCACATGAAGTATGGCTGAACTTCCCAGCTGGGCTAGCCAAAAGAGGCTCCATAGACAGGATCATAGTTACTGTTTGGCTCTGGGAAGGCTGACAAAGACTTTTTTCTTGCCCAAGAACCTGCTCTAGAGCCCACAGAAAACAGAAATCAAGAACTTTCTTTACCTGAAATTCTTTGTCTCAGAACACCAAGCACAGGACACCACCAGGAAAAGGCTCTTAGCAATTTAAGGAATGGTACAACCCCCAGCTATTTAGATCCACCCTCAGCTCAAGCATCTTAGAGCAGTAGAGAAACAGAGAAAGCAGCACCAAAAGGAGGTTGGAAGAAAAGGAGGCATCTCTTTTTTTTTTTTTTTTTTTAAGTTTATAGACCCAGTCCTGACATTTTTCCACATTGCCAGTGACTGGTTTCCAGCTTGTTCTCTTTAAGACTGAGAATGTTCTCTTGAAGACTTGATTTTGTGACAAAATTCATCAAGCCCCCTGCTTCTAATTATAAAACACATTTTAAAATGCAGTTTCATTATTTCCTAGTTCACACAATAAGACTTCAGATGGGAACAGAAGATGCATGAGAAAAGCCGTGTGCCCGTAATATGTATGATGTTACACATATGGGAATTGCCTGAAACCCATGTCTTCCTAACTCAGCACTAATATTTTACACACCAGGCTGTTTCAAGTTGTTCTTTCTTTTTTTCTTTCCTACTGGCCTTCATGCTCAAGTAAGTCAACAATTGTCTCCATGAAATTTTTTCAATAAAAATTGGTGAATATTTTCTTGCCCCCTACAAAGGAAGACATTATTTTAGCAAATTTGAATTCATTCTAAGCAAACACTCTAAAATTAAAAAGGCCAAGGAGTGGTCTGTATTTGGACTGGGAGTGGCCCTAATATGAACACAGTAGGCTATAACGGCTTTGCCCACCTTTCCAAGTCTCATAACCAGGAAGCCCAAACAAAGCCCAATATCTTATCCCTCAAGAGTTGTCACATGATGACAGCTAGGCAATGACTGGGGGGAATACTGATCTTCATGTGGACACTTGGAAAAGCCTCAGTCTAATCAGCTACTTTCTAGCAGACTGTCAAAGCCTTCTTTTTCTCCAACCTGCAATCAAATCAAACTGTAACTTGAAGACTAAATGTCACAAATGGACAAAGTCAGATGAACCTTTGGGGACCAAGACGTTCCCCTACTTGGCTTGCCAAAGCCAGGATCAAAGGAAGCTTGGAGTGGGTGCAATACCACAGCCCTGGAACAGAGGTCAGGTATTTGGCCTTTTCCCAGCTTCCAATGATATTGAATACAACAGATAAATTAAGATCAAGGCACATGGCAGTTCTAAAAGCACCAGCCTGTCCCCAGGAGATCCCAGGGGAGAGCCATCATCCACTGCAAGCCAGATCTTGTCGTCACTTGGAGGAATGCCTGTTAACATGGGGATGTATTACAAACAACAATGTCTAATCAAAAGCCCTACAACATGATCACAGAAGGGGGCGAACTCATCAAGAGCCCTCACTTGGCCAAGGAAGGGATCCTAATGCAGCATAGGACAAAGTCGGTGAAACTCCCTATGCTCCAGCTCCTGATTAAGCATATGTGTGTGGAGAGGTGATTACCCAAAATAGCAAGAGAGCTCAAGTGCTTACGGGAAAATCTGACCCTTTCACTTAAGGCAAGCATGGCCTACCAGCAAATCTCAAAGACAGGAAATATTTCTGGGCTTAATAACTCAAGCCGATATTCATTTCAGGTTGGGGGATTTCCTTTATCCAACTGCTGGTTTCCAAAGTTGATGCACATGGGCATCCCAGCTGTGAGTGCTGCATGATTTGATAGTTCCTTATTCAGTAGAGCCTTGGAGTTCTGCCAGAACCTACCCCTACCCCTTAGAAGGCAGAATCCCAAGTGCCTCCTTGGCTGGAAGAATTATAAGATACCAAGCTTCAGGCTTCACTGGACCCAAGAGTAAGGCCCAAGAAGGGAGCATAAAGAATGTAAATCATCTCTCCAGGATCCATCTTCATGGTAGCAAAGGAGTCATCTACATGCTTTCATCTTAGGATTGCCAGGAAGGCCCCTCTTGTTCTAAGTTCGCCTATAGTTCAACACTGAAGATCATCAAGGTCATAGTTTTATTTTTATTTAAAAGAGACTTTTCAATGTATAGGAGCCCCTTTCTTTTAAAAGGCCATCTGCTTTTTAAATAAGGAACGATGTGGTAAAAAAAAAAAATTTTTTTTTAAGAGAAGTGAAGTCTGGAACTGCTATAGTGATTTTGCTTCTACAAGGGAAAGCCTAGAGCCACTCCAGGGCCACAAGGCTAACCTAACACACACACACTAAAAAGCTTTAAATTTACACAACTCAACAAATCTCATCTCTGTATCTCCCATGTCACACATCCCAAGGCAGTTGCAGTTGTTTCAGAAAAACAGTCAATCAATGAATAACTCCTATGCACATACAATGGGAGATGCCAATACAGATAATGCAGGGCCCTGCCTGCAAGGCATTTACAACCTAGAGTATAGACAGAATGGAGATATAAAATTACTGGGCCTGAAAAATACCTTGGCATGCTTTTCTGCTAGGTAATATCCTTTCTGCAAGAGTCTAGCAACATCACTCACAAGAGCAATTTTACAAAGACTCAGAGCTCCCTGCTCTAGGATAATCGGGAGTTGAATAAAGGCAGAGAATGTCATAAGGTCGTGCTTTCCTACTTTAACTCCATTACCCTGCTCTAGGTTCCAAGGAATGCTTCTGTGTGGAAATTCAGTGAGACCCAAGACTTAGTTACAGCAGCCCACTCTTCCCTATGTGCGTCCCACTGAGATTTATAGCCCAGGTTTAAAAGGTCATCTATGAAACAGTTCATCTTTCTAGGCAAGGCAAATGTGCAGAGTTCATCCTACGTCTGCAAAGACTTCCTGTCCTAATGGTTATGAGCTGTGGGGTCTTGCTTGCCTTCTCCAATCTCATCCATAAGAGTTGGTACAGACTTACTGTTGCCACCCAGATAATGCAGTGATGATTTATACACCTTCATGTGGCATTTGCCATGGCTTAATGTAGGCTCTTCTTCCCTTCCCTACTAGAATATAAACTATTTGGGAGCAAGAACCATATTTTATGCTCTAGAGAATCTAACAAGGACTAAGCACAGAACCAACCGTCACTAGATACATTGAGTTAACTGGGGGGTTTTAATCGCAGTTCTTAACAAACACACTCAAATAAAGCAATTACCTAAATCAAAATGATACATCAATGCACCTGTGCAAATTATACCCAGACCTGAAATGCTAAACCAAAGCAGAACAATGGATTCAAAGACTAACTGATCACACCTTTTCATTGGAAATGTTGATGACGTCACATACACAATATGGTGTGTAGTACAATGAACATAACAAATAACATGGAATCCAAACTCTATCTTCAGCTAGAATAACCTCTCCAAAAAAGAAAGTAGTTAATGTATTACAATTTAATTATATTGTTCTAGGGCTGGGGCAGGAAAAGTGCAAGACAAGCCTGGAACATCTTGTTGCATCAGAAAGTAAGAAAGTGCTCAGAGAAAAATGGGAACATGTCAAAGCATACAAGAGCTAATTGGAAAAGACTTCCACTGGCCAAGTCAGGAGTGATCTGAGTATCAAAATAAATAAGAACAGGTTATAATCCATTAAATGATATAGGAACCTGTAAGTCCATGAGTCCATTTAAATAAATGCATAAATACATAAATATTTTACTTAATTAACTAATAAAAAAGAAAAGCTCTTCCTCGCACTAGAAGGTCAACTAATAAATGCAGAAGGAATGATAGAGATAAAAATATCATCATCTTCGGGGCGCCTGGGTGGCTCAGTCGGTTAAGCGGCTGCCTTTGGCTCAGGTCATGATCTCAGGGTCCTGGGATCGAGCCCCACGTTGGGCTCCCTGCTCAGAGGGGAGCCTGCTTCTCCTTCTCCCTCTGCCTGCCACTCTGCCTATCTGTGCACTCTGTCTCTGTCAAATAAATAAATAAATAAATCTTTAAAAAAAAAAAAATATATATATATATATATATATCATCATCAATGGACTTCCCGTTTCTGGTTCCAGCATGTAAGGAGCTTAGAAGTCATCACTCCATCTTAACAACAACTAAAAACCTGAACAAACTTGGATGTGTCAGAGAAATGAGGTCACAGGGTAAACTACTCCCCCTCCCCAGAACTGAAGAGACAGGCAGATACTGAGACTCATAACTTACTGGAGCAGAAACCCATGAGCACAAACCCCTGCAGGAATGGCGCCAGGGTCAGAAAACCTGATTATAATTGACAAATTGCTAGAGGCTCAATCTGGACAAGTATGAGAGTTAGAAACTCCAGGGGGACTCGGTCCTAGGGGGCTCCCACACTTGGGTGACTTTTACCTCCAGGAGCTCTACAAGGAGCTCTTCATAGCAACTAGCAGAGAAAAATCCCCTCGTGTTTCCAGTCTGGGGAGCAAACAAGGAACCATTCTGAAATATGCCACAACATTCTCTTCTCAACAAGGCCCGCCCTCAGAAGAAACTATTTTCCAGAGCCTAACCTACCTGGGGAAGGGAACTACCCAGCTCTGGCCCCACTCCAGCCATCCTGTCCCAACCATGTGGGAGGGAGGAGGAACCCGAGAGGAACCAGTGAAGTTCATGTTCCAAGAACACAGGCTCACCTGTGCCCCCATCACAGGGCACTCCAGAATACTCCCCTCCCCTGACAGTGTCTGCTCACACACCACAATGGGACTAAACTAAAAATCAATAACAGAGAGCTGAAAAATCCCCAAATCCTTGGGAAGTAAACAACACACTTCCAAACAGCACATAAATCAAAGAAGAGATCTCAGGAGAATTTTTTTAATACTGTGAACTAAATGAAAAGGGAAAACAATCATCAATGGATGCTTAAACAAGTGGGTGAAAGTTTGATTAGGAACAAAACACACAGTCTCAAAATAACTCTCTATAAATTATTAATTTCAAAGGAGAACAAACTAACTTTACGGTGGAGAGAACTGTCTGGTGCTACCTTAACCAAGTGACCGAAGGGACTATCACCAAGATGGTGCAACTAACCCTATTGTGGCAATTATTTCACAATATAGTCATATATCAAATTATCACATTGTACACCTAAAATGTACACAATGTTATATGTCAATGAAATCTCAATACAAGTGGGAGAAAAAAAAACAGGAGAGAAAAAAAAGCAGCTGGGTGATGTCTTCTCAAAAAAAAAAAAAAAAAGGAAGTCAACATCACCAAAATTGGGATAAACCACTATCATGGGCTTTTGAGATGGTAAACCGAGGATACATCACCCTGTGGTATTCCTGCCAAAGATGCATAATCTGAATCTAAACATGAGAAAACATCAGACAAACCAAATTAGGAACAGGCTACAAAATAACTGTGCTCTTCAAAAACTAACAAGGTCAAGAAAGACAAGGAAAGGCTGAGGAACCGTTCCAGATTAAAGGAGATTAAAGGAATTTGACAACCAAATGTGATGCATGATCTTGGATTAGATCCAAGGAAAAAGGAATAGCTGTAACGAACATTAGGACAAATGGTGAAAATTGAATATGGACTGTGGGTTATATAACAGATTATATCAACGATGAGGTCTCCAATTTACTAACAAGTGTTTCAGAAAACAATTATATATTTATATGTATGCATGTGCGTATATATATACATACGTACATGTATGTGCATGCATGTGCTTGTATGTATTATGTGTTCATATATAAATGTGTGTTCATACATATATGTGTGTGCATGTATACACAAAGAGAGAAAGAGAAAACAAATGAGGCAAAATATAAACAATCAGTGAAACTGAGTAAAGGGTATACGGACAGAAATCTTTTGTATAGTTCCTATAACATTCCTGTAAATTTGATATTGTATCAAAATCAAAAGTTAAAAAATATTTAATTTGGAGAAACGATCAAAAAGACTTTGGAGGGGCGCCTGGGTGGCTCAGTCGTTAAGTCTCTGCCTTCGGCTCAGGTCATGGTCCCAGGGTCCTGGGATCGAGCCCCGCATCGGGCTCCCTGCTCCGCAGGAAGCCTGCTTCTCCCTCTCCCAATTCCCCTGCTTGTGTTCCCTCTCTCGCTGCGTCTTTCTCTGTCAAATAAATAAAATCTTAAAAAAAAAAAAAAAAGACTTTGGAAAAAGTCACATTATCTGAGAGCTAAAAAGACACTTATAGTCTTTAAAATTAGATTAAAGCTGCAGACATACCAAAATTACAGAAGTTACAGCAAAGGTTTGCCTAATAAAGCTAAAGATTCAAGAATGGGTTCTCTGGTTCCTCACTACCTCCATTCATATGAGAAATTTTTAAAATTAGATTTGACTAGGGCACCTGGGTGGCTCAGTTGGTTAAGCCTCTGCCTTTGGCTCAGGTCCTGAACTCGGGGTCCTGGGATCCAGCTCTGCATTGGGCTCCCTGATCAGCAGGGAGTCTGCTTGTCCCTCTCCCTCTACAACCCCCACTCATGCTCTCTTTCTCTCAAATAAATAAATAAAATCTTTAAAAAATTAGATTTGATTATGGAACATTATATTTAACTAATTATTGCAGTATTGGATGAAATGCAAAGTCCTGTGGAACAATAGAAATAATTAAGTGTTGAAAATGCAACCCTCCCCTTGGCACTAATCAAGGAAGAAAAAGGAAATGAAGAATTTGGTCAGCATTGGACCAATCCAATGAGTGATCGACCTTTAGCTCAGGGTGATGCCTTGACTCAGTGCCCCTTCCCCAATCCAGGAGTTGGGAGTTTCCCTAGAGCAGGGCCAGGACAAGGATGAGGTGAGTAAGGCAACATTGAAGGCAGCACCGAAGACTTCAGTAATCAAAATACACAATATTTTAATGCAATATTTTTAAAAATAAAAATTAATACAAAACTCAGTGATGAACAAAATACCAAACTATTAAATAAAGACAGTGTTACGGACTGAATGTTTGTGTCCCCCTACAATTTGTATGCTAAAGCTTTAACCCCCAACGTGATGGTATTTGGAAATGGGACTTGGAGAAATAATTAGAGCTAAAGGAGGCCATGAGGATGGGGCCCTCATAATGGGATTAGTGCCCTTTTAGGAAGGGACACCAGAGTGCACTCTCTCACTGGTGTGCATGCTCTCTGTCTCTGTCTCTCTCCCTCTTTTTCCACCATATGCAGACACAGGGAGAGGGCAGCTATCTGCAAGCCAGGAAAAGAGCTCTCACCAGAAACTGACTCCGCTGGACCTTAATATTGGACTTCCAGCCTCCCGAGCTGACAGAAATAAATGTCTGTTGTTTAAGCCGCCCAATCTGTACTCTGTTGTGGCGGCCCAAGTTGACTAAGACAGACAAGATCAGTATTACTGTCTCCTCAATATTTTGATACTTAGCTCACTGTGGATTTTTTTTCATATTAAATTTGATTAGTTTAATATTGCACTAAAACATTACTTACCTTGATAGCGACGTAAGCGTTGCCTCACCCGAGGGCTGGCCCTGCCCTGGGAAACACAGTCTAGGGCTGAACCCTGCTCCCCCCACAACATCCTCACCTTTCACCAGCAGCCTGCCCTCCCGCAGCAAAGTAGCCAAACGCCTGTGGTTCCTGGCCTGGGTTCTGCCAATGTCTTGCCTTGTTAGGCAATGTTGAGGTGCTCACCAACTCCCTGCCAACTCCACCTGGCCAGCCCTGCCTCGTCTGGTTCCAAAGAAGGAAAATATTAAACAGATGTCTCGCCCCAAGACAGAGGTTGGACCAGTAAGTGAGATGGCAAGTTGATGTGGGGGAGGGGGAGTGGAAGACAAGGATTAGTGGCCCCGGTATTACTTATACGACTTAACAGGGAAGCTCCCTCGGAGAGGAGAAGTCCTACCAGTCATCAAAGAGTAGAACGTCTTCCCTTCTACATACACACATAATGGGAAAGTAAATGCAGGTTCTGGTAACTTCCCTGGAGGAGGTAAGGTAGGAATGAAGAGGAGCTGGTTGGAACGGAGGAAGGAAGGCTGACGATGAAGCACGTCTGCTCCCCACCAGGAGCTGGGCTAGGGGCTTCCCATATTTACCTTGCTGAGTCCTCCCGCCTCGGAGTGCTGGGCCGGGAAGGTATCACTCTCCTGGCTGCCAGAAGGCTTTCAGGCACATAAGAGCGAGTATTTATAGAACATCCGTGCAAGAAACCATCAGCTCTCCCTGCTGGAAGGCAGAAAGCTGTGGTCTGCCACGTGTGCTCCTGCATCCGAACATGAAATGTATGAGGTGTCTCGGGCTGGTGCCTAAGAGATCACGGTCCTTGATATTTCCAGAACCTGACCTCTGCCAGCACCACAGGGGCTCCAGTCTCTGGAGCTGGAAAAGACACGCCATCGCTGCCAAGCGGGGCCGAGCCCTTCCTGGAGTTACGGTGGCAGCAGCACCTGTTTCCATTGCTATGTGTTTTAGCCATCTCCTAAAATCGCCCTGCCACTCTGAGCACCAGCAAAAGGCCGAGCTGTGCTCTGCAGAACGGCGTCAGTCCATCGCCAGGCTCCCAATTCATCATTCTCCAGTAGAGAATGAACTCCGTTCAGTGTGCGACGAGAGCTACCTACAGCCCAAGTGAGAAAGAGATGAAATCTGACTTCAAAACCGGAATAAGCACAAATATCTGCAACAAATTCAACATTTCCAAAAACACCCTGAATAAAACTTGAGTTAGGAGCCAATTTCTCCTCCTTGTAGAAGAAACACCTGGATTATATTGCCTCGGGGTGGAACAGAGAGGCATGTTTCCTGTGGCTTCCCAGAGAGGAAAAATCCTTGGAGGAGACCAGCTTTCTCTGCAACTCTCCCGCACTCCAAAAAAAGACCCAGCAACTCCAAGATTATCAAGCCAACTGCAGCCCTGCAAGCCAGCTGAGGAGTCCCTGGAGCAAAACAAAACTTGGAGAGAGAAAGAAAAACAAAGAAGAGAAAGAGGAGAGGCAGAGCGAGGGAGGGAAAGGTCTGGCAGGAGCTGGTGGGTTTGAGTAAGGCGGGATGGGGGGACCCCCTCCGCTATTTCGGCCTCTGCTTTTGGCGGCCTCTCCATCTTGCCATTGATGGGCCTGACGTGATTCTCCACCCAAGTACACTCCATAGGCCTGCACTGGAAAACCTACCACCTTCCACACAGTCCTGGTTCCATCTGATTCACACCAGAAAACTCTGGTTTCCGGAGCCCAGTGCATTTTTGCAACTGGATGGAAACAACGATGCAAATCAGATGCAGAGAACATCTGTAGCTCCTCACCACACTTGCCACCAGCCAGCTCCCTCATCCAGCCTTCGAGGTGACCGACGTGGGTGACCAGATGCAGTGACGGCGCTCCTCCAGGCTTTGGTGTCCGCAGCCACCAGCACCCCAGGACCCCCAAAAGAGGGAGCCAGATCCAAAAAACAACAAAGTTTGCACAACAGCACCAGATGACCAGGAGCCCAAACTGGAGAATGAAGGCAAGGACCGCGGGAACGCAGGCCAGGGCAGGACGCACAGGCTCGTAATTTACGGGACGTGACACAGCCTCCCAAGCAGGCTAGCGTGTGAGCCGGCAATTTCCCTCAGGATCAGGCCTTTGTGTTCCAAAGCTGGGCAGGTGTGAGGAAACAGGGACAAGTGGCCACCCTGACTCAATCAAATGTTTGCTACTCATGGCTTTGAAGGGGGGAGGGCCGGCTGGAACCGAGGTCTGGTCCACACAGCAGGGGCTCGAAGGGCAATTTAATCATCCTGGGCTTGGGCCAACCTATCCTGTCAGGGTGAGGGAGGAACAATTTGTTACCGCTGCTGTCATGGGCACTGGGCAGCCTTAGCCAGAGACCTGCAGGCAGCAGTCCCCGCAGAGGCTAGAGCAGAAGAAGTGGGGTGGCAGTGGCGTGGACTGGGCGGGCAGCTCGGGAGAGGGGTAGCTCCACAAGCACAGGGAATTCACGCATCCTTCATCCAGGCTCTGCTTCTGGGACACCTGGAGGGAATCGAGAAACTACGAACAACCTCTCGGCTCCCTCCCAGCCCAGGGAGTCAGGTGCCCTTGCTCCGTGCTCCCACAGACTCTGCACACGCTCCATGGGAGTACTCGTCACCTGTGTTACATTTCTCTGTTGACGCATCTGTCTTCTTGAGAGCAGGCACTGTGTTTATCTGCCTTTCTGCCTCCCAGCACCTAGTAGCCGGTCTGCAAGGTTCATGCTTGAGTGAATGAACTACCGCTATGACAAGAGTGTGATCCATGCCCTCTGCTGACCTTGGGGGGGGTGCTTTTGTGCTGTAGAGCAGTCCGGACATTTGCACGAGTTGGGACGAGGCAGCCACGTTTGCTAGGACAAAGGAGCGTGACTCAGGGTTTGTCTGTCACTGCCGCGCAGACTGACCTGTCCTGACTCAACTCCGATCTCCCCATCCTTCTCTTTCCCCAGCCCACACTTTATCATCTTATTTGCTACAGTCACATGAATCTTCCTAAGGCACAGTCCTGATGACGTGCTAACATGAACTGATCACTAACTACGGACGACTTTACGTAATTCTTTATAAAACCTTTATAAGTAAGGACATTGAAGTAAGAAGAAGTTAAGCCACCTGCCTGGAGTGTGCAGAGCCAGTAAAAGACAGAGTCACAACTGAAACCCAGTCTAAGCTCATCACTGTGCTCCTCAAAAATCTTGCAGGAATTCCAAATACCTACTCATTTATTCCTTGTGCCTAAATTTTAAAGTCCTTAGGGCAGGGACTGTTCCTTACTCATCTGCACGCTGTAAGTGTTCAATAAATACTTGTTAAATTTAGTTGAATGGACTATTTGTCTTAGGGCTCTTGTAAAAACAACCTGAAGAGCTAGTGCATGGGTCAAAGAAAGCACAGCACAGGGATTGAATAAGCACCATGGATCATGACTGCTCGCAGCCATTCTTTGGGCAAAGGGGGATAGTCGTGTAGGAATCTTGCCCTTGGTCCCCCTCCAGGCTTTTCCAGGGGTCCCAATTCTTTCCTACCACAGGAAGGGATAAACACCCTTCATATATTTCCTCTCACTCCCAACTGCAAGGAAAACAGTAACACTAATTAGTTGTAACAGGGTGTTCATTTCACACAGTTCTCAGCAGGCTGCCCTGCTGTTCTTTGAAATGGTCTGGAAACAGCCTTGATTTTAAACATCTGAAGATAATTGAACCAAAGTTGCACCCAGAAACCCTGAGTGACATGCCTTTTATTCTCTCCCTCACTAACAAGAAATGTTTGCTGCCATTTCTTATTTACTCAACACCTTGAAAGCCTCCGGCACTGACGACTTGCACCCCAGGATCCTAAAAGAATAAGTTAAAGTAATGATTGGTAGTAAATGGAGGAGCAGGGAAGCCTGAGAGATTAAACAAAACCCTATGCCTGTTTAAAGGGAAAAAGGAATTGCCCTATAGACCTATAAACTTAAGCTCTGTACCTGGAAAAAATTGGGAAGTCGGGGGGGGGGGCGGTGGGCAGAGCTGAAGAGAATTTATGACAATATCAATTTGCAAACATTTTTCAAAGACAAGGATATTAGTTAGTGAAGATGGAAACATTTTCTAATATATTGTTGGCAAGCGGGTGGGAAAATAGGCTGTCATACCCAGTGGGTGGAAGCGTAAATTGCACCTTTTGGGGAGGGCAATTTTGGAACACCTATCAAAATGTTAAATGCTGTAACTTCAACTATACAACTCTACTTCTAGAATTTATTCTATAAATGCTATTGCAAGGGTGACCCAAAATAATTATGGAGCTATATTTATAGAAGCAAATGACTGAAAACAACCTAAAAGTCCACTAACATAAGTTCAATAAAACCTATGATAGACCCACACAGTGGAATACTATGTGTCCTTTAAACAGCAGGGAGGGGAACTCCTAAGTATGCCCATTTAATGCTCACTAGTATAACAATTCAAAACTAAAGTCACAAAGTCCAAAGTTATGTGCATTATGCCACAATTAGTGTTTTAATTTTAAAGGTTTGCATATTTGCATATGTACGTACTTATATATAATGATTTATACATATCATTCATAAAATGACTTGTTTGCATCCTGCATCTATCTGAAATGATGCAAAAGACACTGGTAATGGCGACAGATCCTGGGATCATAAACTAGGGGACCAGGGATGGGAGATTACTTTTCACTTTATGCTTTTCAGTAATTACATTTTGTGCTATGTATGTACAAATTATCTGAGCATTTTTTTTTAACTTATAAATAAAAGAGGAGAGTAAGTCACAACTGTCACAGCCTATTAGAGAATGGAATCTTGCAGGTCAGCATGATCAGACCCAGATACTGGTACTTTAAGGGGAAAAGAAGAATAGAAGAATAGAACCTATCCCGTGATTCTCAGACTTTGATTTCAAGTCTTTCGGTGCAAGTGCAAACACACTTGCAAAGCAGACAGAGAGTCAACATGTCTAGAGGTAACCAGAGGCCCAACCCCAGAAGGAGGTACCTGATGATCTCCGTCCTTCAGCAGGGATTTAACAAATAGTGCAGGTGCTCCTGGGCCTACAGGGCAGCAGCTGAGGAAACATACAGGTAGACATTTTGGTCCAGAAACACTGGCTCCTCAAAAAGAGGGAAGGAAACCCTCCACATCACTACCACCTGCCCTCAGCCAGCTGCCTACAGAACTAGAGGAAACCCCGCTGCACACTCAGAGGCCCTCACAGTGTAAAACAATATTCTGCCTGCCTCCAGAACACCCTCTCTGGCATAAGGGAAGCACGGTGGACTGAGGCTGGTGGGGGACAATGTTCACAGGAAATCCAGAGGCCTATCCCGGAGCTCTACTCATCCTTGGCTATGATTTGGGGCAACATGTCTTCATCTGCTTTCCCACCCCTAAAAGAAGATAACTGGTGGCTCCATTCTGTGTGGTTTTGAGAGAATCAAGAGATTATCATGAATTTTCATACTAGGACGGACAATGCTTTGAGAAAATAAACTTCTATACACATGTAAAATATTAGCAGTGTTCCACAAGTGATGTTTTTGGTGAAAAGCCAGCAATTTGACTACATTGTGCAGTCTGTTGGTTCAGTCAAAGCAGTCAGTCATACTCACAAAACCCACAAAATGAATGATTTCATTCATTAATTGCCACACACATAAATTGAGCACTTATTGAAAGGCAGGGTGGTGTGAGGACTGGATCTACAGAGCCAGAGAAGCCAGACTCCTGACTTATAGACGATACCAAAATTAGTCAAGGAAATACATGAACAAATGATTGTACCCCCATATCATCACTACTATATTTTATTAGAGGTACAAGCACAGTGCCACAGGAGAAAAACAAAAAGGTTGACCTTGTGATACTCCCAATATCAACCTTCAAATACAGACAAACCAAATACCAAGGTATATGGACTAATGACAACTACTCACTACACTGCACATGTATTTGGTAAGGAACCCAATAGAGATTAGCAATAATCTTTGTAACAGAATATTAACCAACATATTTCTTTAGTATCATTCTGATTTAGTCAAGGCTCTCCTCGAACAATCACAAAACTAAAGGACCAAAAATGACCCTATCACAGGTGGTCATTTCAGATTTCACAGTCATAGGAACACTGGGTAAAAATTTAAAAAATGGGGACACCTGAGTGGCTCAGTCAGTTAAGCGTCTGACTTTGGCTCAGGTCATGATCCCAGGGTCCTGGGATGGAGCCCCACGTCAGGCTCCCTGCTCAGCGGGGAGCCTGCTTCTTCCTCTCCCTCTGCCCCACCCCCCCCCCCCGGCTCCCGAGCTCTCTCTCTCTCAAATAAATAAAATCTTTTTTAAAAAAGAAAGAAATGACTGCAAGGAGCAGCATTACTAGGCAATATTTTAATCAAGATAACTTCAAATAATAAGTTCACCACCAAGTTCAGGTTTTATGTTCTCCATGTGCCTGAAAAACATAGCTATAATCCTCCTGCTAACTCGGTGGATCCCATGCATCAGTTAAGAGAAGCAGACTGAGAAGTAGAAGATAAAACACACCAAGCAGTTTTCTAGAGCCGTGTAGACAAAAGGAAAGGTTAACCAAATGTTTCACTTTTAAACTTGTGTTTTATTCAACCTGGTGTTCCATTCGGGACTAAATTTCATTCTAAGAGTTGCAAATGTTGGGCTGAGCTCCCTGAATTAACCTGCATAAAATTAAATTTAATTCTAATTTAATTCCCTTTCAGAATGATACTCTATTGCCAATATGAAAACCCTGAAGGAGTTTCATTTTCCATGACCTCTATAAAACAACAAGTTGTATTTGCCACAACCAGAAAAACATCCTGAGCCTTATTTGCCTAGGGAGCCTGTAATCAGATATTACTTACAGGTCCATATTATTTCAATAGCCACTCGTCACTCCTATTAAAACAAAAAGTGATTTTCTTATGTTATTACAATAACAGGTGTTCTCAGATATGACATTTATTTGGGTGCTAGTAGAACAATAGTCTTAAAAATATAGATTCCAGAAAATTCTTGTCATATGTCAAATGTGCACTGACCAGTCCATCATCTCCTGGGCATTCCTAAGGAAAACATAGTGGTAGAGAACAGTGGTTTCCAAACCTGGTTGCCCATCAAAATCATCTGAAGACTTTTCCAGAACACAGACTTCACCACCTCCTCCTGGTTCAGATCGCCTAAAAGAAGTCAACCATGCAATTTGAGAAACAAGACAGGATCATAGGGGAAGGGAGGGAAAAATGAAACAAGACAAAACCAGAGAGGGAGACAAACCATAAGAGACTCTTTATCTCAGGAAACAAACTGAGGGTTGCTTGATTGGAGGGGGTGAGAGGGATGGGGTGGCTGTGTGATGGACATTAGGGAGGGTATGTGCTATGGTGAGCGCTGTGAATTGTGTAAGACTGTTGAATCACAGACCTGTACCTCTGAAACAAATAATACATTATATGTTAAAAAAAAAAAAAAAAAAAGTCAGGGCGCCTGGGTGGCTCAGATGGTTAAGCATCTGCCTTCGGCTCAAGTCATGATCTCAGGGTCCTGGGATCGAGTCCCGCATCGGGCTCCCTGCTCCTTGGGAGCCTGTTTCTCCCTCTGCCTTTCTCTCTCGCTCTGTCTCTCATGAATAAAAAAAAAAAAAAAAAAAAATCTTAAAAAAAAAAAAAAAAGTCAGCCATGCTGGGGCCTCAGAATCCGTCCTAGAAATGCACCCTTCAGATATATCGGGCAGTCAGCCTAGTACAGACTTTTGTTTGGTGTGTGGCATCCTTAGAAAAAAAGCAAAACAGGTGGGCAAAATCAGGGGAGAAAAGTTGGCCCTGAGGGCTTAACAGTTTTTGAACAAATCAAGGAAATTTGAGTGGATTGACTCAGATGATATCAAGGAATCAGTACTGATTGTATTATGTGATGATGTCATTTTATCTAGGTCAGCAGATGACCCTTTTTGCAGGTCTACTCAAGTACTGAAGTACTTTGGTAAAATGCCAGAAAGCCTGAGGTTTGCTTTAAAATGCTCCACCCAGGGGCACCTGGGGGTGGCTCAGTTGGTGAAACATCTGCCTTCGGCTCAGGTCATGATCCCAGGGTCATGAGATTGAGCCCCGCATCGGTCTCCCTGCTCAGTGGAGAGTCGGCTTCTCCCTTTCTCTCTCCCTCTGCCTCTCGCCCTGCTTGTGCTTGTTCTCTCTCGCTCGCTCTCTCTCTCTAATAAATAAATAAAATCTTTTAATGAATGAATGAATAAATTAAATAAAATGCTCCAGCAAAAAAGAGAAAAGAGATAGTGGACAAGTACAGCAAGAACAGTGATCAAGGTGAAGGAGGGCTCGGGAGGACTCCATGTTGAGAAAGTTTCCTAATAAAATGTTTAGTTGTCTGAAAGAGAACGATAATAGTAACCAGAACCTGTTTCTGCCAGATGAAGCTATTTTCCACTACCTCTGAAAGACAGCTGGGTGCCACGCCGTCTTCTCCCCCATTTGCGGGGAGAAGTAAGGGTATGGAGAGGGCAGATGATTTACCTGGACTGCCAGTTGCCCGCCACTAGGAGGTGCCTGACATTTTTCCCTTGTAAGAAGACTTTCCGAAATTGAGGGTTGCTGGAGGGGTCGGGAGTGGAGGGATGGGGTCACTGGGGGATGGGCATGAAGGAAGGCACGTGATGTGATGAGCACCGGGTGTTATATGCAACTAATGAAGCACTGAACTCTACCTCTGAAAATAATGACGTTCTATATGTTGGCTAATTGAATTTAAATGTTTAAAAAAAGACTCCATTCAGTATTCTAACCCGAAAATGGAATTAGGGCCCATTCCCTAAGCATAACGTAAGCAATGTTTTTGAAATTCACCCTTGTGAAGTATTTTGAATTTTTCTTTAAGAAATTCCCTGAAGGCGCCTGGGTGGCTCAGTTGGTTAAGCCACTGCCTTCAGCTCAGGTCATGATCCTAGAGTCCCAGGATCTAGTGCCACATCGGGCTCCCCGCTCAGTGGGGAGTCTGCTTCTCCCTCTGACCCTCTCCCCTCTCATACTCTCTCTCACTCTCTCTCTCTCAAATAAATAAATAAAATCTTAAAAAAAAAAAAAAAAAGAAATCCCCTGAAACAGGACCTTTTCATTTTCAAGCAGTAATACATGGAATCTGTGAGCTTGGCCAATGCAGGAGGTGAAATCCAAGTCATCAAATATACAAAATGGGTCCATTTTCCAGCCCCAACAAAAATATAGAATCTGTTACAGGAAGATAAGACTTACTTTTAACAAATGTGATACATGAAAACCTGGTATTACTGACGTGATAGGAATTTGCCTTCACTTTTTTTTTTTTTAAGATTTTATTTATTTATTTGAGAGAGAGAATGACATAGAGATAGCATGAGAGGGGGGAGGGTCAGAGGGAGAAGCAGACTCCCCACCGAGCAGGGAGCCTGATGCGGGACTCGATCCCGGGACTCCAGGATCATGACCTGAGCCGAAAGCAGTCGCTTAACCAACTGAGCCACCCAGGCGCCCTGCCTTCACTTTATCAATGGATTTTTTTGTTGTTGTTCTGCATAGCGTTTCACTCTAGAATACTAAAAAGAGCAAACAACCTTTGTACCTTGAAAAGTAAGTTTATCATCCAGAAATTCTATTACCCACTTGGCAAAAATTCACATACTGCAGAGTAAGGTATAGCAGCACCTAATTATAAATCCCACTGGTTAAAGTTAAGTAGAAATTTATTTACAGGGTTTACTCAGATATCAGAAGAACTGGTGTGATACTATTTTGCACTCATAGGTAAACAGGCTGTTTTGCTGACGCTGCTACATGAGGAAGGAAAGACCCAGAAGCTCTAAGCACAGCAACTAGTTTGAGGGGCTGGTGGCTCTGGTTTGGGCTTCTGAAAAAGGGTGTTGGGGCCACACTTCCCATCTAAAGAGAATGTATGATGTGGATGTTGGATTCAGGTTTGCAATGAACACAGCCCCTGAGTCAGGCACAGGGAGCTTCTCTGTTTGTCCAGAGCCCCTTCCAGACAAAGATACCGGGCCTCAAACTCTATCTTGAGTACCAGGCACTTCAGGGTTGGTTGGTTGGTTTGTTTTACATATAAAGACAGAATTTCCCTTAGACAGAATAGCCCAGGTATAATAACCACTGCATCACCTACCAGGGACTGTTAACAAGATCTGGGTTAAAGAGAAGCTTTGCAAGTCATGAAAGGCAACTGGCACAATGGTCAGAGCGTCTCTTTCCCCAGGGTATCTGTACTAAGTTCTTTAGCATCCTGGACAAAGGTGCTCACTCCCTCTCGAAGGAGAGGTCTTTCTCCTCATCTTACAGCTCAAGATCCTATCATCCTCTCCTCCACCCCACATCTTGGTGAAATAGAAAAGAAAGGAGATCAATCTGTGTGATTATCACAAGGACTACAAGGCAGGGACCTTCTGGAGTTACTATCTGTGGTTAATTGCTCCTGATCGTCTAGACCATGAGAGAGCTTAAGGTTTAGTTAAGAATCAGGATGCCAGGAGTGCCTGGATGGCTCAGTCATTAAGCATCTGCCTTCAGCTCAGATCATGATCCCAGGGTCCTGGGATCGAGCCCCACATCAGGCTCCCTGCTCAGCGGGAAGCCTGCTTCCTCCCTCTCCCACTCCCCCTGCTTATGTTCCCTCTCTCGCTCTCTGTCAAATAAATAAATAAATCTTAAAAAAATAAAAAGAATCAGGATGCCATTAAGGAGGGCACGTGTTGTGATGAGCACTGGGTGTTACATGCAACTAGTGTATCATTGAACATTTTATCAAAAACCAATGATGTACTATATGTTGGCTAATTGAATTTTTAAAAAAAGAATCAGGATGCCAGTGCATGAATAATGAACTTCTATTTTTTTTTATTTTATTTATTTATTTGACAGAAAGAGAGAGAGAGAGCACAAGCAGGGGGAGCAGCAGAGGAAGAAGGAGAAGCAGACTCCCCGCTGAGCAGGGAGCCCAATGCGGGACTCCATCCCAGGACCCCGGGATCATGACCCAAGGTGAAGGCAGATGCCCAACAGACTGAGCCACTCAGGCGCCCCATGAATAATGAACTTTTAAACCTCTTATGGACAATATATACTCCACAGGATGCACTACAACACCTGAAGAGCCCTGTTGTCCTTCAGAGGTGTGCCAATAGGGTCCTTCATGACCTACAATAGATCTTGGTGTGTTGTCACGTGCCCCATTCCCAAGTTTGAGTTTCTGAAACATATTCTCTTTCTAAAGAGGATCTAGAATAAGCACTATGTTGGAATGCTGAACTCCCGGAAGACACCAAGACATTGAACAATTCCCAGAGTCTGTTGGCAATTAACATTTAGGGGCCCACAGGCTCATCTTGAAGAAGTATCCTCATGATTCAGGATCAAAGATATTCAAACAGAGAAAGACAGACTCAGAATGATCCCACTTGCTTACATATAAAGTGCAGAGAAGCTCTCTTTACCCACAACTTGGAGCTCCAGGTCTGTTGACTTCCATGGAAGTTTGCCTCCACTTTGCTGTATTCAGAATGTAATAATGGCTTGAAAGCCATGAGCCCTGGGAAACCCATAATGACACCAGGTTGGTCCCAATGATCGGCCGCCACTGCGGGCACGATAGCTGAGAGCCCAAAGAAAGACAAGTCTGGAGAGCCTTTTCCTCTAAAGCAGGTTCCAGCTGAGGCATACAGGTGGAAGGGAAATAGCAAACTGAGGTTGTTTTTCCCCATGATGATCTGAGTCAGACCCAGGACAGTACTAAGGATCTTCTATGTAATTGACAGGTCCCCAAAAGTACTGGGCACTTTGTACGTCTCGGTCCCTGACTATTCTTTATGAGCGTGCTGGTTCCAAAATGCATTCTCACAGATCTCCCTTACACCCCTTAGGCCCCTGCCCTGCTCAAAACTTACCTTAAGGTTCAGAGGATTTTCTCCTTTCTCCTCCTGACAATTTGCCTTTTCCCACATCCTGGGTCCAAGCCCTGAGCTGGGACCTCCTGTCAGTTCACTCACATCTTCCTACTGCTCGTGGGAAGGAACCACCAAAAGAATTTCTGTCATTCTGCTTCAGCTCAATGTAACTCTATGCTGCTTTGTTGGGCAACCTCATGCAATCTGTCTTTCATTTGGAGATATTTTTGCACTTCAGTTTAGCACTGGGGATTTTCAGATTGCCTTTTATTCCATTTCTTTTTCTCCCGTGCTGGGCAGAAAACAGAGGCCGCCATGGACATAAGGCCTGAAAAAAACAGGGTAGGATGGGGCAGAGGTACTCCCACAAACTAATTGTGCTTCGAAATGCTAATAATGCCTCACCAGGACAGAGCTTCCAAAATAGGCTCCATGCAGAAAGCATTCAGCAATCAGCTACAAAAATGCCTTGTTAATAGTACAATGAGATATCCTCTCCTTCTTACTAAAATCCAGTGGCCTTATCTCCATTAGAGATAGAGAGACTCCAGAATATAGAGACATCAATTGACACGTCCAAGATCACACCTACAGGCGACTGGCAGACACCTCATGCTGGGCGTCTAGGACCATCATGAAGCCAAGTCATCTGCAAAGTGGCTATAACAGTTACAAAATCCATCACTAAAGTCTGACAACTACCGATTCCATTTTACAAATGTTCACAGAGAGCTAACAGGGATTCAGAGATGAGTAAGACACAGTGGTCCCAGGGTTTTCCACTCTAGTCCATTTATAAAACAAATATGCTCTCCAAAAAGTTATCATTCAAGGCAAAATGTGTTAAGTGTCATAAGAAAAGTACAAAGCATTAAGTTTTATAGGCTTCTACTTTACCCCTTCTTCAGTGACCAGTTTTAAAATGTAGAAAAGCACAAGCGAAAGCACTATGTGAGTGTGTGCGTGCACGCACATATATGCAAAGATAGCCACAGAACAAAGAGAGATGGTTAGGCACTGTCTCCTTGGCTATGGGTATCAGTTGCTCAAGAATCGAAAAGTAGTCCCGCATCGGGCTCCCTGCTCTGCGGGGAGCCTGCTTCTCCCTCTCCCACTCCCCCTGCTTGTGTTCCCTCTCTCGCTGTGTCTCTCTCTCTCAAATAAATGAATAAAATCTTAAAAAAAAAAAAAAAAGAATCAAAAAGTACGTACCAATCTACAAGGACAATAAGAAGATAACAGGCATATATCCTGCCAAGGAAAGAAAGACTAAATTCAAACTACTGGCCTGTTGGTAAGCCTGCAGCCTTCCATTCTACGAAGCCAAAAGCAGGACAGAAGCCTTGCTCAGAAATGGTCTAATCAGATTACTTGGTGAAGACCTCCTCTCAAGAGGAGCTTGCTGACTATGGCAGCCAACAAGGGACCCCTGTATGTTTACCATCTTGGCTACTCCTTTGAGAGCCAAATATCATCTAACTGAGACTCCTTTGTGACTATAAAATGAAAGAAAGGCACTGGCGCCATTTTGAGAGGAAACCATAAAGAGACCCCTGAAAGGGGAGCTCTCTAGAGCAGACTCCAAGTGGAAATAAAGCTAGTGGCATTCCAGAACTTTCTTCCATTAGCACAATACCCAAATCGTATGTGAGCTCTGCATGTTTGAATCTGTGCATCATGTCAATTCACATTTGTATCAAATTGCCCTTTTTCATCTGGGAATATTTCCGTCATACTAAGTGCTTAAGATGGATCTTGAAAGCAGGATAAGCTCTCTTCAGAAGGAATTTTAGGAGAGGAGAAGGAAAACAGTGTTCCAAACAGAAGGAGGAGCAGGAGAAACTCATGGAGGATAATGAAAAAGGCTGTGTACAAAGGAAATGAAAGCAGGATCTCAAAAAAAGATATGTGCACTTCTATGTTCGCTGTAGCATTATTCACAATAGCTAAATATGAAAACAGGCGTCCATCCAATGGGTGAATAAAGAAGATGTTAGACAGACAGACAGATAGAGTGGAGTATTACTCAGAGAAAGAAGGAAATCCTCCCATTTGCCACAGTATGAATGGACGTCGAGCGCATTATGCTGAATGAAGTAAGTCAGACAAAGACAAATCCTGTATGATCTCACTTCTATGTGGAATCTAAAAAAGCTGCATTCATAGAAACAGAGTAGAATGGTGGTTACCAGGGGCTGGGAGGGGGGAGGGGGAGGGGGAATCAAGGAGATATCAGTCAAAGAAAACAAAACTTGCAGTGAGAAGATAAATACTAAAGATCTAATGCAAAGCCCTGTGATTGACAACACTGTATTATATACTTGAAAGTTGCTAAGAGACTACATCTTAAATTTCTGCACCACAAAGGGTGGTAATCATATTGCAATGTATATGTATATAATGTATATACAATGTATATGTCAATTATGTGTCCACTGAAAATATTAGTCAGCCTATATGAAGGGTTGTGCTCTGAATGGGGCAGCAGTGGAAATCAGCTAAGAAGAGTAGTTTGGGACAATCCTGTGTCTGACACTCACCAAAAAGTTTCTCATAAGAATACTGAAGAGCTTCTGCGTTTTCTCAATTTACTAAAAGGATAAGTATGATCAAGGGAGAAAGATGCTAATACTGGGTACTTTCTATGCGCCTGGCACTGTGCCAAGTGCCTGGCATTTGCTGTCTCACTGATTTCCCACAGCAGCCCTGCAGCAGGTAATGGTACCCTCGGTGTCCATGTACTCAACTGAGGCAGAGTGAAGTCACTTGCCCAAAGCCACACGGCCAGAACCATGCGCCCTGACAGACCCACACCCCAAGCTGTCGGCTGTGTTCTGCTGCCTCCTTGGCCTCCATCTACTGTCTCCCACACCAGCCAGTTCCTTCTGCTTCTGGGATATGAAGGACCATCTGCTTTCCAAAACATTTCATAACTGATCTCCAAGAGAGGTCATCCAATGCAATACAGGATTGGTACTAAGCTGACAAGATGATGCCCCCCCCAAAAAATCCCTCAAAATTTATGAAAGATGCTGGGCAAGTTTACCTATACACATGCCCCCAAATTGCCCTTGCAATAAAGTCAGATCTGTCCTTCTAAACAATCACCAGCAATGAGCCACACAGCTGCGGAGGCCTAACAGCTTGGGCAGGAAAACAGACAGGCAAAGAAAAAGAAAAATGTAGGCAAGCCCCAAGGAAAAAAATGTTAACATCCGGAACCAATTCACCCACACAGGCTGGGGGAACCGTTCCTCCCAGCTCTCCATAACACCCCTCGGCACCCCTGCCAACCCTCCCCTACACACACACACACACACACACACACACACACACACGCATGCATACTCTCGCCAGGGCTTCGTTCACTGTTTGCTCATTCCTACAGCTGTCAAATTGTCCTGTGTCTGTAGGGAGCGCCTCCTGCAGTACCTACCACCCAGTCAGAATATCACAGAGATGCCTTAAATCTCTGTGATGTCACAGTCTAATCTGGGTAATGCACCAAATGGGATCTAACGTTCCCAGGATTAACACTGGCCATGCAACCGGGGCTCTGGATGCTGGAGGAAAAACGAAATGGCCAAGGCCTGGCTGGTTTCAGATCTTGCGGTATCTACCTTTCTAATTGAACAGATCTCTTGAGTGAGCTCCAGCACACCATCCAAGATTGCAGCATTCATCCCCTCCTCTACCACACTCTATATTTCAAGAGTCTGGCTCCACATTGGTTCCTTGGGAAAGGAAATGGGCCCAGAGATTCATATGCTTCTGTTGATGCAAGAGCATATTGAATCCCATCAATCGTTGCCTGCACGGAGTGGGGTGGGCTGTCGGAAAAAGCAAAGCTTTAAAACAGACAGACTTTACATCTTCCTCTTTTTAGTTTCTAAAAGCCACTTTTCTAACACTGGGCACCACAAACAGGAATTTGATAGACCTTACAGTTACACGGCCAAGAAACACATTAATGTACAGTCCACACACTGAAATCAGGGGGTGTAGTTTTTCTCCAAATCCCTGTTAGAGACATCAGACTTCCTAAGAGAGGAAGGTTACTTGGAGGGGGAGAAAAGTGGTGGAAAGACAGCGAACAGGTGGACCAGAAACCCTGAAGCCCATTACTAAGCTCCCTGAAACTCACTGCTGGGGGCACATCCACGTAGAACATGCTAGAAGAATGAAGGAGCACAGGGTGTAAGTGAGTCTAGGGATGAGAGATCTCTGCAAATAACTGATCCCATACCAAACGAGGCTGCTCTAAATAGAGCTGTTACAAAATAAATGAATCAGAGCAGTCACTCAGAGGTTAAAGTTAAAGCCGTGACTCTGAGAGCGGGTGTACTTGCTGTGGGTCCTCAAGGCGGTTACCTAATCCTCGGGCATTAAAAAGAAGCCACTGTGGAAATCAGAATCTTTTCCTTTGTAAATTCAATCCATGGCAAAGGGATTTCAGCTGCGATTGCTGAGTTTGAAAAAATCAACAGTACTTAGAAATGCACAAATTGCTCCTCACTGCAACTGATACGTTTCTAAGCTGTTCCATTTTGAATCAATTACCAATATGATTCCATCCATCCCGTTGTGAATGGAGAAGGGAATGGGTAAAACAGGGCAGTTAAAGTTTCCCCTGAATTTCAGTGCATGAGGGGATTTAGCTTGAGGAGGTTTTTGATCAAATTCAATATGTAGCCCCCACGTTTCAGACACTGAGATTTCTGTGCACGAAAGTCAAAGAAAAGCAAGTCAGGCTGGCACTACTGTACATGCCCTCTTCCAAAGACCGAGGCTCAGAAACTCCGCCCTGTATCACTGTCACACAGAGACTTCCTCCAGCCTGTAGGGAGAAGGCACCTTAAGACAGAGACCCCGAAACTGTAAATGAGCTCTCTCTCATTTATGATTTAATAATTTCTATTTGGGAGAACAGCACAGGCAGCAAGCACAGATTTCCATCTACAAAATTCAAAGTTCTCTCTAGAGCACTAAAGACTATTGGGTGAATGCAATGAGACAATGAGAATGAAACCATGAGCAGAGTGCCTGGTACAGAGTGTGCCCTCAATCCAGAAGAGGTCTTAGTGGTCAGCACCGTGGGCACTTTGAGAGAAGAGGATGTTTGTAAGATTGGGGAAGTAAAGAAGCAGCTGTCTTGGAGATAAAATGTGGTGCACGGATCTGTTTGGAAGACCAAACCCTGAATTCCAGCCAGGGAAGGGCAGCTCCCTCCTCCGGATGGTCAGGCAGGGCCTGCCTACGGCTGCTGAAGGGTGCTGGGCTCCATGAAGGAGGTCTTGGGAGGGATCGTCTCTGTTCCTCTTCCCCTGGGAATGCATTTTCCCCCTCTGCTACCAGGAAACAATATAAACAAAGTTTGGGGTGTAACTAGTTTTGAAAAAAAACAAAATAGTAAATGATCAAATTCAGGCTTCTGTTTGCTGGAAGGAAGAAAACTGCAAAATTGTGCAGCCAGATGTAAGTTCTAACGCAACGGCCGGGGCCTCTGCTGCTTTCCCTAAAAAAAGACTTCCCAGTCTCTTCTTCCTGACAGTCAACTTAGTTATCGATTTTCCTTAAACTTAGTCCCTTTACTCTTTTTTTTTTTTTAACTCAACTAAGCAACACCTACAAATCCTTTACTGAGGCTTCAATAAATGGATGCAACTGGTTCATTTTGCCCAACCTTGGGGGCCATCAAAGCACAGGTTTACAAACAAAGACCTTATGAAAATGAATCTTCCTTATTGCCCACAGGATAAAACCTGACCATGTGGGGATTTCTGGGCTCCAGGTCGAAATATCAGAAACGAACCAGAGAAACATGCTTGTGTTCTTCCACTTTCCCACATCTGGAAAGGGCCCTCTGTCCTCCGCCAGAACCTAGTTCCTGGGGAGCTGGTAAAGCTGAGGCTCCCTGCCCCACCCTCCACCCACCCTCTCTTCATACTGCATGCCAGACAGCTGGTCCTCACCACTGAAGCCTCTCTCCCTCCCTCAGATGCTTACTCGGAGGCCGGCTTTCTGCCTCAGCGGAACCCTGAATAGCAACAGCCCGCCAAGTCCTATTTGACGTCCTTAGCCAGCCATCCGTACTCAGATTCTCTACTCTGTTTCTAACCATAGGCTATATACCAAGTACCGACTGATAGCCCTCCAAGTCCCAAACATCCCATTTAACACAAAAGACGGGGGGGGGGGGGGGGGGGAGCGGGCAGCAGTGGTGCCTGCCAGATTTACAATTCGCAACAATTTCTTATCAAGCTGGTCACCAAAGTGAATAATCACTATCAATTCAATTGACAGGAATCACAGACACGGCTAAATCCTTTGTTCCTCTATGGGCACTAATTTAATCCTCACAACCACCTTTTGATGAATATGTTTATAATTACAATTTCCTAGGTGCAGAAACTGGGGTTGGGAGAGATTAAGGAACTTGCCCAAGGTCATACAACTAGCAAGTGTTGGAACCAGGGCTCAGAAACAAGCAGTCTAAGCTCAAAACCTGAGCTTTTAACCACTATATTGTATCACTCATTCATTCATTGCACCAAATACAAATGATAAGATAATAGTAAGAGTATTACTATTTCATACCAATGCTTTGGAATGTGTGTGTGTGTATACTATGTATATTTTATATGCACACACATACACACACATATATATTCCATATATACAGTTGTATATTATTTGTAATATACATGATTATCATACTGTGATTTGGAATACATGTATTATATTATATATTATATAATAACATAACATAATTATACTATATACTTTAATATGTATTATATACAACTACATATTATATTATATTATGTCACTGTGATACATAATACACAACTTAGCACAGTGGCTGGTACATAGTGTTCAACAAATGTTGCTATTTATTATCATTATATATTAAGTGTTAATCTGTGCCAGCCACTTGTGCTAGGCCCTGGAGATACAAAAGCAGTGAATACAAGGTCCCTGCCCTATACCAGTTTATAGGGTGGTAGTGAAAGAGGATGACAGTAAATCCATAAGCTCCTTGAAGACACAAATCTACACAGGGGCTGAGGCTGTAGAGAATGGGGGCATCCAATACAAGTGGGGAGTTGTCACTGGCCCAGCTGTATAAGTCTGTAAGGAGAGATAGAAACATGAGAACCCTTCCTAGGTGTGTGCTGGGCCCAGTTTTTTGTCTGACCCTGCCCTCAAGTTCAGCAGCTATGAATAGAGGTCTTGAATGCTAAGCTGTCTTCTGATCTATCTTGTTGACAAGCGTTTTGCCTGTTACTAAGTCATCCTTTTAGCATTCTCACATCTCTGCCAGATCAAGACCTCGGCTTAGCAGACTAGACATGGAAAATAGTTACTAGTGCTTTCCATCAGGCTCAGAGAGTAATGAGGGGCAACTGATTTTCTTGGGGGGAAGGGAGGTCCCATCAATTCAATTTACTAATGATGAAGTTGTTTTTCTCAGTCTTCATTTTTCAAATGCATAGTTTTTCCAGATATGTCTGAGAATGGCACAGAAAATGTCCAAAGCATAGATAACTTGTATTTCCTTTAAATTCACTAATGCCATAGAATTCTCCCAGCAGGAGGGTCCTGGGCAGTCACACAAGCAACAATAGGTTACATCAAACAGAAAGGACTAGATCCAGAATTTCTGAACATGTGATATTAATCTAAAAACTTTTCAAGAGCTTTATGGAAGCTCTTAATTCTAGCAGTAAAAAATCTTTTTTTTCTTTTTTGGGTTTTTTTTACCTTGAATTGCTATTACTGTTACTATCTACAATTGCAGTTAAAACTCCCCTTGTTCCAACAAAGGGATGAGTCAAGTGATGGCCAAGGTACCTTAGGAGAAAATGTAATATTTTTTAAAAAGTTAACAAGATCACAGAATCCTATAGCTAGAGAGGCCTCAGGTGTCATTTGAATCTCTCTCCCTCATTTCACAAACCAGCAACTGAGGCTATGAAACAACTTTAAAACATTTTTTTCAACGTTTATATATCTGCCTTTAGAACAAATATCCCTGGTTCCAAAATTAATGATAAATCTAGCGCTAGACTCTAAATCTAGTTTAAGCTAGTCAAGCCCTCTTCCTTGAGCCCTCTATAATACCTGGATATAATCTAGAATATGAGGACCTGTGTTGAAAGCTTTGTAGTATAATGAAGACTCAAAAACGTCCACATAAGCAATTAAGTTTCCTGAAGTGTTTTTACAATTCAGTATTCTTCTGCAAGCTTGCTCATAGGATTAATTTTCTCATAAACCCTCTTTTTGCCTAAATAGTGCATAGGTATATAACCCCTCCCCCAGCTCTGCTGCAAATCAATCAATCAATCAATGTATAAGGCTACTAAATGCAGGAAGCTTTCTCAAACCCAGGGAAAGCACTGCTGTGCTCACAATCACTTACTGGCACTAACACCTGCCCCTCCCTACGGTGAAAATCAAGTATATATTTTTCAGGAGCAAGAACACAAGCCCGGCACCACCTAAGTTCCCTAAGCCCTAGGTTACAATTCTGGGCCCTGAGGCCTGGTGTGAAGAGTCCCCTCTGAGCTAATGTGGAGCTTAGCAGGGAACCCATTCCTGCCTGTTACAAAATGTAGTAGTCAATCACTAGTAGTCAATTCTATGCTATGGGTGGTTTCTTTTTTTTTTTTTTTTAGGAGAAGAATTATTTCACTGCTTTTAATCTCCAAGAACAGCGTGAAGGCCAATTGCTTGCTGTCCCTTTGTCTCGGTTGAGCAATGCCGGGATTCTAAGAAGGCAGGGGGCAGCTCTACCATCATGAACCCTCTGAGGCACCCGGGAATCCTCTGCTTCTCGAAGAACCACAGAACGACTTTCCTTTTTAACAGACTGGCTAGGATATTTACTGACCCTAGAATTACCCATTTGGAAATGGTTAGGGATTAAAAGTTCTTAGGGCAAAGGATTCTTGGTTTCTAATTGCTAATGTTTGAAGTCAGTTTGACTCCTTGGATATTTGTTCAGCCTGATGAAAGCAAAAGCTCAAACTCCCCTCAGGGCGCGAGGTGTAAGATCCTCGGGTTCCGTTTGGGGGGTTTTGGGGGAGGGTTGCTTGTTTTTGTTTGGGTTTGGGGTTTTGTTGTTGTTGTTTTGGGTTTTTTGTTTGTTTGGATTTTTTTCCTTGACTTTTTGCGGGGAGAAGGGGGGGTCTTTTACCAAGGCCTTCCCGATTACCGCTGACTGCCCGCATTTCTCCAGGCTGTAACGGGAGCTGAGAAGGGCACCGACCATCCTTCGGGATTGCTCAGTCCCTGGTTTCCCGCAGCGGCGCGGACCCGCCGGCGGCGACCGAGCCCCGAGCGCCAGAGCAGGAGCCCGGGCCGTGGCGCACCCGCGACCCGGCCCGGGCGCTCCTGACCCGGCTGCCGCTCCGGCCCCAAGGCGCCGCCGAGGCCCGGGCGAGCGGCCGGAGGAGGGCAGACGCGGCTGCGGCCCAAGTCTCTAACTTGGGAAGGTCACTCGAGCCGTCCTGTTTCACGGGAAGAGATGCAATCCCAAACCCTTCCCCGGTGAAACTTCATCTGATTTTTTCTTTTTTTTTTTTTGAGAGAGAGGAAAAATATGGGCGTTTCACCGTGCGTATAGGAAGTGGGGGGAGGGGAACAGGATGTGGGGGGAGGTGAGGGAGGGGAGGGAGCGTAAGGTGGGCTTACTGCTTTCCGAGCCCGCGTCTGGGGGTTCGACGAGACTTTCGGGGCCGTGGGAGAGCAGAGAAGGCAACGGGTGTTGGGAGTAAGAATTTCGGTTCACCCCGCTGAGAACTAGGCGCTAAAACTCCAAGGCTCCCGACTAGGTACATAATAATGACCCCTGATGATCCCTTTCAAGGGATCTACTGATATCTCTAGTATTCCGGTTTTTAAAATAAGGCTGTATTAGGATATTACGCTTGCAATCCAGACTTGGGGGGGGGGGGGTTGTTGCTGTTAATCTTCTAAAGTGTGTGGCAATTTGGAAACAGCTCATTTAGCCTCCGCAACTATACTGAAGAAAATACAAGAAGACAAATAGGGAGAAGATTTTTGCACAGATTTCTATGTTGTTAAATTATTATCCCCAAATCACAGTTTCTCTCGTTATTCCTATTAACAGATTTCCCTTAGTGATCCCGTTAACTCTCTGCATGGAAGAATATGAAATTCTTCTTCAATACAAGCCAGCATTCTGCCCATCCGAAATGAAGGTGGCATTATTCACAAAATCAAATGCCAAATTTAGTTAGAAAAAAATTCCACTCTTCCTGCTCTTTTAAATTGCATCTGTACAGTCTCGTTTTCTGGTGTTTTCTCTTAGGCTTTGGTCAAAATCTTCAATTAATTTGACACTTAACTGAAAATGCCAATACCTAGAAGTTTCAATTTGGGATTCCCTTGAATTGTCAAGTGATACCTAGAGATGACAAAATTTCTGCCCCGCCCGCATATTGTAGGTGTTCCCCGTGTGTTAACTGGCTCCACAAATAAGGGGGGGCAGTTTATTTTCTCTAATATTTTTCTGATATTTCCTGAGATATTATCTATGTCTCATTCAGAGCGGTAGAGTTCACACATAAATTTGTGTGTAAACACAGTTGTTTATATACTCTTTAATACATTTTACACACTTATATCTAAAGGGCATAGCTGAACACTGGCTGGTAAAAAGAGTACAGAATCGAGTATCAAATGCAAGGCCTATTTTCACTTCTGGTATCAAAAGCTCATCATCAGTTTGTAGTCAGCAGAATGTCCTGCCTCAAAGTGGAACTGCATAAATGTTGATTTGTCCTCACCAGAGGCTTAATTCCCTACCTCTTCCCATTTCACCTCCTGTCCTCCCTACTGAGTCTCATTTTCCATCCTGACACTTGGAACAAGGGCCTCACTTAAATTAAGTAATGATTATCCTCACCCAAAGACATGTGAACGGACCCTAATTTACAAATTGGCTAATTGCTGTTCCCAGTGCAGATCCCTGTATCTCAGTCATACACATATAAAGTGCAGGGCTCACTGGAAACCAGAAAAGGCAAGGCAAAAATAAACCACATGGAGGAGAGAAAGAAGGGGGAAAGAGTCCACATTCCACCAGTTACCTACTTTTCCCTGTGGAAAAATATCCCAAAAGGTCAAAACTAGAAAACCACTTAGATATTCTCTCCTGCTGCAATACTTTGTCTTTATCTTTTGGGAGTAAGAAAGCAATAACCAGCTACACCCCCCCATAATAATCATTAGATGGATTTCTGCATTTCCAGAAAGGAAAGTGAAATGCCAATCTGCTCTCTGCTCTTTATCCCTGTGGAATCTGCTCACTTCTGTCTTGTTTTTGTTTTTAACTCTACAGTCACCTAGAGAAGGAACGGACAGATTTAAGAAGTAATCATTTTACTCCTGGATGTGAGAAATAAACTTCTAACCCAGTCCATAATAGGGATCTCAAAAACATCCCCTCATCTTATTAATATATTTTTGGCAATACAGAGAACCATTGTGACAGACCCGGAATATTTCACTCTGGTACTAGCAGTGCCCTCGAGAAGCTTGGATGAACAAAATGTTTCGGGTCTTCTGAGCCAAAACGTATTTGTCCCTCTCCCCTTGTGGCCCAACATGAAGGATTCATGGTGAGGGACTTGCTTCCATTAAACTCATGTCTGCACACACAAAGGAAATTATACAAATAAATGGGGGAACGCAAACCACCAATACCCGATCATCTTAGGTTTGGCCCCCAGGTTAGGCGTTTCACACCATTCTGCAGTCGCTCCTCGCGTGCTGGGTATATTAATCAGATTTTAAACTAATTTTCTTTAATATTTAAAAGATGCTCATGATACCATTTGAAGTAATGGGGGGGAAGGAAACCGGCAGCGGGTATAGGTCAATATAATTTCAGTACGAACTCCACTATTAAAAATTTAATTCCCCCTTCCCCCTGCATGAACGTCACCCCGCGAACTTTTCTTCCTGGGAGTTTAACCTATAAAATCAGGAAGCCTAAGGTGGCTAGCTCTGAACCCAAATAAATAAAGTGTTCAATAAGAAATGGTGTTGGGTGGGGCGTGGAAGACGCGAATTCAGAAGCGCTGCGCGCCTAGGCTGTGAGCTGATCTGTCCAGGAAAGGCTTCTCCCGGCGCGGCGGACCAGTCTCGGAGGGGCAGAGGCGAGCGGCGGAGCCGGGCGAGGGGCCTTGCACCGCCCAGCCGCGAAGGGAGAGAACCCGCACGCTCGCCTGTTACTCCAGCGCCTTCTCCACGCCTCACAAGGGCCTGTGAAGCGCTCGGGGGACGGTGGATGACGGTGCAAAACACAGCACACTCCGCCTCCCTTCCATCACATTCCAAACGCTGGGCATTAGGGTTTTCCCAATTCCCTGTCCTCACTGCCTTCAGCAGTTCGCTCCATCTACGGGATGGAGGGGGTTAGAATTGTTTCCTTTTTCCTGGGGGCTTCTATTGTGCCACCGCGCCAGGGCCAGCGTAAAACACAGAACATCTTCATAACCCTGCCCACCTCCCGGGAGCCACTGCCACGCGCTCTCCCAGCCCCGCGCATCCGCAGGGCGTCCGATTTAGCCACCGTCCGACCTGAGCGACAAAAGGGCTTTTGGCAGCCGAGGACAACCATCCTCGCCAGCCTATGACGAATTCAGATCTAGCCTACCCCCTCACTCCCCTTCACACAAGGTCACTCACCAAAGACGCGGCCACCGCGGAAGGTCGTTTTGACTTGGCAGGCAAGAGCGTTGCGCATGTCCAGCAGGCACCACACTTGGCTCATCCTCGGGGTCCCGGCCTGGCACCTTCGAGGCCTGCGCTGGCGAAGGGGCGCACGTACCACTGAGGAACGGTGTTCCTCGCCCCGGACTCTACCTCAGGCATACACTTTGGCTTCTCGCCCAGCGCTCCCCACACCCTTGCCGGGCAGTCCAAGCTCCGGCCTGCGCCCTGGCTGGTTCTTGCCCCGCGCAAGCACAGTCTCCCCACTGGCTTCAAACTCATCGCTTTTTCTCCATTACTTAAACGTTTGTCAGTGAAGAGTCACTTCCTCCGTTTTGACCCTGTGTTTCCCTATTGGGGATTGGAGGTGGGTGGAGGAGTGATGTCAGGATTAAAATCTTGGGAGTCTTATCCTGAGTACACAAGCCATAAACTGGCAGATTAATTCGCGTGAACAGTTGATCTCGGTAATTCGGGAGAAGAAAGTGCCCTGGGGGCACTGCACGGGCTTTGCCTGTCTCATTTAACTAGGGATTGCGCAGATAGGTGCACGGGACGCGCGAGCCTGACATATGTGCACGTGTGCGCGGAGTACAGATCTGCCCGCATGTTCGTGAGTGTGCCTGCTTTGTGTGCCCACCCGCGTACGCCGCCACCTTCTTAGGCCTCTGAGCGCCGCGGCTGCAAGCCTCAGGGCCGCAGGCCCTGGAGGGGGAAATCCTTTCGCAGAAGGTTTGAATTATTTCGCTCCGCGGGAGACCGGACCTCGGCCGCACTCGGCTGTGGATTTGGGCGGGAAAGGCCCAAACTCCAAACCCGAGCTGGGGAAGCCGGGTGGAGCCGGGGCTGGGGTCCGAGCGCAGATGGCGCCGCCGCGTGCCTGAAATATACTTCCAAGGCCGCAGCCGGAGCAACTGTTCCGGGCGATCTTGGCTCAAAAGTGTTCCTGTTGCTGCTTGGTGAGAGGCGGGGGCAAGCAGGCCCGAGAGTCAGGCTCCTCGGAGACCCTCCCGAGCCCGCGGCGGCTGCGTCCTGGCGGCTTCTCCAAAAGACGCGGAGTTCTGGCAATAATGAGGGCACCTCACAGGCCCTTCTCCAAGGCCCTTTGGGCCTCGGGGTTTTTCGGGACCAGCAGGCTCGGTGGAAAATTTTGAAATACATACTGTGTGTCCTCTGATGTGTGAGTTCCTACAGCGCGCAGGCTGGGCTGGTCCCCCGCTGCTGCAGGTTGACGCCCCAGGCTGCGGGCGCCCGGCGCCAACTAAAGCCAGCTCTGTCCGGACGCGGAAAGAAAAACGGACTGTGAAAAAGCAAAAGGCCACGTCTTTGAATAAAAGCTAAACATTAAAATCTAACCCTTGGGTTGTCTCAGAATCCTGGGATTTTAAGGCACGGACAGGGAGGGCTGGAAACGGAGGTACCAGTCAGGGAGGGAATGGTGAAAATGATAAACACAGTTGCTTTACGCGGGTGTCCTGTGTCTGTTTGCGTGTTTGTTTAATCCTTCCCCAAGCTCCGTGGCAATTTTGTTTCTGTTGTCGTCCCCCCCCCCCCCCCCCATTCCTGACTTCTTATCATCGGCCTAGAGCAGGCGAGCCACGCGGCGGGTCCAGCCTGCTCTCGGTCCTAATCCGGGAAAAGAGTTTAAACAATTTGAGGCCAAGGACGGCAGAGACCTGGCCCCGGGCACAATGGAGTCGCCCGTGCCCCTCCCCGACCTCCACCACCATATACACACCTTTAAAGATGTGTGTTCATTAGGGCGCCGAATTAGAGGAAAAAGAAAGGCCTACAGGGAACCCCAATCCCTGGACTCGCCTACCGCAGAGCCGGCAGCTCCGCCTCCTCCACTCTGGGGACTGCGGAGGCTCCACGCCACCAAGCAGTTTTTCTGAAAGCTCTTTTCTCTTTCTATGTCCGGTTCGTAAGAAAGCTTTGGCCCCTGCGGGGGCTCCAACTTGGAGATCCCCTCGGTGCACGACGCAGCCAGGCCGGGCTGCTAGTCCGGCCCCGCAGATGGCCCGCAAGTACTCTCGGCTTTCAGCTTCTTCCTCCTCCCGGCCTCAACCCCACAAACATACTTCGTTTTCTCCAATCCAAACGCCCATCTTTTTCTTAAAAAAAAAAAAAAAAATTTAAAAATGATGAAATAGGAAGGGGTCAACTGAACTCTGTGTGACATAAAGTCCTATGTTAGGTCCTCACCTCCTACCCCCATACTGTGGGAGCAAGAGAACAGCATTTTGGACAACAGGTCCTCGCGTTTATGTCTCTGGAATGGTCTCTTCTTGCCCCAACCATTTCTCTCCTCACTATGGCTGATGTAAACGCCGGAAAGAGAAAACTGCAAGCTGAGTCTCATGATCATGACCCCACGTATTGGTCCTTTTGAACAAGCGACCCTAGACCAGCTCCGGCGGACCTGGACCCCTCCCTAGAGAAAAGTACCCGCGGACAGGATGTCTGCCACGCGCAGTTAAGCAACTTCTGTCTTTTCCACTGTCGGGAAAGTAAAATAACCTCCCAAACAATGAGTTGTCATGAGGCCTGAAAGAACTCCCACTAAACCGTGTGAAGGCACAAGTGAGATTTCCACAACATATAAATGCGGTGAGGAAACAGGATCTGGCCAGAGATGGGAAACACACATTAGCCACGCGTTCCTTTCTGGATTGCCCACACAGGGGTCCGCGTGGACAGGCACCCGCATCCAAATACAGGGAAAGATTTGAGCGGACGAAATAAATCTCCTTTTAATTTTCTTTTCATCGACTAATAAAAATAATTCCCCAGCACTAAACTCAAATACCGTAACGGGCCACAAGAACACGGAGAATTCATAAAACTCTGTCTCTGCAAGTCACCCGCTAATCGCGTTATTATTAGCCTCAGGAGCATGGAAATTGAACTGTCACTGCCGAAAGAGAAAATGTAAGCGACAGCTGTCCCTCCCTGGGTCGGCCAGTTCTCCAGCCCCCAAGCCCCTGGGCCCCAAGCTCAGTCCCCAAGTTCTTCGGCCCGTGGCCGCCCCCATCCCTTTGCGGGCCGCCGCCACCACCCTGGCTTTCCGCTCCTGGCGCGCTGACCCAGGTTTACTCCCTAACCCTAGCTGGTCAGCAGGAGCACCTCCAGAATGGCAGCAGAAGTCCTGGCTGGAAAGTTTCTGAAACCGCTAAACCAAGCCGCGACCGTGCGTGCGTGCGTGCGTGCGTGTGTGTGTGTGTACGCGCGCGCCCGCGCGCGCGCAAGATTCTTCCGACAACAGCTGTTCCCCCGGGCTGTTTTGCACAGTTGAAATCTTGGCACTTAATATAAAACGTTAAGTTGTCCCCCCCCCCTTCAACTACCCTCCCAGGTTTCTGCTAAAATACAGACACCAACATCCGCTCTGTGTTTTACGTGTTGTGTGCATATAATGTGCATAGATCTGAGACACAAATTAATCGCTCCGCTCCCCTCCAGTACACAGAGATGTGGGCCCTGAAGAGTGACCCAGGGCGCAGGGTAAGGGGTCTAACATACAACTTTTTTCCATAAACGCCAACGAAGTAGAAATATAATTATGCTCCGTCGTCCCCGGAGTAGGGGAAACACAAGAACTTGAGTCCCAGAAAAGTTGGTGGGGGAAGGGCGAGGACCGAGGTCGAAGGCTAAATGGGACAAACTGGGCATTTCCCGAGACTGGGTGTCGAGCCCGAGAATTCAGCGCCAGTCCTCTGGAGCTCTCAGAAGCGAATCCCAGCCCCTCTCCGCTCCTGCGGTCGCCTTCGATCTGCGCCCCTCCTTAACCCCAGGGGCCTGCGGCCGCACAGCTGTGGACACCAGAACAGTGCGCTCCGCTCCCAGAAGAAAAAGGTATGCAAGCGAGGCCTCCTTGCCTGAGGTTGGCGACGAAAATGCAAGGCTCAGTTCCCCTCAAATTGTTTGCCGCGAATTTGGGGAAGGCTCAAGATATTTGCGCCAAGAAAAGGAAACCCGCGTTGGAGCAAGGCAGGGCGTCAGCGAGCAGGGCCTCCTTCCACACCACTCCGCCCGCGGGCTGGCCGCCCGGTGTCCCCTCTCCGCCCGCCTCCCTCGGTCTGGTCCTGCGCACTCACCCGGGTGAGGCTCCAGGCCCTGTGCGGCCGCGTCCTCCGTGTCTCCGAGTGGGCCCGCGGGGCTCAGCGCCTCCATGGACAGGTCCAACCCCTTCTCCTCCCAGTCTCGCAGTTTCCGCTTTTTATTTGAGCCGATCAAGGCTTCAACGGAGAAGGCATGTGCTCGCGAGCTCAGGGCGACTGCAGATCTTCTCCTTTCACTCATCTTAGCCGCCCGCACCCCGGCCTCCGCTCGCCCCCGCTACTGAGGGAGCAGCCCGCGCCCTCACGCTCGGAGCGCCCTCCGGGCCGGGCCCGGGAGAGGCGGCGGCGCGGCGGCCGAGACAGGCGGCGGCGCTGCGGGTCCTCTGCACCCTCCCCCTGCGTCCTCCCCCGCCCTCCGCAGCCGGCTCCGACCGGCGCCCCTAGCTGCCCCAGCCGCTAGGAACGAGCGCCCGGAGCGCCGCCCGCTCGCTGCATGAGCGCCCGAGTCCTGCTTCCCACCCACCGGGGCAGGCGCTCACAGGCTGTGCAGACTGGACTTCATCTTTTTTTTATTCTCTCTCCTCCCTCTCCCTTTCTCTCCTCCCTCTCCCTCTTCCTCTCTTGGTCTTCCCGTCCTTCCTCTGATCCAAACTTCTGGGAAACTTTTTTTCTAAATTCCTCCCTTCCCGAGGAGCTGGGGGCAGGCGGTGCGCTCCTGTCCGTGGGGTGAGGGAGAGGGAGGGGGAGGAAGAGAAAGACTGAGGGGAAAAAAAGCCAGCCCCCGACCAATGGCGAGGAGGGAACAGGAGAAACCCTGAGAGCGCGGGCCAATGAGAGGAGGGGAGAGACCGAGGCTCGGGCCAAGGCTCCGCGCGGGTAGTCCGGGAGATGCTCCTGGGCCGACTTTAACCCCTGGCTTCCCGGTTCCCCACGGGTTCTTCATAGGGGAGGGAGGAGGGCCGAAAGTCGAGGTCTGATCTTCGCCGTTCCAAACTCCTGCCGGTCCCAAATCCGTACCTTTCCCTTCCAAATCTGCTAAGTCTCATAGACGCAGCAAGCCCAGTCATTTTAATTACCGATCTGGAGTCTGGGGGCTCCCAACCTCTCCAAAAACGCCCGAAAACGACTCCGATAATCTCGCGCCTGCCCCCAGACGCTATTAGCTCTTCTGGTTCCGCCGGGATTTCGCCACACAGGTTACTTTCCTGTGGTACGATGTCTAAGCAACTCTGGCTAAGGCAAAACGAAAGAAATAAACAAAGACGCCCGGTTACTATCCAGGGTCTTGTAATTGTAAATCTAATGATCGCTTCCTCCTTCCAGTTCTACCTGGTGGAGGAGACGCAGGCTCGGCTCCCTCAAAGCAAGAGGCCGGCGGTGGGGCGCGCGGCTTACCGCGCGCTCGGCAAACTTGTTCCGTCTGCGCCCGCACGCAGCAAACGCTCGCCTTCCCTTCCGCGTGGATGCTGATCTGAGCGTTGCCTGCTCGGGGCGCCTGTTCTGGAGAACCCACAGAGAAGGGGTGGGCAAGGGCAGCCAGTAACTCTGACAGCGGAAGAACTTTTTCAGAATGCCCTTCAAATCTGATCACCTCGGGAACCCGGCTCTCCCCACTCACTGATCCTCCTTCCACTCTTAAAAAAAAAAAAAAAAAATCTTTTAGGACAGAGCGGTCGTCAGGGATTTCTCTGGAACTTACAATCCCGCACTCTGGACATGCTCATTTCCCACACCCCCTCCTGGGTCACGCTACTGGTCATGGGCTGCAGGAGACCGCGACCGCAGCCCAACGCAGAGAGCCAGTTCAGAGGGGCCGAGAAGTTGATCCTGCGAAGCAGGAAAAAAAAGGTCCCGGATTTCGCGGACGACGGCCTAACCACAACCTGATCTTCCCATCCCAAAGCCCTGGTCGACACTCTTCCATCCCCGCGCGAAGAAGCAGGAAAGAGCCAGCTCCCCGGGTGCCACGGACAGACAGAGAAGCTCGGCAGACACGTCTCGCCGACAGCCAGGCCCTGAACAGGGTCAGTAAGCCTAGGGCAGAGGGGCCCACGGCCAGTCACAGGCCCCCCAAGAACAAGCGCCCATCTGCCCTTCCACCCTATCGGGCCTCTGAAAGGCCACATTCGCCTCCCAACCGCAGGGTAAATCTAGTCCTTGATATTATAGTTGGAAGTTGTCCGGTGCTGGAGGCAGCGGCTAAGTGTCATGAATGCACCTAGGGCCTCTTCGGAAGCAAGCAAAAAAGAACACTTCTGGAGCCCCCGCACATTGGGCATCAGCCAGACAGGAGGAAGCTAGTGGCGCAGCAAATGCAGAAAGAGTGATGGAAGCCACCGGTTGAGTGCGAGGCAGCCAGGCCTCTCTCAGGCTTGGAAATCCTGGAACAGCACTCCAAGCACCCTGGGACCTAGAAGTCGGCAACAAAGCCCCTCTGCGTCTCCCGCCTGGCTGCAGGGCAAACTCCAGGAGCCTGGGTGGCAAGGCGCATGGTTTCCCACCTCAGTCACCGCTTGGCGTGGCTGCCAGGAGCCACGGCAGAAAGTGACAGCGCAATCACCACAATGGGGCCTCAGCAAAAGAGTTGGAGACAAGGGCAGGCCAGGAGCACCCAGTCACCTTCTCCTGCGGCTTAGATCTCTTTTGGCTCCTGATTCTGGTGTCACTGCCCAGAACTGGGGCCTGTTGGGACCAGACCAAGTGGGATAGCAGTGATGGGGCCAGCCTCCCTTCCTTACCAACATTTTCCTCCTCCCCATTGCCTGTATCTCCCATCTCCCTCTGGCAGCCTCTTGCCTTGGCCTTCCTTCACAGACCTAGTTGGGATTGCAAGTAGATGCATCATAGGACATACACCCTCCCTAGGGCTGCAAAAGTTTCTCAAAAAGAGAACTTTTGGTTTACCCACATACCAAGATGCAGGTCCAGAAAGCCCGCACAATGTAGGTGACCATACACACAGGTTGGAGAGACATGCATAGAAAAGATAGCCCTGCCTTCAACAGCATGCATCTTCACCTCACCCCCAAACATACACACTGCATAGAGTTCTCAGAGGAGCTCCTACACCCTTCCTTCAGTTCACACATAAGTTGCCCCCACCTCCATCCCATATACACATATATCTTAGATTGTGGATTAGGCCATTAAACAAATCAGAGGGTCATGAAGCCAGGTTGCTTTGGATCAGTCATGAAAATAGGAGTTTTCCTCTAGGTAAATGGGAGGGCCAGGGATATTTTCTTTTTGTGACTGTAGGGGTCAATCTAAATTTCCCCCACCCCCAGGGGCCTGCATTCCTTGGTTCGTGACCCTATACTGATGGGAAGGGAGGTCTGGAGAAAGATTAAGCAGGATGGTTTAATGGCTGTGACTTAAGTGTATAATTCTATGTGATTGGGAGAAGAAGAAAAATGGGGCTGGGGGATTCAATGTAGAAATCTGGGAGTGTGCTATGCATTTTCCTCCACTCATATCAAAGAGTTTTCAAAATCTCATGACCCAGTTTCTCTTTCCTTTAACCTTTAGGAATAAAAGTGGGATGCCCAATGCATGAAGCTAATTCCTGAGGCAATCCCCAGATCTCCCAGCCACCAACCTTAGGTCTTGGGTGGAGTCTAAGGCCTGACTCCACCTCAGGCCTGACACTGATGGGAAAGGAACAAGCTGGAGCCAGACCTCCCCCCACATCCTGCCATGCCCCCCTGCAGGGTCCCAGAAAGGAAGAGAAGGTTATTAAGCACCTGAGAAGTCAGAAGGGATCAGGGGAAAGTGGAAGAGAGGACCCCACTGACTACCTGTAGGGACCTATGGAAAATGGATGACCAGTCCTAACCTTGACAGGAGGAACGCCCAGAAGCAAAGAGCAGCATAATGACTACTCACCTAAAACTGGCCATGTCCAAATATTTTGATTTTTCAAAGGAACAACAGAGTTCTGCAGCGTAAGGATGAAAGTCCTGGAAACACAAGCCCCTACATCCCCCACATACCAGTCTTCCTTCTGTTTCTCCACACTAAATACCACCACCACTGCTAATGCCTCAATACAAGGTGATCTACCAGATGCTGGGACTTTGCAGTTTTGAGTAATTGAAAACAAAGTTAAAAATCGTTGCCAGCAAGACACGTTAGTCTGCCCTTAAACACGTGGGCAGGACACCAGGTGGGGGTGAGGCAATTACAACGAATTCAGCCTGTCTAGGCATTAGATATAAAACATTATGAGGCGACTATGGGGTGGGAGGTAACCCTCTGGACTCCAAGGCAGGTGAAGCCTAGCGAACAGGTCCCCTTCAGCATTTAACTGTGTGACCTTAGGCAAGTCAGTGCGTGGCCTGTGCCTCAGTCTCCTCCGGCAGAGCGAAGGAGCCCTAAATACTTTACAACTAAGCAAAGCAGGCAAGATAATGGGTCGGAGGCGGAACAGACCTTAGGCTTTATTGTTGCTGTGATCGAATCTTCTGGGAATATGAGGCCAGGGTACCCACTTTTCACTTCTTCTTCCACATTGGCGCCCAGTTAGGGGTGGCAAAACTGGCCTGGAGCCCTCGGGTGGGCGTGGGAGGGAGCCGATTTCTGGAAACGCCCGCCCGATGCCAGCCCCGCGGAGACTGCGCAGGCCCACTCTGGCAGCCCGCATCTCGAGTCTCCGGGTTGGTTCAGGTTGCCGGGCGCTTCGCGATGGCGTGCGTCGTTGACTGTTCAACCACCCCCTCACACTTTTTAAAATAAATGTCCGTGGGGGCAAAAGGGTCTTTAATGATGTTTTTTTGTTTTCGCGAAATAAAATCTTTTGTTTTTATTTTAAACCAGCAGCGTGCCCACCTCTTGGTCCTTCCAGATGTTTGCAATAAAATCGCAGGTTTTGCCTTTGGGACTGGAAATAAAATTTAACGGCCTTCACCCTGTAATTATTCTCTTAGCTCGCCCTTCATAAATTTATCTGCTTTCTATCGGCGTTGGGGTAGGGGGCGAGCGAAAGGGGAGAAAGCCCCGATTTTATATTTGTGACTATAAAAAAGCGCCACCCGGTTGCTTCGCCTTCGGCGGCCGGGTGTAACCCGGAGAGCCTGGCCCGGCGGGCGGCAACATTGCGCTATTGTTCGCTGCCCTCGTTCTGCGCGGGAGCTGGGCCCCTCCACAAAGGGGGCCTTGTGCGGCCAGGCCCGGAGCGGCCGCGCCCAGGAGACGAGGAAATCCTGTCCCCCCAGGCCCAGCGCCTCTTTTCCCTGAGCGTATCGTGCAAGCCGGCAGCCGGACCTTGGCCTTCAGTTTGCGCCCGCCGTGCACGCCGCCAGTTCCTACCCTGCCAGCTTTCGCAGGAAGCGAAACCTCGAGCCTGCGCGGAGCCCACGGAGGGAGGGGGAGGGAGGAGCCTGCCTCTGCATACCCAGGAGCTAGGAAAGGCGGGCACGAGGGCGTCGGGCTAGGGGGCTTTCTGCAAGGCCCTCCAGCCCCTTTCCTTCGCCTTGCTTGGCCTGCGCTGGAAGGTAAAATTCCGGCACCTTCCTGAGCTCAGGGTTGCTGGGCAACCCTAGGCAACCCAACCCAAAGTCAGCAGATTCTGAGGACACCAGCGTGCACCCCCAAATAAACGTGGCTACATCAGTAACTACTATGTACTTGTATAGGCAGCTTGTAAGTAAAAGGTTCATGCACCTATTTTGCATGACTATACAAAGCCATGGTTGTATCTGTCTGGCAGTATACAGATGCATGCACACACCAAGTGCAGCTACATGCGTGTATGCACATGCCTTTCTAGAATCAAACATGCGTGTAGAAACAACCCAGGGTTGGGTACAAAGCATCAAGCACAGCCATATGGGGGAAGCATTCCCGTGGCACACTCAGATAGCCCCAAAGTCTGCAGAAATCTACCGGAATTCCGCATGTTGCATCTCTCCCCCAACTCCACAGTTCTCTTGGGCTCTCCCTGGCCTCCAGAAGCTTAATCCATGTGGCTGTCCCACGACCTCCTCCTTCATCTGCGTGGAGCTTCATCCGTGGGCAAGGTCTCTTAGGTGACAAAAGAAGGGGAAAATGAAGAGCACCAACCCTCGAGGCTTTGTCCCTTGGGAGAGCTACCGTGCCTGGGTGAGACCAGGGCATTCTCCAAAGCCCTGGAGACCCAGCAGGGACTGAAAGACTGGGCAGTAAGAAATGACACCAAGCGGGAGCAGCAGGGTTTTGTCCTGTTCAGTTTTTAATCGCATGCAGCCCCTTCCACCCTCTGGCCAGCCTGCCTTGGGCCAGAATGCCAAACTCCAGGAGCCAGACAGAGAAGAGCATTCTTTTGAGTTCTTTCTGCCCCGCGGACTCACACAGCTCTTCCAGGTTTGCCCCTAAATGTGACTCCATCTCTTTTCCTGCTGGTTTTTGCAGGTGCTTGGTTAAGCGAGGTTAAGAGTTCCCTTTGGTTTTTCCACTGAGAGGAAGGATTATCTAAAGCTAATGGGGGTGAAGAAGGGGAGAAGTCCCAGGCTCCACAGTCTAACACAATGGGCCAAAGTCCTAGGACCTAAAGAGGATACTCAGGGGTTCCTGGGGCTTGGATGGGAGACTGAGGCTGGCAGCAGTGAGGCAGGGGAAGAGGGTACCTGGGGCACCGAAATGGGGCCACCCGCAAAGACCAGCAGCTAAAAGCAAATGATTTGGCGCATCAGGGCCTTGATGTGATGGCTTTTTTGCCAGAATATTTGGATTTCACTCGTCACTAATAAAAATCGGCCACCCAAGAGCAAAATGTCCTCGGTAGAACTAGGAGAGCTGGCTGGGCCTGAGCCGGCCACTGGCAAAAGCCGACCAAGTAGAATTTTACAGTCTCCTTATGGATCAATCTCTCCCTCTTCAGGAGTGAAGAACGAATTGTCCATTATACAAAGAGAGTGGAAAAACAGCTCTCTGACTGCACAGCTCCAAGTAGGGGCTGGGGAATTAAATCCTCGGGGGTTCGGGTGTTCGGAGGGGAGAGATAGCTAGAGGGGGCAGACCTGTGCTTGCTTCTGCCCTCCACCTGGGGAAGGAGGAGCTGGGAAGAGGCGTGCGAGCTAGGTCACAGAAGGCTTTTCGTCAACTTTGGTCCATAATTCATAAGCCACTTCTTCCACCCTTCTTGAGCGAAATCAAATCAGTAGGGGTGGGAAAATATCCAGAACTCTCCGGTGATAGGCATCACATCCCCGGTGACAAGGAAATTAACGGGCATAGGGATATTACCACAGAGGGACCCTTGCCGTCCTGGCAAATGAGCCCTCGAAATGTTTATATATATAAAACATTATTATACACATAAAACATACACCTATAATATAAAACCAATTACATATATATGCATATCTGTAGTTGTTTTCCAACACGGTGGGTGTTGGTGAAGAGGCTGACGTTGCCAGAGTTACAGGGCCTGCCGCTGGGAATGGGGGTGGCAGTCCCACGCTGGTGGGGCGCAAACAGCAGTGGGGAGGGGGGCATTGCACGTACCCCAAGTACCCCAGGAAGCCAGGGGCAAAGAAAGCTATCTGTCCCTAAGCAAGAGAAGTATTCACTTAACTTTACATACTTTCCAGAGACTTCATAGGCCAGTCAACAAATCCAGGCAAATGAAGGCATTCCCAGGGCAGAACAATCAATGCGTCCATAGTCTCCCAATCCTCAATGGCGTCTGAAGCCCCAGAGGCCCAGGATGCTTGAGAATTCTGTGGGCCAAGAGCAATGGCACCAGGGTGGGCCACTTCACCACCAACTCCTGCCCCCAGTATTGCTCTCCTTGATTGCTTTCATGGGAAATGAGGATTTCTGACCCAGCTCGGAAAAAGAGCAGAGGCATTACCACCCAGAGGCCCCGCTTCAAGGAAAATCAGAGAGGAAAGTTAAGAAGCATGTTTTTCCACAGCCTGTCTCTCATGCGGCCAAATCTCATTCCAGATCTCCTCTCTTTCTAGTCTGCACCACTAATGAAGAGCTCATATTCATTCAGCCTTTTACTTTGTGCCAGGCCCTGTACTAAGTGCTTTGTGTAAACTGACTCATCCACCCACTTCAAGGTCTGTGAACCAAGAACCAGTGCTACCAGCCCCATTTTACAGAGGAGATAACTGAAGTACCAAGGGGTTATGTAACTTGGCATGGGTCTCAAAGCTTTTAGTGCAGACATTATAGCTCTACAACCAGAATTCTTATTCCCCATACCCGCAGCCTCTCTGCGTGCAAATGCACTAACATGTAATTTACACACCTAGGTTGTCTCTGCCTTTAAGTGATTCCAGCAAAGGGGGCGGGCTGGGGAGGAACTGATGGAATTGTCTCACACAGGCTGAAAAAAGCCCACCCCATCTGAAATACACCCCGAAGGTCTTCCCTGAGTGAGGGAGGAGATAAAAGGGCAGGAGCTCCTTCCCATCTTTCCTCAGGGTGGAGCCCCACAGGTGCTGAACAGAAAAGATAGACCACCACCAGCCACAGGGGAAGGGAACCGAGGGTGGAGGGGGGACTGCCATCTCTGGCGGGGCTCAGTCAACTGAGATCAAGCTGCTAAGCTCTGGTTGTTTCCCATGGCTCTTCCCCGGTACTGGCCTCAAGCTGGCCTCTACCCGCAGACTTGCCAGCCCAGGATCTTTCTTCCTGGCCCAGCGGTCCAGGGGGCCAGGGCTGCTCTGCATCAGAAGCATGGGCTTTACATGGCTCAGATCTTTATTGAGTCAACCCCAAAACCACCTATTCCCTGAGGCTTCTTGTCTGTACTACATCACCCATCCCCTCCCCCAGGCACAGATCTTCCCCAAAACACTTCCAGGCTGGTAACTGAGCAATTAGGAGGCAGCTGAGCCCCACCCCACCCCAACTCAGTTCAAAGCACCTGTCCAGCCCCAGTGGCATTTGTCCACCCCGTGGTGGATGGTAGCCAGTGGGAGGCAGACCACCACCTCTGCCCTCAGATTGGGAGTTTCCTGAGAACAGAGCCTGTTGATCTAGCATTGGAGCCATAACTCCAAGGTCACTAGGGAGATGCTGCTCCCTATGGTGGACCCTCAAATGTTTTTAAAGTGAGTTCTCCTCCTGCCTCCTTTTTCCTCCCACCTCCTTCCCCCTCCCAACTGTACACATATTCACAGGGCTCAACTTTGAGGTCCATAGTATATTTTAGTCCTCATTCCTCCAGCTCAGATCTGTTTGAAATGCAAATAAGGAACAGGTCTTGTGGCCCCAGCACTGATTGGTATCAGCGGTTTATTCCTCAAAATAGCTGAGGCCCCAGATACCAGATTTGTCGCATAAAAAGGAACAAAGAGGGAAAACTCCTAGGGCTTTGGGGCCCAGCCTAAGGGAGAACTTTGGAGTTTGGAAGAAATACCTTGTCTTGGGAGGAATAGCTTTTTGGTTTAATTTGGTGGGAAAGGAGAGAAAAGCAGTGGTCCCTGGTGCCCAAGGAGGTCTCACTGTGGAGCCACAGACCTGCCAGGCTTGGGCAAGAGACAGACTCATCATCGGAGTCCTCATCCCTCAAAGGTGCACTTCAGCAGGGATGCCCCGAAGTCCCAGGAAACCTTCAGGCTCTGTGGGACTCAAACAGAGTCCAGTCATGTTGCATGCCCAGGGGACTGCAGCCTCCTCCCTTCACCCAAGTCACAGACCTAGTTCTTTCCTCCTACACCCAGTGAAGGTGGGCAGGCGTGGGGAGTTGGGGCTGTGGGTGTGAAGGGAGCTTTTCAGATGGAGAACAGTCCCTGGGATGGCCCCGGGCACTGGCCCCAGCCAGCCACTTCCTGCAGGATCCAGAAAGAGGGAAGAGGGTGAAACTCAAGCAGACCATCCCTTCTCTTTTTTCCCTTTTCCCGACTTTGGTTTCTTGGTGGAATGTTGGCAGCCTCTCTTCTTGGGCTATTTTTTCTCTCTGCCTGATGGCAAATCCAGTCTCCCTGGCTGACTTGCTCTGAGCAAACACTGCGTGAAAACTCCTGTCGAGGCCATGTAGTGATGTGCCAGAGTCCTTGGGGTGGCTGTTTCCCCAGGCGGGAGCTCCATGCTGCTCTCCAGCCTCCCTTGTGCTCTCACTGGTAATATCTGCCCCTGTCTCTCGGGCCAGGGAGCTTCCCTCAGTGCCACAGATGCATTTTTCCACCCAACCAGCTGACCCAGTCCACTTTTCTACCTGCCCGGGACTCCCACGTGTCTCCTTTCCATCTATTTTTCCTGAATTTTTACATTGAAACTGGAAGCGGAGCTCACACGTGTCCTGTGGGGTGGAGAGCGAGGTGAGTGAGGGTGTTAGGGCTAAGGAGAGGAAAAGAATGTGCAGGGGGAGCCAGTCCCTGTCCTGGGCCTTCACCTCAGGCCCTGAGAGGCCCTTGACCACTCTAAGACGGTCAGCTTCTGTTTTGCTGCCAGTTCCCCAGGCTTCCCATAGGTTCTATCTCAGATCTAGTAGTGCCGATGGGCAGTGACAGTGGCCTCCTCAGAGCCTGAGAAACATGATTGGGACTTTTAGGGCTGAGGCTACAGAAAATAAAAGCCAGAGAAACCTAAGAGGGAAAGGAAGGATCCAAGGATAAGACAAAACTTAAGGAAGAAAGAAAGAAAGAAAAGGAAAGGAAAGAAGAGGAAAAAAGAAAAAGAGAAAAATCGAAGGAAAGAAGACAGGACTGCTTCACCTCCTAAAACCTTAACCCTGGCCTGGGCATAAAATCAGGGTCCCCCACTCTGATCCATCTTCCCAAAGTAGGATTTAGGGTGAGTCAGGACAGAGGATTGGGGACCGGGCCTGGAATGGGTCTTCGTCAGGCAGAGCAGAGAGAGCCCCTGTAGCCAACCGCCTAGCCTAGGGTTCTTAGTACAAACCAGACTCCTACAGAGACCCCAGTGGCCTAGTTAAGACCCGCCTGCAGACTGAAGATGGGCGAGGCTCCAGCATGGCTTCCTCAAGCTGTGACTTGCTGGATACACAGTCCCCAGGTCTCAGAGAGAGAAGAGATTTGAATTAGACAATAGAAAGTTAATGGGGCGAAAGGGCTGGCGGGCTGAAGACCCCAGGGAATCCAAGACTCCAAGCGGGCTCTGGAACAGTGGGAGTTCCGCGGGGTCGGCCTCCTCAGAAAAGGGAGGGCCTCTCCGCTGGGTGTGCGGGTGGGAGACATCGGTGTTTGGAGCTGTACGGAGTTTAATATTCTCGAGAACCTAATCCAATTTGAGGCTATTAGGCAAAGTGCCAGAAAAGGTTGCACGTGGGTTTTATTTCAGTAAATCCCTTTGGCGGGAAAGACCGATAGAACAGGTTGATACTGGACCTCCACCCACCGAATCTGCAGCTGCCCCATTCCCGGCGAGGAATACGGTGGCGGGTACCGAGTTTGTCGCAGGAAGGCGGGAGGGTCTTTTACTCTCTGAGCTCCTCCACCCCTCTCTTCCAATTCAATTCACAAAACGTGAAGCCAGAGTCGGAGCTCTTCCTACCGCACCTTCCCCTCCGCCCCACCCCCCGGGTCCCGCCCTGGCCAACCTCTCCACACCTCTCCTAGCATCTCTAAGTCAAAGACAAATAAAGCACAGCTTCCTGCCTGGGGTGAATCACGCGGTCCCGTCCGCTGGGAAGGAAGAAGAAAAAACCCTGGCGAAGAGGAATGCGCTGCAAACCGGGGCCGAACAGATGTGCCTGGCATCCCGGGCCCAGCCCTGGTCCGGCCCAGAAAGCCGCTCCTCAGCCCCGCGCCCATGGAATTGCATTATGTTCTCCCCGGCCCAATCATCTTTTTACAGAAAAAATTTTTTTTTAAGAAATAGAAATTACTGCTTTGCAAGATCAAAGTGCCGCTTTCTGGTGCATCTGGCTGAGCGGGGAGATGGGGGAGATGGGGGAGGGAGTGGGGCAGAGTGGCGCAGTCCTAGATACCCAGCTTCAAAGTGTTCTCAAGAATGAATTTTGGCTAGTGTATTTTAAATTTTCTTTCTCCTCCAACTTCGCCGGGTGCGCAGCGGGGAAGCGCGTAACTGCGCTGGTTCTGGGCGCGTGGAGGAACTGCCTGCACCAACTCCACTCGCACTAGATTCAGAGCCCTGAGGCTCCAGCCCAAAACACTGACTCCGGGACTGCGCAGGGGCGTGGTGAGCTGGAGGGCGAGGGTGGCTAATCGCGGACCATGGGGTCACCAAATACCCAAATAAACCGCGGAGACGCCACCAAATCGCCAAGTTCCTACCAGGTAACTGCCAGGGGATCCTTGTCAGCCTCCTCTGCGCTCCGGCAGGCAAGTCACTTTTGCTCTGCCGGAAGAACTGGGGAGAACTAGGTTAGGATTCGAATTATTCGGGGGGACTCGGGCCAGTCCCAGGCTTTCCAGGCAGAAGGTAGCGAAGATCTTAATTGTGGACTTGTTTCTATATGACAGGTCAACTATTCAGACAGGGCGACTATTCAGGCCTGGTCAATTAGACCAGAGCTCCCCTGAGCCCCCTCCCGCTTTCCAAGCGCAGGGCTTGGCATCTGCCACGCCAAAATCTCGCAAGGGTGGTCGGGGTGCCAGCGGCGGAAGCCGCGAGAGGTGCGCGGCGAGTTCGCAGGGCTTGGGAATTTTTGCGGCCAAAGAGGCTGAATCCAGGTTGGGTTGAATCCCGGGGAGGGGCCGGCCGCCTCTTGGCGTTCGCCGCCAGGTTATCGCGGAGCCAGGCGGCAGAGATGAGGGCTTTTTCTCGCGCGTCTGCTGAACCCACCTCCCGAGCAAGGCGCGGAGGAGGACCACCATGTCCCCACTGGGCTCCCCAAGCCCTTCGGGGCCGGCCCGGGGGCAAGCCGGAAGACTCGGCTGTTCCCAAACCGCGGCGGTCTTTCCTTTCCTCGAAAGACCAAGTGCGCAATAGCACCTCGATTGTACTTGATCTGCGTTATCCCTGCGTGGCCGTTTCTGATGTTTTAAATTTCAGATTTTCCTGCCAGAGCAGAATGGGTTAAAACCATGGAGAGCGCGGCTGCTTTTTTTCCTGCCCTGGGTTCCGCTTCTCCCCAGCCGCCTTGGGGACTGCATCTCGGACCAGAGAGCTGTCACTCCCCTGGGGCGTGGGGACAGCATGCTGTTATTCTCGATTCTAGATAAGAGAACTAGAATCTCTAGATAAGAGATTCTAGATAAGGTCCCTAAAACTTCGTTGACTGCTCCGAAATTATTGTGAGGCAAAATTACGTAGGACCTTTCACCCAAGTCGCCTAAAAACTCTTATTCTTCCCACTCCCTGAGGGGTGATTCGCCCCGCTTCGCACTCCCTTCTCCCGCCCATCACTCGAGGACGTCGCCGCGGCCGCTCGGGCAGCTGGGCGCGGGCCTGTGCGCACCGCCCTCAACGCGCGCGCCGGGCATCTCACCTCAGCCAGGCAGGTGCAGAGGTGGCGGGCGCGGCAGCCGTGGGTCGTCCGGCCGAAGGGCAGGAGAAGGCTGGCCGCCTCCTTCTGCTGCCCGGTGGCTGAGGGGGCAGGGCGGGAGGTGGGGGGGCGGGGGGGAACGGGGCTGGGGAAACCGCCGTCAGCGGGTCCCGGCCCCGCCTCCCGAACAGAACATCCAGGAAACCTCGTAACTTTCCATTGTCTTAGGAGCTTCACTGAACAAATTGTCTCTGTAGCTCTGGAGGTACTTAGGCGAGCGGCTAATTGGGGGATCGAGTTGAAGAGCCGGCCCGGGCAGGCCAGGGAGGAGCCCCGTGCCCGCAGCCTGCCCGCCGGGGAGTGTGACCACCGGAAGCCCTCAACCGCCCGGGCACCGCGAGGAGGGAAGAGCACAGCGCCTGTGCTTCCCGGCGCCTCAGTCTGGGAGCTGCGCTGCGGGCGTCTAGGCCCCAGGAGGAAGGGGTGTCCAGGCCTGGACTCCTGGGTTCCGGATGGGCAAGAAGGGGCTGGCTCCTGGGAGAGTGCTTGTTCCTTGGAAGACCTGGTGCCATAATACCGAGCCCAAGGGCCAGGTTTCCCGGATATTGAATTTGTAGAGATCCCCACCCTAGATGGTGGCGGGTGGTGAAGCTCCCGCTTCCTTGTCTGCACAGAAGTTACACCCCTCCACCCCCAGACATTGCCTTCCTGTCTCTGCAATGCACGCGCCTTCCTGCTACGTGCACTACCCTCAACCCCACCCCGCCCTCAGAGGTGGATTCCCAGGAGGCCCAGGGACTCTCTGAACGTCAATCCCCAGTTCTTCTCACTGCATGGGGTAAAAGAGATCGGCTGCCCTTTCTTGGGAAGTAGATGCGTGTGGGCGTGGACCCGACTCCCTGGGCCACCGAGTCGCGAACTAACGTGGCACAAGTCTCTTGATCACCAAGCTCACATTTATTTGTCAAATCAGGGCGATTAAAGCAGCCGAAACGGGCTTTACGGTTCCTGGGGACCGTCAACTGTGGCACGGATTCCAAGCACATCGGACACGTGTGCACAACTACATTGGAATCCCTCCACCTGAGACCCTCAAACACCAGTGCACAGACCTGCACTGTCTTTCTGTCCCTCTAGCCACTTTTCCTGCTTGCTGGGCTGGTTTCTGCTGGGTGATTAACGACCCCAGATAGTGTAAGGAATTCGGCTTCTCAAGCTCAGCATTTTCAAATTCTTTAATTTGTCCCTTGGTGACCATTAGCGATCGCGGCTGTAGATCCCATCGGGGGCGGGTCAGGTAGAGCGAGCAGCTGATTCAACACTGTTGAGTTGGATTTGATTTCGTTTTTTAAAGGCGACTCAGAAAGCAGCCCCCGGAGAACTTCAAGAAGGCAGCAGGCGGCAAGCTGCCCAGGTCCTTGAGCTAGACTAGCCTTTTGGGTTGTCACCACTCTCATTCTTTATAAACTGTAAAGCGCTAGCAAATCGCAAAGCCCCTCTGGGCCTTAGCCTCTGACGTGGGTGGGGCAGACAGGTGAGGAAACAGAGGATCACAAGTGTCCTGACCCAAATCCAAAGCCTCACTGGGAGAACTATGCTCTGGGTCAGGCCTGTTTCTGGAAACTGCTCACCACCGGGCAGCTCCAGAGGCAACCACGGCTTGACATTTTTCTAGCTGTTCCAGTTAGAAACAAGTTGCACTCCCCTCCACCTCCACAGTCTGTTTGCCGGCGAGACCCCTTTTCCCCAACCCCTGAGTCCTGATCGCTGTTCATCTCATTTAAAGAGGAGATATTATCCTTCCTGTGGGGCTGGCGGTGCCGTCTGAAACATTCTAGGTTGTCCTCCAAAGAGCTGCCACTGGTTTTTTGTTTGTTTGTTTGTTTGTGTGTTTTGTTATTTTTTTCCATTTGGCTTTAGTGGAGTTTTCACATGCTCCCTTCTTGCCCCTGCCCCCACTCTCCTCCCTGATGAAGGAGGCAGCAACCCTGGGGGCAGAGCCTTTGGAGACAGCTCCCCTCCTGGACCTCCTGGACTTCCAAATGCTAGGGGGCCTATGAGGGAAGAGATGAGAGGTGAGGAAGGGGAGAGCAGAGGGTTTCGAAAGGGAAGAGTCTTTGCCCTTGTTTTCCTGGGTCTCTCAAACTCAGGCAGACTCTGTTCAGAGAGAACAGAAATTAGCCGGGCTCCTGCCCTCTGGTGACTAGGACACTGGTTTGGCTGCTCCTTCCCAGCTTGCTCCTCTTCGGAAAGGGTATGGAGGCAACAGGAGGAAGAAGGTACCTCATCCTCTAGGTGGCAGCAGGATGGCTGGGGCACAGAAGAGGATCTTCCCACTCCCTCAGAGGAATGATGACTTGGGGTCTACCGGATAGTAGTAGTGAGACCCACTGGGCTCAAAGGTCCTGGCACTGCACTCTCTGAAGCACCAGGTTTGTAATTTCTACACACAGAATTGTGATTAAATGCACATTTTTGTAATACAAATCTAGGTTTGTAATACAACCTAAAGCATGAGACTAGTCTCAGCCAGATTGGGAACCATGGCTTCTATCCTTCCCGGAACTGGCAATCCTTTCCCATATTAAGACCCAAAGCTTCCTGGGAACTTTGGCCACTCTATGAAAATGCTGACTGAGGCTGGGTCTGTTAACAGAGGCGACCTGCCTGTTCCCAGGCCTGTGAAACCCAAGCACTATACCACCTATAGAGAGTATGAAGGAATGTGGGGGTGTGCAGGATGAAATTAGCCGAAGAACCTTTATAGAAACATGAGTGTGATCTGTGAGGGAAGTAAGGACGTGACCAAAGCAATGCATTTGCTTTTACTGGCTGACTGACAGCCTTTGGTGGGGGACGGATAAGTTTACCAACTAGTTGCAGAGACCTGTGCCTCTGGCAGGGATTTAGGGGAGGGGATTGCTGGGGGGTGGGGGCTGGAAAGCAAAAAGGGACAGATACAAAAATTCCCCTATATTCTGGGCACACAATTCTTTGTTACATAGATGTTACATATGCATATGCAAGCTTATTTAGTTTAAAAATTGCCTTGGAAAGAATAAATATACATGAGTTCATTCATTCACTCAACAAATAATCATTTATTGAATGTCTACCACGTGTAGGGCATTTTACTAAGCTCTCCTTTGTAAAAATGTGTGTGTGCGTGTCTGAGTACAAATTCATCCAGCAAGCTCTGATTTGGCTTCATGGCAGGTTTGTGAGACTTGCAGCTCTGAACCATCAGAGCGATGGGGCTCAGATACACACACACTTTGGGTCATTGCCAGAGGTGGTAACGAGTCTGCTGGAGCCCTAGGAGTTCACACTTTTCCTCCTGTGCCATTGTGGAAGTGGGGGAGGGAAAGCCTTGAGCTCCAACTTCCACTTCTGAGAAGTGGGGGGAAATGCTGAGAAGCAGAGTGTGCTAAATCCCTTTTAAATAATGCTTTCCATTCCTAAAGCCTGTTCCCCTTCCAGGAGCAGTCTAAGGAGGTTGGGAACCATAAAGCCTGCAACCAAAGAATTTCTTTTCAATGTATATGCCAGAGAGAAGGAGAGACAGGTTTAGGGCAATTTCCATAGGTGCGCACTTCAATATCACCCTCTCACACACAAACATATGTGCACACAAATACATACATTGTAACATTACTATACAGTGTCATTTGCACACAGTGTAATCACACCTACAACAAAAGCAGAATGGGAGAAGAGTTTTTCCTACTTTCCAAATTCAGAAGCTCTGCAAGTAAGCTCAAAATACCACTTAGTTGTTTTTTGTTGTTGTTGTTTTGGGTTTTTTTGCAATCATTTTCTTGCATCTTTACTAACTTATCTGCTTTATCAGTGCGTGACCTATCCTGGACCTGAAGCAGCAAATGAACCAATGGCCCGTGGCTTCGGTTAAAATCCAATCTGCACTCCCTGGTGTTGAATGCTCAGACCCTCTGAGACGTATGAGAGCCTGAACAAGGCTCAGCAGGCTTGGGGTAGGCATTTGCATGTACAAGCATATTCCTGGGTAGTGACTTCGAATTCTACAATTTAGGCCAAGCAAAGAGGTACTAATATGGGCATTCGGTCTGGAAGTGCCCCCTCCTTTGTTTTTGGTCAACTAGGGTAGGGTGTGACAAAGGAGTAGGGAGGAAGGTAAAACGTCCCAAAAGACAGAAAAGCGACCACAAAATGTCACAGAAAATAATGCCGCTGGAGTGACGGGGGGCAAAGGCAGGGGTGGGGGTTGAACGTCAGCCAAACTCGTCCAGATGTGGCTGTGCTCAAGCACACCCTGCGCCAACGGCCGAGGCGGGTACAATTCTCTCAACGCGAAGGCAGTGACGAGAGGGCACTGCGAACGGGGAGCCTTTCCTTGTACGAATTCAGAGGAAGTGTAAATTTCACGCGACCTCCCTAATTGCCCATTCGCCTTAGCTATATCTAGTGAAGCAGACAACAGAGAAAATCATCCAGCTGTATCAAGCTGCAAACATTTTCACTTTCACCTTAAACAAGTGAAGCAAACGGCTTTTCCTTTTCTGAACATCGCTCTTATTTCTGCAACTAGTTTTTGGAAATGTAGCCTCGGACTTAAACGCGCGCAGTCATTTTCACTGCACCTGCACAGGTCAGAGACGCTCACACCCCTGCGGCGTTGGATCGCTAAATTACAAAGCCAGGCGGCTACCACCCAGGGGTGGCCGCGAGCTTCCCTCCCCGGCCCGGGTTCTTCGGCAGGGCCCAAACTGGTGCGGGCCGGTGGGAGAGGCAGCGAGGCTGCTTGAGGACCCCAGCCGCCCACCGGCGCTGCAGCTTGGCTGCAAAAGGGAGTCCGGCCGCCGGCCGCTCTAGCGCAGGAAGCGGACGGTGCCAAACGCGCCCTTCGCACCTCCGCGCTTTCCACTCAGCGGGGAGGAGAGCAGAGGCTTCTAGGTCAGGTTCGGTCCCCAACCTGCGCAGCGCAGGAGCTCCTTGTGCGACTCGGGCACGTCCGCGATATTCAGACGGAGACCTGGCCGCTACGCCTGCCTTTGTCCCAGGCGGGAAGCGCCGTGCGGAGCTCGGGTGGGGCTGCAAGAGGCAAAAAAGGAAAAGGGTGGGGGAGCCGGGAGCGGCGCGGCCGAGCGCCTGGCCAGGGCCCTCTAGGAAGCCAGCTCTGCGTCCAAATACGCGGATTTCACACCCACAGGGACACCCAAGAGCCTTCGACCCCGGCTCCCCGGCGCCCCGTGCTCCCTCGCGAGGTTTCCGAGCAGAGGCTCTTTCCCACGCAACCCACAGCGCTAATGCCCCACGTGGGTGGGCCGCGCGGGCGGCTACGGCAGCGGCGAGGGGGCAAAAAGGCGCCCTCGTCTTATTTCTAAGGGCTCGAGATGAAGAAGGACTGAGGCGCCTTGTTCACCCTAACCCAGAGATACCTCTTCCATGTCTTTGGGGGGGGGGGGGGGGCCGTCTTGAGTTTTCACTTTTTTTTTTAGATTTTGAAAAGCTACGGCCTCGCCTTCCTTGCCACTAAGGGCCTACCCCTCTGGGCACAACTTCCGGAGAAATGGGTCCGCGCCGCGAGCTCCGTGGAGCCTGCGGGCTGTGCCCTGGGGCTCGGATCGCCCCCTCGCGCCGCGCAAACCGGCGTGTGGTCCTGGGCCCGAGGAGGCCTCCGGAGCTGGCTCCAGGTTAAAGCGGAGGCCAAGTCCTCCAGGAAGCTTCCCCTCTTCCTGACTTTAGCGGGTGCCCCCTTCTTCTGCCTGCACGGTGGGCCCGTGGGGAGAGGTAAAGCCTTGAGGAAGTCCTCCCTCATAAACCCAGGCTCCCCGCCGCTGTTTTGTGGAGCGAGGATCTGGCTTCGTTTCGGGCTCGGGGCTCTTAGGTTTTGCTCTACACTCTCACGGCTCGCACGCCCGACTGCACGGGCGCTCAGCCGCCTCCCGGGCCGCACCAACACATGCACGCCGAGGGACAGAACCGTCTAGGCCCCGGGCTCCCGCCGGCCGGCTGGCTGAGGCTGCGGTCCGCTTCCCTTGCACCGACTTTAGCTTCTAGCACAGGAAGGTCTTAGGAGCTCTTAATTAATGCCAAGACGTGATCCCCGTCGGAAACAGCACGCAGGGCTCGGACAGTCTCGCGCCCTGACTGCCAAGGGTGCGGCCAGTAAGCCCCAATCGCGCCTCGCTGCAACGCGTCTCCCCGGCCGGCCGTGGGGGGAGGCGGGCGGCCTGGGCCAGCTCTGCGCCCTGGGGGTGGGCTGTGGGTGCCCGGGCGCGGGCCGGGAAGCTCCTGCGGAGCGGACCGAGGAGCGCACTAGCTTGTGAGAGAGGGATTGTAACACTTGCGGCGGCCGCCAGATAGGGGCAGGCCTGGCTGCCGCCGCCAGAGTGTCCACGTTGGCCAGTGAGCACCCCGCGGGGTCCACGCCCCCTCCTCCCTTTGCTAACTAGTCCCCGCGCGGTCGTGGGCTGGAGCCAGGGCGTCTCCGAACCCGCGGGGCAGGCCCGGCGCGGTGGGGTAGGGAGGCGGGGACGTGTGTGTGTGTGCGTGCGTGTGTGCGTGTGTGTGTGTGTGTGTCCGGGTCGGGGTTGGGGGTCTCCGTAAATTCCCGGAATCTCGGGAATCCCGGGCCTCTGGCTCTTGCCATCCGCGCCGAGGTCGTTAGTATCCCAGGACCCGCTGTCTGCGGGCCCCCACCCCGCCGCCTCCTCGGCTTCTGAGGCTTTCCATTTCAAAGACCCAAAGGAAAACCTTTGTGGCTGTTCACAACCTCTGGCACAGTCCCGTGCTATCGCCTCCCGCCGGACTGAGAAGGGCGTGAGGCTTAGTTCCTGAGCGTCCTTCCCCTTTGCCCCCCCTTTTTTTTTCCTCACTCCTCAACCTCAGATAAAGAAGCTGAGCCCATCGAGAAAAAAAGTAGTGAAATCCGTGCGAGAACGAGGCCGAGGAAACTTAACAGTCACAAGACTGCCCCCCGGTGATGGTTTACAGCAATAACTTTTCTGGGTAACTTCAGGTCGCTTTATCTCTCTTTTGAACTAATGTCATCTGTGGTAGAAAAGTTACTGAATCCAAACGTTTACGTTAATCCCCCAAGAAAAGGAGAAATGGCCTTGAGAAACCTCCTTTCCACAGACGCTGAGAAATTGTTCAATTTGTCTTTCTAGCCTCACTACATTAACATTTGATGAGGGCACCTTCAAAATCAAACTCTCCCCTCCTGGAGGGGCAGACCTGCTCCCACCCATCCCCTTTTCTCCCTCCCCTTCCTCCTTGTTTTCTCTTTCTGAAACAATAGTCCTCCAGGCTGCTGGAGTCAGTCTGATGATATAATCCTTAAGGCATTCACGGGCAGACCAAGGGCCAAGCTATCAAAGGGTTCAGCTTCTTCTTTTTTTAAGCTGTTTACTATTCAGGAAATTTGGTAATTATTTTTTTTCTCCATGTAGTGGTATTACCCTCTTCCTTTTGATATTAGATCCTCTATGGGCCCCTAGCTTCATGCTGTAGAGAAAGGAGAAAGATGAAGGGGCTGAATTCTGCATCAGAATGTAATTTTCCTTTATGTCATCATTGCTGCTAAAGACCAGCTGAGGGCTTCCAAAAGAACAGGAACCCCCAGAGCAGGCAAAGTCCTCATGTTTCTAAGAGCAAAAGGGAGTGCCAGTTTCATTTATTCTTTTACACCGCAAACTTGTTTTTTTTCGTACTTCACTGCACCAAAATATTTTCAGTACTTTTATAGTAGGATTGAAAGGGTACATCGGGAGGGGCAAGGGAAGATAATAACCAAATTGTATTTATTTTTTTTTAAAGATTTTTTATTTATTTATGAGAGAGAGAGGAAGAACACACGCTAGAGAGAGCACAAGTAGGGGGAGCTGCAGAGGGAGAGGGAGAAGCAGGCTCCCCGTTGCACAGGGGGCCAGGAAGCGGGGGCTGGATCCCAGGACCCGGGGATCACAACCTGAGCCGAAGGCGCTTAACTGACTGAGCCACCAGGTGCCCTGATAAGAACCACATTTTAAAAAATCATTTGTTTAGAGTGCTTCACAGTGAATCATTTTTAGGGGGTTTTATTGATCAGTGTTAATATCCTTGATACGTTATCAAGGTTTTCTCTGTGCCCAGCATAGTGCCTTGCTCATAACAGGAGGCATTCAATAAGTATTTGTTGAATGAATGGACAAACTGAGAAGTATAAAACAAAAAGGATTAGATATTTAACTACATTCGGTTAAAAACTCCTCCAAGACACATTACTTGTGTCATACAAAGCAAAACCAATTTTGCTAGATTGTCAGGGACTGACCATGTTTAATGGGTTTACTTTTTTTTTGGTCTGCCAGACTGTAACATACTGAGATGAGAGACTCAAAGTTAATACTTTGATTAAATACAATGTCTTATATCTTGCTGGGTATACTGGTTAATTATCTTAGAGTAAGGTGAAGGAGGAAGACTCAGTTATTTAAGATGGAAAATGTTAAGAGACATTTAATGTTCAGACATCCCTTTAGGCAGTGCCAGGTATCCTGAGGGACAATATACCAATATACAGTAGTCCAGGGGTATTGAAGTTTCTATTCAGATTTCTCCTTTAATTGGGTCAGATCTCTTCCTGCCCCAGTTCTCTCCAGAACCAACATCCTCTCCTCCCTTATCTTCCCACATTAGGCTATAAAACACAGAGAAGGGGATGAGTTAAGCTGAAGATGACTCTTCTGTGTTATTTCCTCCAATCGCCCAGCCATAACTTTTTTTTGGTTCCACCATTGTACGCTGTGATGACTGGTTAGTGATTGTGTGGGTACTAATGAGGTCATCCCAAAGGTTCCATCCACTTGGGCATTAGTTGATTTGGTCCTATTCCAAGTATGTCCTTTTTTTTTTTTTTTTAAGATTTTATTTATTCCTTTGAGGCACAAAGATCGAGAGAGAGCATGAGCAGGGGGAGAGACAGAGGGAGAGGGAGAAGCAGGTTTCCCGCTGAGCCAAGAGCCCTATGTGGGGGGCACGCGGGGGGCGCCTGGGTGGCTCAGTCGTTAAGCGTCTGCCTTTGGCTCAGGTCATGGTCCCAGGGTCCTGGGATCGAGCCCCGCATCGGGCTCCCTGCTCCGCGGGGAGCCTGCTTCTCCCTCTCCCACTCCCCCTGCTTGTGTTCCCTCTCTCGCTGTGTCTCTCTCTGTCAAATAAATAAATAAAATCTTAAAAAAAAAAAAGCCCTATGTGGGGCTCGATCCAGGACCCTGGGATCACGACCTGAGCCAAAGGCAGACGCTTAACCATCTGAGCCACCCAGGTGCCCCCCAAGTATGTCCTTGATAGCCTTTTCTGTAAATGTGTGCTGTCTGGCTAAAGGGAACTGGGAAAGAGCCACGCTTAATATATCCTCAAGGGAGGTTATATTTTTGGAAAAGGTATACCAATCAATTGGATTTACCAAGGGAGCCAACTTATCACATAGGCTTATGTGCTGTGTCAGACTATGTAATAAAAAAAGATGTAAAACCCACTTTCAAGGAGCTTTCTGTTTTCCACCTCTTTTTGTATTTTTCATTTAAAATTTCCCTATGGCAAACATAGGCACTCAAGGTCAAATTGTTGGTCATTCCTTGTGGCTTTCCAAATAGAAAGACTTTCTGCTTTCTTAAGGAGTCATCTCATTAATACCCTGTACCTAGATGTAAAGCATAAGGCACAGAGGGCCTTCCTAATAATGAATAGCTCCTTCTTTGATTCCTCACTATGTTTCTGCCTTAGCATGTTCAAAAGTCTCAAATATTTGAATTGGATGTTGGCTAAATTAGAAAGTGAACAGTGTTGAGTTTGATCCTAACTCCACCAAATCAGAAGTATTTTCTATCTCAGCCACACATCCTGCCTGTTATGATGGTGAAGAGTAACTGTCACTAAGGACTCTTTCCTTTGATCAGTTAAATTTTTTAAAAAGGATTAAAGGATGGAAAGCTGACTAGAAAGCAATGGGGCTGATAGATATTTTTAAACACCAGAATTTATTTATTCAAATTGGAGTTGTCCTTCAAAGAAGATACCCTGGGATTCTCTATCTTATTCAAATGCTTGTTCAAAACATTTTTGGAATGCTTCTTTTGGAAATGTCTTTAAGAATAGCTTACCAGCCACATGAAAGACTGCATCATCACTGACTCCAGCATTCTTTTCCTCTTAGCCAGCTAATATGGGTACACGTCTAGAAATCAAAGCTGTTCATACTGAGGCAGTAACTCTAAAAACTAGGAGTGTCAGGTGCAAAGCAACATCTTTGCCCAGAGAAAGTATGTCACCTCAATGGTGTCCCTGTGACGGAACACTTAGCAACCAATGCAGTGCCCTAGAACAACCGTGCGTCAGTCCCACCTTCATCCAGGGGCTCCAGAGCTCCAGAACAAAGCAGCCCCAGGTAATCAGAGCAGATTTCTAGAGAGGGTGTGCCTGCCTGGAGAGCCCCGGGTATTCTGAGTCTCTTTATTCGAGAGAGGGCTTGTTCCAGGAAAGTCTCCCTATGTGGAAGTGTCTGAGATATTGTAAAACAGTCTCAGAGGAGGGGTGCCTGGGTGGCTCAGTTGGTGAAGCAGCTCAAGTCATGATCTCACTGTTGTGAGATCGAGTGCCGTGTAGGGCTCTGCACTGGGCGTGGAGCCTGCTTAAGATTCTCTCTCTCCATCTCTGTCTCCCCCCATCCCACACTTGCCTTTCTCTCCCCATTTAAAAAAAAAAAAAAGAGAGAGAGAAGGAAAAGAAAAGAAAGGTCTCAGAGGAATTGGATAATTTAGCTGCCAGGCCCCTCATCTTCCTAACCCCTCTAAACAAAATAAACAAAACAATAAAAACAAGTGCTTTAGACTAAGAGTCAGACTAGCAGGGCCAAACAGTGAAATTATAAAAGTTTGCCAATGGCTTAACTGATGATGGATCATCTATAGGTTAAGAAATAACAACCCAATGGCCAACCGCATGTTTCTCATGCCCTCCCCACCCTGTAATCTTCCAAAGTGCAGACCAAAGAAAAACTACCTTGCTCACTACCCATGGTCACTACCCAGCCTAAGCCTGCTACCAGGGGATGCTGGAAATGTGGGGGATCTCATGCTCCAGCCTATACATAATACTGGCAGCTGGAGGTGGAGGATGTGTCCCCTTTGCTCCTCATTGTTATTTCCAGATCATTATCCCTCATTCCTCCCTAAAACCCCTGGCTTGGGAACTTGGGCCATCAGCCTACAGCCTCCCAAGACCACTCCCCTTCATTTCTTGAAGATTTTCTTCCTGGCCCTCTCTCATTGTCTCCAGCGCCTCTCTGGGCAAAGTCTTTGTGGTTGCACATTGAAGTCAATGATCTTTACAATACCCTAGCTCCTTCGACTTTCTCTTCTCCTGAGATCATCCTTTCCAACCCATATATCCAATCATTCCTCAGGCCATCCCTCACACTTGATTATCAGTACCGAGCATTACCTGCCCATAAGCTTGAATTCTCAGATTGACATCTCCTTCAATTCTTGGACACCCCTGGGACCTTCAATCAACTGATCTTGCCATCCTTCACTGTTTCCCCACCCCTCAGAGCCTCACTTCCCCCCTCGCCTGGTTTGGATGCCATGGCCCATTGTTAAACCCACTTAGATCCTTTGCCCACTTTGACCTTTTGTTGCAATTACCCAGTAAAGCCCAGCTCTAGGTTAAATCCAACTCTTAACTACAGGAACAAACTGAGGGTTGCTGGAGGGGAGGGAGGTGAGGGGATAGAGGGATGGGCATGAAGGAGGGCACTTGATATAATGAGCACTGGGCGTTGTATGCAACTGATGAATCACTGAATTCTCCCTCTAAAACTAATAATACAGTATATTAATTAAATTGAATTTAAATAAAAAATTTTAAAAAGAAAATCCAACTTTTCCTGTACTTGTGCCTACACTCAACACAGTGCAATGTGGCTGGGCAAAATAATCAACTGCCTTGATTGCCCTCATAAATTCATGTTCCGTAGCCTCAAGAGAGCCCGTAAATGCTGCCTGTCAGTACCATTTCATTTCCCTGGTACATTCCCTTTCCTTTTCCCCACGACTGTCCCCTCCTCCTCAAACCTCCATGTCCTTCCTTGTCTTAATTCTCTGCCGTGGACTTTGATTCCTATTTCACTAGGAAAATTAAGGCAACGAAGAGACTTTCTACCACTTGCTTTTCTACCACATGTAAAAATCCATCTGCATCTGCGTCCATCGACTCTTCCTCCTCTTCTGTGCTCTCCCATCTAACGCCACCCTGTTCGCAGGTGCTCTGGATCCTATCCCTTCTTACTCAAGAACGTTCCTTCAGCAATTGTCCTCTCTCTCTCTCCTGCATCACCACATTTTCATTCTCTACAGGATTATTCTCATCAGCATACAAACATGCAATTATCCATCCCCCCCCCTCTTGATTCCATATCACTATACTCCTGTCCCATTTCTCTGCTTCTCTTTACAGCATTACTCCTGCAAGGGTTGTCAAGGTCACTGTCTTTCATTTCCCTTTTCCCATTTCCTCTTAAACGTATTCAACTTTTGACCCTTCCATCCACCCGAACTGCTTTGATCAAGGTCACCAATGACCCCCACGTCGCTAAATCCAATGGTCCTTTTCAGCCTTCACTTTACTTGACACAGATTTGTCCTTTTCTGGGAAACAGCTTTTTCATGTCTTCCAGGGTAACACTCTCTTCTGGTTTTTCTTCTGTCATATTGGCCTTTCTTTCTCAGGCTCCTTGCTGCATATTTTCTCATTTCCTTCTACCTTGAAATAGGATCAGTCCTTGGACCTCCTCTTTTCTCTGTCCACACTCATACATGCAGAGATTTCTTCAAGACTCCTGGCTGTAAGTGCTGTCTCTATCTTGATGACTCCCAAATTAATATCTCTAGCCTGGACCTCTCCCTGACCTCTAATTTTAAATATCCAACTGCCCGCTAAACATCTCCACATGTCAAAACCAAACTCACGCACTTTCCAGATTTACTTCCCCTACAGTCTTTCCCATTTCAGTAAACAGCTACTCCATGCTTCTAATTTCTCAGGTCAAAAACCTTGAAGATAGAACCTTGACTACTTTTTTCTCTCAAATATCACAACCAATCTATCAGCAAACCCCATTAGCTCTCCTTTCACAAATGTATCCCAAATTTGACCACGTCTTAGCACTTCCATCACTGTGATCCTACTCCAAGGCTTCCCTCTTCTATGGATGATTAAAATAATCCCCTAACTAGTTTTCCCACGTCCATGTCTGACCTCTATAATCTATTTCCCAACATAATAGCCAGCATGAACCTTGTCTAACTTAAGCCTACAATGGCCTTCCAGTTCCATTGCCCTAAAGTAAAAGCCAGTATCCTACAATGACCTGTCAGGCCCTGGCTGCACTAGATTTCCATCCTCATCTTACACTTCCCTTCTCATTCACCCAACTCTACCCCCAAAGGTTTTCTTGCTGCTCTTTCAACAAGTCATGTACACTCCTGCTTTTGCATTTGATGTCTTCTCTGGACTGGTCTCACCCCAGATGTTACCTTGCTGTCTTCCTCACCTCATTCAGTTTTCTGCTTAAATTTAACCTCAGCAAAACCATCCTTTATAAGCCTATTTAAAACAAGCACTCTGTATGAGTTGGGTAGGGCTTCCATAACAAGATGCTGCCAACTATTAAACAGGAAAATGTGTGGAGGTTGGAAGTCCTAGATCAAGATGTCAGCCTCTTTGGTTTCTTCTGAGGCCTCTCTCCTTGGCCTGCAGATGGCCACCTTCTTGTTATGTCTTCACACGGTCCTTTCTCTGGCAAGAGCACCTCTGATGTCTTTCTGGATGTCCTAATCTCTTCTTATAAAGATACCAGTCAGATTGCACTAGGGCCCACTCTAGCTGCTCATTTTAAGTTAATTACCCTTTTAAAGGCCCTGTCTCCCAATAAAGGCACATTCCCAGGGTGCTGGGGGTTGGGGGCTCAACATATGAATTTTCGGGGGTGGGAGGAACCACAATTCAGTTCACAGCACACTCTATCCCATTTTCTTTGTATTTCTACATCACTCATCACCTTATGCCTAACCATTTACTTTCCTAGTTCATTTATTGTCTGTCTCTCTCCACTACAATATCAATTCAAAGAGGGCGGGGATTTTTGTCTTTTTTTTTTTTTAAGATTTTATTTATTTATTTGACAGAGAGAGACACAGCGAGAGAGGGAACACAAGCAGGGGGAGTGGGAGAGGGAGAAGCAGGCTTCCCGCTGAGCAGGAAGCCCGATGCGGGGCTTGATCCCAGGACCCTGGGATCGTGACCTGAGCCGAAGGCAGATGCTCAACGACCAAGCCACCCAGGTGCCCTTGTCTGTTTTGTTCACCACAGTATCCCTGGTGTCTAGAGCAGTGCCTGGCACATAATATGTGCTGAATAAATATCTGTGAAGTTATTTAATGAATTCACATAGTTACCTGTCTTGTGAAGCCATTTGAATTTGCAATGCCCTCAAAGGCACTTACAAACACGTACACACACAATAAATGAATAGTAATTTATGGTGCAAATTTCAAGGGCAGTAAATAGGTTAATGAGTGCCAAAGTACACATGGAATACTTAACTGTAAAATGGGGATAACAATTCCTATGCTCTATACGGGTTTGTGAAGATGTAACATGGTTATTGTTTGCCAAATATTTCTCTGTGTGTTAAATTAGGAAAAGATTAGAAAGTCACAAGAAGAAAGACAGAGACTTCTGGGGGCCAGATAAGCTCTCTCATGGAAGGTTCTTGAAGATTGACAGGAGTTAACCTGCCTGGAACACCCAGGGGCCTGTTAGGCCTGGTCAGCCAACATAAGCAGATCACAATGATGTAATCCTTGTAACATGAATCCTTGCTGGGGTGCAATGGTGGGGCATGCTGGAGCCTCACAGAGGGGTCCCTCTCTAGCCTGCCCACACAGTTCAATTTGCTCCCAATAAAAATGCAATAAAAAGCTCACTTGCCTCCAGACTGTTGAATGCTTTTGATTCCAAATTATTTGGAATAGAAATGCTGACTGAGAGTATTTTGGGGAAGACGATGGATGAAATATCCTTAAAGGGAAAATGAGGGAAAGAAGGAAAGAAATTGGTTGTATCTTACCAAGCTGGACGATAGTTTCAAGACCCTGCAAGATTTTAAAAACATGTAAGCCAGGGCTGAAGTGATTTCTAGCAGCAAATGACTTTGTTCCTAACAGTGGGGTGGGGAAATTAAACCCTTTCTTCTAAAGATGCTCAGAGCTTTGAGCAACACTGACTGCTACCTCTTCATCATCACAAAGAGTCTAGCATTCCTAAGTTTGGCTAAGTGTACTAACACTTATTTTAAATTTTTTAAAAAAGACTGTATTTATTTATTTGAGGTAGAGAGAGCAAGCAAGCAAGAGGCAGAGGGAGAGGGAGAAGCAGACTCCAAGATGATCAGGGAGCCTGATGTGGGGCTCGATGTGGGGCTCAGTCCCAGGACCCTGGGATCGTGACCTGAGCCGAAGGCAGACGCTTAACTGACTGAGCCAGCCAGGCACCCCTAACACTTATTTTATATGTTAGCACTATCTAAAGTGTTTAGCTCTGATGCCAAAGGCATAAGAACAGTTTGCTATGTTTAGTAATAATATTTTATGTAGCTTTTAGATTTTCTACAGATTTCAATGATCTGAATCATCTCTTCTCTTATTAAGAAGAAGAATGGCAAACTGATTTTAATCTGAAATAACAAATTCTTTTACAAATTGCATCCATTGTCTCCTTTATTTCCTCTACCTTTACTTAAGCCCATTAAATCTGAAGGGTATACAGGTTTTATACAAAACACACTAAGTCCAAGAGTCTTTATTCTCGGGCATTCTCCTTTCTAGCCCATCACCGATACCACATTGGTCTAGCCCAGTCTAGCCTAGAATTCTGAACACTGAAGATTATGATAATAAGGGTGGTGACAGCAAGGACGATACTTACCTTTTATGATACTGATGTCAGATACTTTCAGAATAACTTGAACATTCCTAACTTGTGTTTAATGTAATTTTATGACTTTCTCACCCATGACTTTAATCCATGCTCAACTGTTTTTATTTCTAGACCATATAATCCTTTATAGGGTAATAAGTACTGTACTTTTACTACCCACGGTATAAAATAACTCCCTCTGCTTATTTGTCTTTTTTGGCTTCAGGAGATGCTCATCAATTCTAATATTGATGATCAAATCTGTTTATCCTATTACAAATGTAGCTTTAGTTATTTCCCCCTTTAGGATTTGCATAGACCCACATGACCTAAATTTTTAGGCTGTCTTTAAACAATCACATTTGTAAACAAAAACAATCTAAGCTATATTCTTTTGAGTTAATCTGACGAAAAAAGAGAAGCAGACAGGAAAATAGACAGTCAAGGCAATAATTATGTTTTTATGACTGATTACCTATTTGCACCCTTTTCCCTCAAATGTAAATTCCTTGATAGAGGCCCGTTTTTATTCCTTTTTTTATCCCCCAGTACAGTGGCTCTAAAGCATTAACATTCATCCAGATCACCTGAAGGGCTTGTTAAACCCAACTGCTGAGCTCTACCCCAGAGTTTCTCATTCAGTAAGTCTGGGGTAGACAGTTTGTGGATTTTCATACCTAACAAGTCCCCAGGTGAGGATGATGCCCCTGGTCTGGGACCCATAATTTGAAAAACAATGCCTCACCACATAGAAGGTTCTCACAAAATGTTGGTTGGATTGAACTGAAATAACCCAACTGGAAGGAAGACATCAGACAAAGAGTCTAGTAAGATTTGTGTATTGGTTGGGATAATAGCTAAGGTACTGTAACAAAGAGATCTCAAGATAAAGTGGCTTAAATATAATAAAAGTTTATTTTTCACAGAACAGTCTGGAGTTAAGTAGGGCAATCCAGGGCAAAAAGATAGCATTGCTTACTGAGCCCAGGGGACCCAGGCTGAGGGGTTGAGTGCCCCCATCTTTCTCTTGTGGCTTCCATCAATGGGCCCAACAGGCTGTTCCAGTAAGGGTGTGTGTGTGTGTAAGCAACTTCCTTTAAAAGGATGTGTCTTGGAAATCACATATCACTTTTGCCCATATCCCATTGGCTAGAACAAATTCACAGAACCATCCGTTGCTGAAGGGTAGGCTTGCAAATGTGGTCCCTACCTGGCACTATGTTCTCTGCTAAAACTAAGGAAGAGGATTCCATCACTAAAAAGGAAGGAGAGACAACATACTGGGGCATGGTGAGGAGTCTCTGCCACAGCAGCTTGATGGCAAGTGATGTAAAATCTGAACCACAAGTACAGTAAGGGTTCTTTGTGTATCTATACATATTGTTTTCTGGGGGTGGGGATGGGAGGTGGGGAAGCATTTATGCTTAATACAGAGGTTGTTACTTTGGGATTTAGATGGATCAAGAGGCAAAAACTCTTCTGTATACCTTGACATGTTCACATGCCAGGACATCAAAGGGGCATCAGAATGTGCTCTCCTCAAAAGAACATGAAGCCATAGAGGGCGTGAGAATGGCATGGAAGTGATGTGGCTGATGTAGGAAGGACAATGTAAGAACCAGCAACTTGCAAGAACCAGAGGACAATGTAAGAACCAGAACTTCAGGAAGTCCATTATTTGTTAATTCCCAGGAGGAGAATCCATCATAAAACAATTCTGTGGCTCTGAATTCCCATGAGGTCTCATCTCTCCTTCTAGTATAAGAACTTTCTTCTGGACTCCTGCTAAGGAATAACACCCTTCTTGCTCACTGGCTCTCTGGCTCTAGGTGGGAACACCTCTCCCCAGGTCTGGTTTCTGTGGTCGTGTCTGAACTAGCCACACAATGTTTGGTTTTTTAAAAAATTATTATAGGAGGGGTGCCTGGGTGGCTCAGTTGGTTAAGTGTCTGCCTTTGGCTCTGGTCATGATCCTGGGGTCCTGGGATCCAGTCCCACATCTGGCTTCCCGCTCAGTGGGGAGTCTGCTTCTCCTTCTGCCCCCCCACCCCTGGCTTGTGCTCTCTCTCTCGCTCACTTTCTCTCTCAAATGAATAAATAAAATCTTTAAAAGAATTATTATAGGAGTTCTTTTTTGGGGGGGGGAGGTGGGAAGGCTGCTACAAACTGAGGGAACTCTCCGGATAATCTATTTATTTGAACTGACAGTTGCTCGCAGTGGGATTCTCTGTGGACAGGCTAGCATGGGGTGATCTGGTGGTAAATGCCAGGCACACATACTTCTTCATCCTGCATTCACAGATAAAAGAGGGGATGTGGCTTCCTTCTCAGGAAGCCTGTATTGTAAAATCTTATTTGAAAAAGGGATTAAGTGGATGGAACTGGAGGGTGTTATGCTGAGCGAAATAAGTCAATCAGAGAAAGACAGGTATCATATGACCTCACTGATATGAGGAATTCTTAATCTCAGGAAACAAAGTGAGAGTTGCTGGAGTGGTGTGGAGTAGGAGGGATGGGGTGGCTGGTGAGCGCTGTGAAATGTGCAAGACTGTTGAATCACAGACCTGTACCTCTGAAACAAATAATACATTATATGTTAAAAAAAAAAGAAGAAGAAGAAGAAGAACATAGCAGGAGGGGAAGAATGAAGGGGGGAAATCGGAGGGGGAGACGAACCATGAGAGACAATGGACTCTGAAAAACAAACTGAGGGTTCTAGAGGGAAGGGGGTGGGGGGATGGGTTAGCCCGGTGATGGGTATTGAGGAGGGCACACTCTGCATGGAGCACTGGGTGTTATACGCAAACAATGAATCATGGAACACTACATCAAAAACTAATGATGTAATGTATGGTGATTAACATAACATAATAAAAAAATGAAAAAGGGATTAAGGTGACTATGATAAGACAGTGACTATGTAAAATCACATCAGTTTATTCTAAATAGAGTCATTTAAAGTCACATCATGTGCTTTTCAGAAACTTTAGGAAATGATGACTATCAGCCTGGTTTACCATGTGTCTGTGTGGGTAGGGATGGGGAGGGGGCATAAAAAAAAAAAAAAGAATTTGCATTCCATAGAGCCAACATGGCTATATCAAATACTAATTATTCTGTTCCTTTCAGAGCCACTAAGCAAGTGGGACATTCAGAAGCCATATTTCAAATAAACAAGAGCTAATGCCATAGTCAATGGCATGTATCCGAGAGAGGTACAAGACCCAGAAGACTTTGCTTCTAGTTCCTATTCTACCTCTCACTGGCTTTCCATGTGCATCTCCAACAGACATCTCTTGAGACTGTGTCTCATTTCTAATTCTTGGTGTTTTGATGGTACCTGTAAGACAAGAGCTTGACAAAACGCTTGTTCGTTGGATAGATCAGGTTAATCCACACTGAACTACCAGGAAGTTATTTTTTTTCCAAAAAAATAACAATCAAGTATTGACAATTTCAACCTAGTATTTCCATTCTCATTTTGCCACACACTGTGTGGATTGGCTCTTCCCTAAATGCTTTCATGCCCCTGTGTCCTAGTTTCTTACTGGCAAGTCCTTTCTCCCATCATGTATCTATTTTATTCCTTCCCTAAACATCTTGGATGATCTTTTGTTGCCATGCTCACTCAGCATGTGCCACCTAGTACCTCTGTGTGTCCTCCTCTAACCTACTGGCATATCGTCTTTCCCCTGTACCTTCCACAAAGGAGGCCCTATATAGACATTTGTCACAATGCTGAATTACGTATCTGAGGATAAGTCACCAGCCCGCTGAACCGGTTTCCTTCCTGGAGAAAGAACAGAATCCCTGCCTAGCCAATGGAACAGAATTACTGGAAATGAACATCTGAGAACTTAAAATGATTAACAGTAAAGCCTCCAGGTCATTCGGCCAATGGAGGTACTTGGAAAAATGACATGAGAGTCAGGGGCATTCTGTTTTCAAGCTCAATTTCAGGGAGGAATGGTCTCTTCCCAGCCAAAGAAATTTCAAAAGACCCCCTCAGGTTGACAGTGAAAAGGGAATGTTGATCACACAGGGAGAACACAGAGTCAATGAGAACAGAGTTGTCATTTTTTTAAAAAGATTTTATTTATTTGTCAGAGAGAGAGAGAGAGCATAAGTAGGGGGGAGCTGCAGGCAGAGGGAGAAGCAGGCTTCCCGCTGAGCAGGGAGCAGGATGCGGGGCTCCATCCCAGGATCCTGGGATCATGACCTGAGCCGGAGGCAGACGATTAACCGACTGAGCCACCCAGGCGCCCCAGAATTGTCATGTTAAAGAGAAAGAGACTAAGAGCCACCACAGGCTAAGGTCACGGGACACACAGGAGAGGCTCACAAGTGCTGAGAGAAGAATCTAGACTGGTCAAGAAGGGGCAGAACATTCCCTTGGGCACACCAGTTAAGGGGTATCAGTGGGTTCCTAACTCGGAGATACTAGACAGGAATAATCAATGTGTGACTTTACGCAAGTGGCCGAATCTTGTTTATTTACTTGAAAGAGCAGCACTAATCGTTCCTATGTTATAGCCTGACAGAAATATGAAATGAGATAGCACATATAAACACACAAAGTGCCCCACAGAGAGCAAGTGCTGAGTAGGATCTGACCTATATGTGTTTGAGCTACTACAAGCAAAATCAGCAAGCTGAATGTTTTCACCCGGCAGTGTCCAATGGACGTTTCTGTGATGATGGAAATATTCTCTAGCCACGCTGTCCAACATGCTAGCCATTAGTCCCTGAGGCTAGTGAGCATGTACTGAGCACTCCCGTGCCTCGGTCTCGTTCTTAGTAATACAAGACTGATACTAGGATTGGGTTTTGAGAATTAAATGAGAGAATACATATAAAGCAGTGGTTCTCGAAGTTAATTATGATCCGAATCACCTGGAAGGTTGTTAAAACACAGATTGCTGGGTTCATCCCCCACATTTCTGATTCAGTAGGTCTGGGGTAGAGCCAGGGAAGTTGCCCAGTCGTGTTCATGCCGCAGGGCAGGGAACCACATGTGGGAAATATGGTTCTAAGACATTCGGTAGGGTGCCCGATACATGTGACAACTCAATAGCGTTATTTAGTGTTTGAGGATCAGCATCTCTAAGGTTTCTGAAAAAAGCAAGCAACCCACACTTTAATAGAAACCTCTAGTCCATTTTCGGACACTATTTTGAGAAACATTTATGAGGTACCTACATAGGACAAAATACCCCCATGTGTTCCAAGTGACAGTCTGTCAAATTGGGTTTGAAATGGGGTTTGTCAGAACACCAAGTTACCTGCCCATTGTTACTGCCATGTGAAATGTCTTTCATCATTTTAACTCTCTACAAAACATATGGGAAATGACAATTAAAATCACCTTTTGAGGTGGGCCACAAGTTAGATGTCTCTCCGATTCTTCATCTCGATGAAAAGATTGTGCTGAGGCCTATAAATGGTAGGTGGAAAGGAGGGAAAAGACGTCTATGTTCTCAACTTGGCTCATTTATCAACTTCCTGAGATCATTGGCACGTCTCTCAGCCATGGCTGCAGATTTTGGACTTGATGAGTCCTCAGGTCACTTGCAAAGGTAACCAGAGCAGGATGGTCACAAGCCCACCCTCACCTGTGAGGTGAGGTGGTCACCACCCACCCACTTGCTCCTTGGAAGTTATCACAAGTCCCCTAGTTTTTCTCCTCAGAGATTCTTTCCATGGCACCTTTAGTTCTGTGGATGAAAGTGCAGAGAAGCTAGGTTTTAGAATGACTCGTTATTACTCAGAAAGGCTGAGGTAGAGGAGAGGTGAGAAGCTTCCACTCATCAGGGAAATCTGATCTCTCAGGACTCACTACTATGGTAGTCTGGCAGAATATACTTTGAAGTGTCTCTGCCTTAAGCATAGGAGACAGAACTTTGGACCTGCCTTGGGGATTCTGAGAAGCAAATATGACCAAGGTTGGCGGAATCCAGATTTAAAGCAGGTGGCTATTGGCTGAGTTACTGATTTAAACAGTGTCCACAGTTCAGGTCTTATATTTCGAGTATTCACCTTCAAAATCAGAATGCTTGGAGTCCATAGATCCTGCCTTTCATGGTTCTGTGCTGACGGAAAAAACACTACTCTTTAAGGAGTGAAGGTTTTAATCTTGGACTTGCTTCTTACGGAGTGATCCTGCACAAGCTAATGCACTCTCTGAGCCTCACTTTCCTTGGGGGTAAAATGGCAATCCCCCTGGTATATTTCCCAGGGGGGCTGGTGATGTTGAACTAGAAGCGAAGGCAAAGAAGCACTTAACTACAAACAGAATCCAGAAACCTGGGTTCTTGTGAATCAATCAAGTTGAAATAATGCAACCTTCTCAGAAGATTGTATCATGTATTTCTGAATTAAACAAAACACAACAATATTTACTGGGACAGTCAGTGTGGTTTCATTGGGAACAAGTTAAGCAGCTTAAATACATTTAGGCAGGTACTATCTTAGTGACAAATGAACTCTAATAATCAACTTATTAATATAAGATCTCAATACAAATTGGTCCAAATGGCATCCCAAGGATTATAAGTCTAAGAATCTACATACTACTTTTTAAAAGGGTTGGGACAGAGGGGCACCTGGCTGGCTCAGTCAGCGGAGCACGCGACTCTTGAATTCTGGGGGGTGAGTTTGAGCCCCACGTCGGGTGTAGAGATTACTTCAAAACAAAACGAAACAAAAACATTTAAAAGGGCTGGGACACATAAGGTGAGCACCCGTAATAGGATGTACTCAAGTGAGAGAGACAAATGATACCCTCATTTGCCAAATCACTGCTCACCTCAGTCACATTCAGGTACCTAAATTCAGAGTAAGGCGTGTGCCTCAAATAATTGAGGATTCAGAGAGTTATGCCTTCTTTCTTTCTTGGCCACAGCATTTTGCTGATGGGCTTTAGAACACTGCTCAATTTGAAAGTTACAGATTCTTTTTTTTTTTTTTTAAGATTTTATTTATTTATTTGAGAGCGAGAGGGAACATGAGCAGGGGGAAAAGGCAGATGGAGAGGGAGAAGCAGACTCCCGACTGCGCAGAGAGCCCGATGGGAGACTTGATCCCAGGACCCTGGGATCATGACCTGAGCGGAAGGCAGACGCTCAACCCACTGAGCCACCCAGGTGCCCCTGAAAGTTACAAATTCTTATTGACCAATGAAGCCGATAATCATGTGTACCAAAATTAGGTGTCGCCAAGCCATCATTTTTCATTTGTGAGGAAAGCTGCCTTTATTAATAGGAGTGCACAGGCCACAAGACATAAAAGGTTTTCTGCCACGCAGGGAAGCTTCCTATAGAAACCCCACCAATTTCTTCACCTCCTGGCACACGGGATGGGCTAATTCTTTGGCTTTGGCTGAGCCCACCTGGAGAACCTTCTCTAAGTGGCCCCTGTCGGTCTTCAGTTTTTCAATCTCCCTCTGAATTGGAGCAAACCTCTGAATCACGGCGTCGGCCACCAGGAGCTTGTAGCGAGCGGTGTCCACGCCCGCGCTGTGCTGCAGTGCTTCCTCCACGGGGAGGCCGGCCACTGCCGCGTGAATGGCCACCAGGTTGGAGACCCCGGGGCGGCGCGCTGGCTCGTAGGTCACCTCCGACGTGAAGTCCGTCACAGCCTTGCGGAATTTCTGCACGATCTCCTCCGGGCTGTCTGTTATCCTGACTGTGGCCAGTTTATCAGGGTCCGATTTGGACATTTTGGCAGAAGGATCACGGAGGGATTTCACCTTCTTCAGCGATGCTAGGGAACAACGCCAACATGCGCACACCGAAACCCAAACCCGAAGGCAGTAACAGGATGAGAAAACATCACACCAGGAATGTCAGTGTCCAGATCTTAAAAAGTGCCAAGGGTACCAAATGACTTCACTGTTATTATAAATGAGTAGGGCTGACACACCATGTTACCCCAATGTCAGTGTATATTTGACAAACTGATATATTACGCTATGTTTGCCACACGTGTCCCTACCATCTGTCACCTACACGCTATTACCATAACTGACTCTATTCCTTATGCTGTGCCTTTTATTCCTGTGACTTATTCATTCATAACTGGAAGCTTGTACTTTCCTCTCCCCTTCATCCATCTTGTCTATCTCCCCTCTTCCCCTCGGGCAACCATCAGTTTGTTCTCTGTGGTTATAGATCTGATTCTGCTTTTTGTTTTATTCTTTTTTTTTTTTTTTTTTTTTAAGATTCCGCTTATGAAGGAGATATGGTATTTGTCTTTCTCAGTCTGACTCACCTCACTTAGCATTATACCATCTAGGTCCACCCATGTTGTCTCACATGGCACAATCTCGTCCTTTTTTATGGTTGAGCATGTGTATAAATACTACATCTCCCTTATCCATCACCTAATGATGGACACTTAGGTTGCTTCCATATCTTGGCTATTGTAAATAATGCTGCAATAAACATAGGGGTGCATACATATTTTTGAGTCAGTGTTTTCATTTTCTTTGGATAAGTACCCAATAGTGGAATTACTGGATCATAGGGTAGTTCTATTTCTAACTTTTTGAGGACCCTCCATCTTGTTTTCCTCAGTGGCTGCACCAGTTTACGTTCCCACCAACAGTGCACGAGCGTTCCTTTTTCTCATCCTCGCCTACACCTGTTGTTTCTTACCATATGACCTTATTATTTTTATCTGATTATAAAAATAGCTAATACCCATTGTGAAAAATTCAAGCCATTTATATAAGCATGAAAATAAAGATCACCTGAAACGTAATAAAACTGTTAACATTTGGTTGATATTTTCATGCATCTTTTAATGCATATATACACATAAAATGTATAATCTTAGACAAATGAAATTGTATCAATTATACTGCTTTGCCGTGCATACCCTTTTAAAAAGTCTGGTCTATTTCTTTCCTCTCCTTCTCTCTTTTCCTCTCTGCTCATCCCTATTAGTTAATCACCCTCTGCCCATAACCACTGCCCTTCCTGCCCCCAACGAATTTTAACAATCTGTGGCAATCCTTTCATTTCTTTACCCCAGTTATATCAATATCAGTATATACCAACACACACACACACACACACACACACACACACACACAAATGACTTGGTTATTGCTCTGATAGAATCAAGATGTTAAGGTGTGCTTTATAAACCAGTGTTATTAATAATTGCCTGTGTTATGGCTATTGCAGAAACATATCAATTCGAAATAGGTAAATTTAATAACAGGCAAAAACATTAAAATATTACTTATTGCTAAAGGAAGCTTGATTTCAATACATGGTAGGCCCGTTTTTTGTTTGTGTGAACCACTGGAATAGCTCAGAAATTTATACCTGCCTTATGCTTCTGAACTGATACTGGGTCCATGTTATACTCTATAAAATGCTGTCAGCTTAATAAAGATGGACAGAGCTTGAGCTCAGTGATCTCTGCCCCTGCCACAAATCTACATCACTACCAAAATGTTATAGAGAGGCACAGCTTCTTTCCTCAAGATTCCAAACTAGCATAGCCTCACAGCTGCTGGTGGGGTTTCAGATCCAGTGGGGGGATTATACATTCCATCAATGTGCATTTAAGAAAGGAGAGTGTGAGAATGATCAATTCCCTCTAGTTTTATCTAGCTGATGATTCAGCAGTTCTCCTTCTTATGGCTTTGTTTTCTTGTGAATAGGGAAGGCAGGGTCCAATGGCTTTGGAATCAGAAGAGCTTTGTCACTAGCTTGAAATATGACTTGGATGCAACATTCCTTGCCAAGCCTTAGTTTCCCCATCCATAAAACAGGGAAGGATATATGTACGTATTATATATAATTCCTTATAAAGTATTAAATATGTTACTATATTAATATATAATAATGTTAATACATTAATTTATTAATATCTATTCAATATAATGTATGATATAATTTATTAAATATATATGATTGGTAAATTATATAGTGCTTTATAATGAAAATGATTATTTTTCATTTTTAGTCTTTCCCACATATACTTTTCAATATAAAGTATTATTAATTTACCAAATATGTGTATATATATATGTATTACGTAATTTAATGAATTTGATTATTTTTCATTTTTAGTGTTTCCCATGCTTTTCAAGCTTTTTTGGCTATTTTATTCAATAATCTAATGAGGTCTGCCCATCCCACAGGACAGAGAAAGATGGGGATTCTAGTTCCAAATCCTGAAGCCTGTCCCAAGGAAATTCCAAGCCTCAGTCCATTATCCAATCCTGTCTTGGAAACCGGGCCTGATCTAACAGTCATGTGTCTGTTACTTACTTAGAATGGACCTGGGCACCGGGAAGAACTCCCCATACTTCTTGTTAAACTCTCGTGCTAGATCCTGAACGAGCTCCATGTGCTGGACTTGATCCTCCCCGACAGGAACGTGTGTGGACCTTTAATAAAAGACAGACAGAAAAACTCAGCAAGGCTCCTGCTTATCCTGAAATGATATTGCAAGCAGCTGCATTTCCTGTGCCTATTTCACTGTTGGTGTTCAACAAATGTTCACCAGCTCCAGAGGGGAATGTTGAGACCCAAGTCTTTATGTATCGGACAAATGCCAAAGAGACATTTGTCTACTCTAGTTCTGTTTCTTCCACAGCAGAAGAATACAGCCATCAACACCAGTGTGACAGGATCTTGCTGGGAGGGAGGAATGGCATCCTAAAGAGCATATGCTCTAAGCGTAACTGTATTTTAAAACCACTCCTCGTCCCCTCACCCAGTCGGCACACATTATCCTAGCCTTGAGCAGATGCTTTTTACTCCAGAGCTGTGCTCACACTTGAAAGCCACTCCACCCCACCCTTCAAATCAAAGATGGCAGAAAGCTCTTCAGGCAAGAGGTTTTCCTCCCTGTCATACGGGGAGTAACAAGATCTTTCTAGAATATGCTCCTTCGTTTTCCAGTAAACTGCAATCACAGCACAATTAATATGCCACGGGGAACTTAAAATAAACGAACAAACCTATCAGTACAATGTAGACAGATCGCAAAAACAATGTTGAATGAAAAAAGTCAAGTTGTAGGAGACATGGAGAGTACACTGACATGTAAATCTTAGACCTGAATTTTATCCTGTAATATTTTATTAAAAAATAAAGATGCGAGACAGAAATACTAGAATAGAGGAGCTTTATTTATAGTTATTTTAATCCCACATATAAAATTTGCGGTGTTGGATCACGATGAGGTATATCAAACAAGGGACGAATTAACCATTACAGAGAAGTCTTAACAGGGAAAACTTTCTCCTGAAGTATTCCTGGGGAAAGAAGAGATTTTAAGTCTTTAATGCTCGGCTGGGGAGTTTACATTTGATAATACAGGTAATAAATTGCTGTCATTTTTTGATCAAAAGAGTTTGATGTTCCTCCTGTGAAAGCGAACATGAATATTTAATGATAATTGCACATTCTGAATGGAAAAATAACAGCTTTCCAAAACGACCTCAGGAAAGGAAAATTATTCTCCTTTGTTATGGAGAGGAAAACCTCTTATCCCCGTGGTTAAGGAGTGGTTCCCAAAAAACTGGCAGAGATCTTCTTATTTCCTTTGTGAATTACTGTCCACAGGCTACTGGTCCACTTAATAAAGCTGTCTAGCATACGGACTAGCTACTTTAATATGGTAAAACACTGGAGAACATTTTGAAAAAATCTGAAAGATCCCACATTATTTTGCAATTATTTTTCTTTTGGCAAATTACTTTCCAGTCTTTGTTCTTGTCTATGTGGATGCATATTTTTACATAACTGCAGTATAATATGCACACCATCTCTTGTGTTAACATAGTTGATATTTCCCATGTTTCTATGTGGTCTTCATTAATAGAATTTTTTAACAGCTGCATAAGAACATTCCTGTACTATAGTTACACAACCATAAGTAATTTATATGATTTTGTAGCAGATTCTTTTGAATATTCACATAGGGGGAAATTTTGATTCAAGTGAAAAAAATTATCTCTTACAATAACCCAAAAGTCCTGTGGAGACATTCAGTACTTTCTGACCAAAAGCAAGTTATGATTGTTAGTTAATGAGACTAATATTTGTTTGTGTCCTAAAATAATTCTGTATATATGTCCTAAGAAATGCTGATAAATGTTTTGAAATTTAGAGTAAGCAATAGGTTTGAAAGCAACTCTTTGACGCTTCTTTTGCATGGAAGGAACACATTTTATTTATTAAAAAATATCTCTGAACATTAGTTATGTTTTCATATAGCCCCTCAAGTACTCATGTAGTTGGGCTATACGTGTGTGTATGTGTGGAGGGGGGACTCAGTATAGCACTCATTTAAGAGCCAGCTTCAAATCCTGACTGACACTCTCATTTTGTGTGACTTTGGGTAAATCATAGGATTTCTATCATAGGCAACTTTCTTTTTTTTTTTTAAACTTTATTTATTTGACAGAGAGAGGGAACACAAGCAGGGGGAGTGGGAGAGGGAGAAGCAGGCTTCCCGCGGAGCAGGGAGCCTGATGCGGGGCTCGATCCCAGGACCCTGGGATCATGACCCGAGCCAAAGGCAGATGCTTAACGACTGAGCCACCCAGGCGCCCCTAAAAAACACCTTAAAAAAAAAGACATTAGGCTAAAAATAAAGACTCCACTTAATAATTACGTATCAATATTAGTTCATTAGTTGTAACAAAGGCACCAAGATGTTAAAAAGAGCAGAAATTGGTGCTACAACCTTTGTAACTTTTCTGTAAATCTAAACCTGCTCTAAAATAAAAAGTTTACTGGGGCACCTGGGTGCCTGTCTGTTAAGCATCTTTTTTTTTTTTTAAAGGATTTTATTATTTATTTGTCAGAAAGAGAGAGAGAGAGGAAGCGAGTGCACAAACAGGGAGGAGCAGGCAGAGGGAGGAGTAGGCTCCTGAGGCGGGACTCGATCCCAGGACTCTGGGATCATTACCTGAGCCGAAGGCAGATGCTTAATCAACTGAGCCACCCAGGTGTCCCGTAAGCATCTGACTCTTGATTTTAGCTCAGGTCATGATCTCAGGGTTGTGGGATGTAACCCTACATTGGGCTCCAATGCTCAGCATGGAGTCTGCCTAAGAGTCTCTCCCTCTCCCTTTGCCCCTCCCCCTGCTTGAATGTGCATGCTCTCTCAAATAAAATCTTTTTTTTTTTTTAAAGATTTTATTTATTTATTTGACAGAGAGTACAGGCAGGGGGAGCAGCAGGGAGAGAGAGAAGCAGGCTCTCCGCTGAGCAGGGAGCCCAATGCGGGGCTCGATCCCAGGACCCCGGGATCATGACCTGAGCCGAAGGCTGACCCTCAGTGACTGAGCCACTCAGGCGCCCCATAGGCAACTTACTTGGAATTATTAACAAAAGACTCCAATATTTCTGCTAAGTGAAAGAGAAACAGACAATGGCCAGATGAGATATGACCACAAAACCTGATTCAAATCTCTGGAGCCGCCAGTCCAGGAAGCCAACTACAACCTCTGTAGCAACTGGCCCAGAATGGTCTAGACTCCGTTAATGATTGCCAACACCCTGTGTTAGCTTCCTCCAAGTTTGGACCAGCCAGGGAAAGTCAAATATACTCCCCAAACTTATCACATAAGAGGCCCCCTTCTAGCTGGCCAGCCTCCAGCCTCAAATCTAGGTGGCAAGAACCTCAAATCAGAGCATCCCCGAATCTTCCTTTTTGCCACTACAAAGCCTCTCCACTCTCCTGCCTGCCTTGGGTCTCTGTGAAACACAAAATCCAAGGCATGGTGGAGGTTTCCCTTGCTGTAGCAAGCTCTGAATAAATAGCCTCTATTTGTTCTCAGTGGGTGGTCTTTGTTTAAAGATGATCATTACTGGAATTAAACATAGAAAGCACACCTTCCGAATCACTGGAATAGGTAAAAGGAAAGAACGCTCAATCTATATAGCAAGAGACAGAAAACAAGGAATCAAGAAAAACAGTCAATATTTAATGATGTGGAAAAATAGAAGACAAAATCAGCAGGCTATAAATTTTGGGGGAAATACATATAACCTGCACTCACGCTGAGGAGAAGCCAGAGTGGTTAGAGTGGAGACTCGTGTCAGGCAGTTCTGGGGTCAGGTTCCTACTCTGCCACTGACCAGCTCATGTGCCTGGGAAAGTTACTTAACCTCCTTATGCTTGTTTTTGTTTTTGTTTTATTTTAAAACAACTGCGTACTCCTGGAGTTGCGTGAAGAGAGAATATAATAATACACACAAAACTTGTAGCCTAGAGCCTGTACATGGAATGCAAATAAGAGATACTAGCTTAAAAAACTGATTTGAAGGAAATGCACTAAGATGTTAATAAGACCAGAAATAGTATCAGCAATTTTTAATTTTTTCCTGCTGAACATAAGAAAGAACATCTAAACTACATTAGAACATTGAAATGAACTGGTGAGAAACTGTTGACTCTCCACTGCTAGACTATAAAGATAGTGAAATCATGTATCCTGGAGAGCTTACAGGTCAAACATCAAAGGCTGGTAGTTGCGTCTGTTGAAGACACCGTTCCTCTAGTCTACTAGAATGTTCCTCCCATAGCTCCTGCACCCTGGCTCCTTTATTTTGGGTCTAAGCTTAAATACCACCTCCTCAGAGAAGTCTTCCCCAAGCATACTCTCCAAAGTTGGTTTCTCCCTTTTATTCTTTCCTTTTTTTTTTTTTTTAAGATTTTATTTATTTATTTGACACAGAGAAGGAGAGAAAGAGAGAGCACAAGCAGGGGAGCAGCAGAGAGAGAAGAAGCAGGGTCCCCGCTGAGCAGGGAGCCCGATGTGGGGCTCAATCCCAAGACCCTAGGATCATGACCTGAGTCGAAGGCAGACACTTAACCCACTGAGCCACCCGGTGCCCCCACCTTTTATTTTTGAACTTTTTTTTTCCCTAAGAAATCTCTACCCCCAACGTGGGGCTTGAACTCACAACCCCAAGATCAAGAATCGCAGACTGACTCACCCAGGCACCCCTAAGTAATTGTTTCTTGACCTTTTGGCTAAGATTAAGTGTAAATATTTACTGAATAAGGGAGTGATCTGAAGAAGAGGGCACTATGACCTAGATAGTTTTATGTTTATTTATTTTTATTTATTTATTTGACAGAGAGACACAGCGAGAGAGGGAACACAAGCAGGGGGAGTGGGAGAGGGAGAAGCAGGCTTCCTGCTGAGCAGGGAGCCCGATGTGGGACTCGATCCCAGGACCCTGGGATCACGACCTGAGCCGAAGGCAGATGCTTAACGATGGAGCCACCCAGGCGCACCTGCTTTTTATTTCTTTACCTATATTCTTAGCAGACACTAAGTGGGAATACCTTAAAGTAGTGATTCTCAAAGTTGGTCCTTAGAACCTTGGGGGGATTACTCTGATATGCCTTCAGACATTGGCAAAGTTAAAACTGTTTTCTTTCTTTCTTTCTTTCTTTCTTTCTTTCTTTCTTTCTTTCTTTCTTTCTTTCTTTCTTTCCTTTCTTTCTTTCTTCCTTCCTTCCTTTCTTTCTTTCTTTCTTTCTTTTTTTTTAAAGATTTTATTTATTTATTTGACAGAGAGAGACACAGCGAGAGAGGGAACACAAGCAGGGGGAGTGGGAGAGGGAGAAGCAGGCTTCCCGCGGAGCAGGGAGCCCGATGCGGGGCTCAATCCCAGGACCCCGGGATCATGACCCGAGCCGAAGGCAGACACTTAACGGACTGAGCCACCCAGGCGCCCTGACCTAGATAGTTTTATAGCAAGAGAAAAATCATAATGAAATCAGTTTGTCATCAGTATAGAGGATCACAGCATGGACTCAGGAGTCAGACTACCTGAGTTTTTGTCACAGCTCCACCACCTACGAGGGGAGTCACCATAGCCCAGCTTCATACTTTTCCAAATCTCTGTCTGGAATTGGGGGTCATAATGGTGCTTACCTCATAGGATTGTTTGGAGGACTAAATGAGATAACCAAGCATAGTACTTGGCAGCAGAGCTCAATAAACACTAGCTATTGATATATTTATTAACATCTGACCTGAGGAAGGACAAAATGGTGAAAGACTGATCCTATCAGGGACCTCGGTGTGAGGTCCATTGTGACTTTTTCTTCAAACCAGGATCATTTTCCTTTTTTGATAGGTGATTTATACCACAAACATAAATACTAACATATAGTCTCAGGGACAGTCACAGATCTGGGCAGTGATCCTGATACAGATAGGAAACATATTTGATAGTTCACTGATCTGATTAGGCAATTCCCAAATATTAATAGCATGTTATAGGGATTCTGAGAACACCTTTAATTTAAGGAAAACAGAGATAGAATAATGAATGGAAAGGCAAAGCATAGGGGCGCCTGATGGCTCAGTCAGTTAAGTGTCTGACTCTGGCTCAGGTCATAATCTCAGGGTCCTGGGATGGAGCCCCGCATCGGGCTCCCTGCTCAGTGGGGAGTCCGCTTGTCCCTCTCCCTCTGCCCCTCCCCCTGCTTGCATTCGTTCTCTCTCTCTCTCAAATAAAATCTTAAAAAAAAAAAAAAAAAGAAAGCCAAAGCATAAGGACCATGACAATAGATCAGGAAGTAGTTTCTCTTCTAAGGTCATACCAACATAATGATCGTTAGGGCTTTGTCCATTGCTCTCTTCCACACAGCCCGGATCAGAAGAAAGTCACTGGCTTCATAAGTGGTAAAACCAAAACCAAAATGTTCCTTTTTATGCTTCCCTTAGTGCTCACCAGCCCGCATGCGCTCCTCTCTGAGGAGGCACACAACCCCACCTTTCTAAGTCTCCCCTCTTTGACTGGACTCTGTTACTCCTGCCTTGTGATTCCAGTGAGGCTGAGGTGCAGCGGTCACTCCAACTCCCCCACACCAAATTAACTAACAGGGCAGGTTAAAAAGCAATTACAGTAGCCCGTAGGAAATCACAATGGACTGCAGCTAACACAGAGAAAACAATTACCATAATCAATACACTTTAGGCACATCAAAATGAATATTTCCACATGTCAAAATGGTTCCAGATCCACAAAGCAACCAAACTAAACAGAAAACACATTTAGTTTTCATAATGACTCTGCATGTGTCTTTGCTTTCTGTGAGATCCTTGCCTCTTTTCTTACAATTCTGTGAGCTTTTTCTTTTTTTTTTAAAAAAGGGGGGATTAAAAAATTTTAATTTTTTTCACCTGGTCCTATTGCTCCATTTGGCTTTTTCATCTGATTTTAGTTTGTTTGTTTCTAGTCTTTCCTCCCTCTGCTCCTGCTGCTGTTTTCACCTCCTATAATTTATCTTGGCTCCTACTTCTCATCCATTGAGTTTACACTTTACGTGAATTCAGCCTGTCTTTGATTCTGCTCACTTATGGGGCTTATTCCCTTCACATTTTCAACCTTTCTCCTCATTGTCTTCCTTGCACTTCAAATAATTTAGAGCTGCTCTTTTAAAATTTATACCCTATGTAATGATATCCATATTAATATCTTCTCTTTTTCCCCATTTCTTTTCTTTTCTCTCCTTTTCCCTTTCTTTCTTTTTCTTTCTTTTTTCCCTTTTCTTATCTTTTTTCTTTTCTTTCTTTTTTTTTTTTTCTTATCCTGACTGTGCTTCTTCTTTGGACACAACATAAAACAAAAGCTTTTTATAATTTTGATTGTTATAACTTGTCACTTAATGCGTCTGATCTTCTTTGGTGACTAACTCCTTTTTTTCTTCCACTCTGTTCCCTGTCATATTCACGTTTACTTGGGATCCACCCCACCCTCCGGCAGAATTAGAGTCCAGATGAATAATCACTGCCTACATATATCTGCTCACAGAGATTGGGTCTCTTATTATTATTTTTTTTCCTACTTTGGCTGTGTTTGTGAGTTTTCAGTGCTGCTGCCTTTAACCAGCCTGGGTGGGGTAGAGTTTGGCACTGTTTCTCCTTTCGTGAAGGATGAACTCCCGATCACCAACAGCTTGTTGGATATGCCGTAATGACTCTCTAATTTAGGAATTATTTCCTGAACACCTATGATGTGCATGGCTTGGTGCTGGGCCCTGTGAGAGATACAGTGAAGGTTTTTACCCTCTAGGGAGTTACAGCCTCCAGGAGGAGAGAAAACACCACACGAAGCTATAAATTCTGCCTAGTCCTCTTTCAGTGTTCCTGATCTCCATGAATGGCAACACCATCAATCCAACCGCCTAAGTCAGAAATGTGGGGTCAGCTGAGACCTCCTTCTCATACCCATCCAATCCATTATGAAACTCTATCCATTTTATCTCCTAAAGTCTCCTACATTTGCCTACTGCCTTTATCTTCACTGACACTGTCATGGTCCAAACAGACTAGTGAAAGAGCCTCTGAATAGACTGCCCCAGGTGCTCTTGTCCCCCTACAGGTCATTCTCTATATTTTAATCAGTTCATTTCTAAACGTATACATCAGATCATCTCCCTCTGTCCTGAAAATCACAAAGAGCTTCCCAATGCTTTCAGGAGGGTGTCTTGGATAATCCGCTGTAATCTCAGCACCACCCTCTCCCTTCTATGCTATTTGTCGATTTCCAGGGGCTTGCGGCCTGGAAACTACATGTCCATAGGCTTCCAGTTTACCATACGCACTTGCCCCAGAGCTGGAAAGTGAAAGAGAAAGAGAAGACACACTATTGCTTGGCAGTTGTGGGTGAGTATATGGATGGCTGGAATGGGGTTTGGCTGGCAGGTTTCAGGATCTCATAAAAATTCGGGGCAGTCTGGCCTCACAGAGAAAGGATGTAATTCAAGAACCGGAAGTCTCCAAAGCAGTTTTAGGAACGAATTATCTCGATTGTCCTCAACGGCAGTGATCTGATCCTCAGACGTTACGGTCGACTCACCTCTTCTCTGGAATTACCAAGTGTGAAGCTTCTGACCAGTCATCATACTCTCTATGCTTTGTTTTTGGTTGGCTTTGGTTCTGCTTACTCACAGCTCATTTTCTTATGTCATGTCAGCTTTTGCTTTCACTATCATCTTATCCCCTTCCCATAGTTCTCCGTTTGTGTTCTCGAAAAGAGACACTGGTTAGCCCAGGTAATCGCTCTCATCTCTGTTTGAGCAGACTTAGTAGTAACTCTCTAAAACTTCCTTTCTTTATCTGTAAACTGGGGATACTATCCTTACCTATCTTGCAGAGCTGTTCTGAGAATCTGAATAGATAACGTATGTGTAGCACCTGACAGTGAATGCTCACCTCATGTTAATTCCTTCCATGGACTTGATCAAGTCCATGCAGAGTGCCTTTCTCTGGATTAGCAGCATTGCAGGTACTTAACATGTATTTGCTGCATGTTAATAAAAACTGTGTGTGTGTGGAGAGAGAGAGAGAAAGAAAGGGAGAAACATTTACTTAATATATAGCCAGTTATTTGAAATTGGATATTCAGAAAAAGAATACAGACGCAAAATAAAAACTTGGAGCAAATGCTTTGTTGAGTATTTTGTCTCTCTTCAAATATCTGCTATTTTATGATACTCTCAAGCTTAAGATGGTCTCAGCTTTCCATTCCTGGGTTTCATACCAAGTTCTACCAAAACAATGAAATAAATCTTTCATACACTTATCTGGAAGGCCCCCCTTTCATTCCCTCCCCTCATGTCTATTCTCTGGCCCACCATGTCCCACTTATTCCAATGCTGATTTTGACAAAAGCAAACACAAAAGCTACACACGCTCTGCATCAACATTTCGTGAAGAGGCCCCACAGAATTTGCTCGAGGGAGAAAATACAAATGTTTTTTGAATCCATCTAACTTGCTTGTTTGTATCTATCTATCTATATTTATGACATAAATATTCATAGACATTCTGGCTATGACCGGTTTCGAAATCCAGACTTATCTGAAATAAAACCAAACAAAGAATACCCCAAGTGCTTGAGCTATGTTACAGGGAAAACAACAGTACAGGCTAAAAATCAGACCTGGGTTTGAGTCCTGCCATTGCTCCATATTAGGAAACAGTCAGGCATTTCTAAGCTTGGAGGAAGCATAATGAAACAGATGAGAAATGTACGTTAAAATGCTGCAGGAAACCAGAACTGATTTTACTGTACTTGTCTGCATGCTTTGGAGGGGTCCCAATGACACACGTGCCCAGGAAATGTGGGATACGTGTGTGTGGCAATGGCACCCACAGGCTCAGTCTGAAGGAGGAGGGCAGAAGAAAAGAGCCCAAAGGACCAGAGCCTACGAGCTGGAGCATGTGTGGCCAGAGGGAGGAGGTCTGGCCTGAGACCCAATGTAGGGCTCTTTCTCTTAAGCAAAGGAGCACACAGTTTTCCGTCCCATGCCCAGGATCTAATTATGGCATTGCAGGTAGACTAGCTGCTAGGCTAAGGTGGGAGGCAGTCGTCTTGAACGTAGGTAATTACCTGGTTTTAATACTTTAAATACTTTTCTCTGTTTAATAAATTATATGTAGAATATCAGAAGCCTGATGGAGATACATAACGATCTGCTACTATAGTCCTCCTTCCAGAAAATAGGAAAAAGAAAGGTATTTCATGGCATTCATGGTATTTCATGGTATTTCATTTCATGGCATAGTATATATGCTAACCACTAAATGGATCAGTAAGAGGTAAAGAAGGAATATTTATAGTATGGGAATTTCTTTGCTTCCCAGGAGTTGGCTGGAGGGTAACTGGAAGGCTGGAAGTTACCTGGGGGGTAACTTATCCTTGGAAGCATTAACCAACTGTGAGAACCTGCTGATGTCAGGGCAGAGAGAGACAGGAAGCTACCAAAAGCTTGAGTTTACCAGCCACATCTGAAATAATTACTGCTTTCTGTAAGAGAAGAAGACATTCACAACCTCAGGCCTGGCTTGAAAACAGGTAGAGTATGTGTCAGATTTGGGGATCTGGGGCTACTTTTTGCCAATGTCAACCTTTTAAAATGTTGCTTGTTGTTTGTACTGAGCATATGCTAGGTGGTAACGATTCATACATAAGTTATTTAATAACCCCTTGAGCTATGTCCCATTAGCCCCTACTTTATAGATGAAAGAAACTGTAGGATTTTATCATTCTGCTAATTGTATTTTGGGCAATGGGTTAAAAATTAATTCATCATCACTTTAGTATGTATGGTCTTGTATTGCCCTGGTTGTTTACGTGATGATCTCGCCCCCTAAACATAACTACTGGCTCCTTAAGGAAGGTCAGCACAGGCCTCAGGAGACCATAACCAGGCTCAGATGCGCCACTGTCCACTGAATGGCTGTGCAGCTTTGAGTAAATTGCTTACCCTCACTGGGCTGTGTTTGTAAAGCTAGGGAATTGAAGCAGAGCCTCAGCAAAGTTCCTCCCCACTCTGTGCTCCATGGTATCACAAAGGGGACAATCACTCTTGCTCAAGTTTACTCTTTTTCACAGCTCTGAGCTTAGAGGACTCTCGTACGACAGCTCTTGAACTGTTAAGGAAATCTACCATGCTCGTATGCTTCCATATCCTGGTGCTTACAAACCTCAGCCTTTGCTTCTATAAAGAATTCCCCCCAGGGTGCCTGGGTGGCTCAGTCAGTTAAGCGTCCGACTCTTATTTCGGCTCAGGTCATGATCTCAGGGTCATGAGGTCGAGCCCCGTGTCGGGTTCCACACTGGGTGTGGAGCCTGCTTAAGATTCTCTCTCTTCCTCTCCCTCTGCCCCTGCCCCCACCCCTCTCTCTTTCTTAAATAAATAAAATAAATAAAATAAAAATTTTAAAGTTTTTTAAAAATTAAAAAAAAAAAGTCCCCGTTGAAAGTGAAATTTGACAGAAGACTATGATCATTAGAGACAATCATCACCAAGCATGACCAAGTGACAGCTCCCAGTCACAGCACTGCCTGGCCCATATTTCATTTTAATCTTGGACTAATCCTGTGCAGGATAATTAGTATTCCCATTTTACAGGTGAGAAAACACGCTGCTTTGCTGGGAAATGTATTAGACCTTTATTAGACTTTCATTTGCTACTCCTGGAGGAAAGTGGTGTAGATTTCCCAGGATAAGTCAAAAGTTACTTACTATAAGTAATAAATGCTGTTAGGAATCCAGCATTCAAATTAATACAACAAACAACACACAATCCTTACATACATGTTTTAATCAGAGTTCAAGATAGCCTGCACGTATTAAAGGACATTCCCGATTTGTGAAGCTAAGCAGCTATTCTTCTAGCTGTTTTCATCATAATGGCACAAGGGCTCTGGGGTCATACTACAAGGTGCATATACTGTCATCTCCATGCTATTATCGTATTTACATGCAAAGAATTCTAGTTTTCCTAGGGAAGAATCACTTTTGCAGGGTCAAGACTTTAGGGGAAAAACCGATTGACAGTTCCTCCTTGACCTCAGAAGCAGGGCTTGGCTATGCGTGCACGCTGATTGGGAAGCTTTATCTCTAGAAGGCCAAATGGGGGGCCAGGGAGGTGATGTGGGGATGGCAGGCAAGGACTGGGAGAGGGATGGGGTCAGAAGTACAGAGAGGGCAGGCCTCACCATCCTCTGGTTATAGGGTTTGAGGCCTGTAAAGGACAGCATTGACTGACTAGAGGGATTACGGGTCCAAGAAAAGTAGGGTACCCTACAGCATGTTGAAAAACTTGCTCTCAACAGCTGATCCAATACAGTAGCCACCAGACACAGGTGGCTATTTCCATTTAAATTACTAAAATTAAATAAAATTTAAAATTCAGTTCTTCTGTCAACATGTCCTGTGGCTAGCAGCTAAGGTCTTGGAAAGCACAGATTCATTTCCATAATTGCAGGCAAGTTCTATTACACAGCATTGCTTTAGAATCTAGATTATACGAGAAATCAACACTGAAAACTCTTGAAGCTCAATTATTACCAGGGAAGTATATATTACATAGTGGTTAAGAGCACAACAACCCTGTACCCAAACTTTCTACGCTCAAATCCTGGGTCCAAGCTTTGCTAGCTACATGACTTTGGGCAAGGGACTAAGCACTCCATGCCTTAATTTCCTCACCTGTAAAATGGGGATGATAGTCATGCAACTTTCACAAGGTGGTTGTGAAGATTAACTGGGTGAATGTCTGCCAGGCACTTATAACAGTTTCCAACACATAGTAAGTGCTGTGTAAGTGTTAGCCTTGTTACTAGTTTCACAGTAAAACATAACTTCTATCATGTTGTACCTATTACTGGGAAGAGAGGCACACTGATTCGCACAATCCTTTCCATATCCCCCTTCCCCGTGAGCCAAATCTTCCTGGGATAGGCTCAAACACTCTCTTGTCAGTATGCCTAAGACCAGGGGTGCACTCTGTTCCTTACTTGTACAACAGGATGTCGGCTGCCTGGAGCACCGGGTACGTGAGCAGGCCCACGGTCCCGCCATGCTTCTGCGTGGCAATCTTCACCTGTCCAGTGAAAAGAAAGGAGGCAAAGAAATCAGACGTGAACCTAATGATACCGCTAAATTAAGCAATCTTTAAAGCAAGCCAAGGGTAGTCTGAAGCTACTGTACTACCATTATATCTCAGTTCCTTTTAGCAACACTAAAAGCCAGGGGGCTGCCTTGGCTCCCTGCTGCAGGCTCAGGCAGGAATAAGGCAAATCCGCTTCACCACAGCCCCCATATTGGATCCCGCACTGCCACTATTTCGGGTGCATTTAATTAAAGCCAGGGGAGAAGAGTCTCTAGGTTCCAAATCAGATAAACTCCATTATTAATTAATTTGACAAGTTAACATCAAAAGCCATATTGTTATATCCGCGGAAACTTCCCAGAAAGTCCCCCACTGTGCTACTGACAAAAAATAATGTAATGGCGCCCCAAAATCACACTTAAAAAACCAAAACACCAAAAGTCACGGCATTTAAAAAATGAAACGAAGAGAAATTTTAATCGAACCAATTATGAACCTGTCTTGACCTGTAGGTACTGACAACAGAGGGATAAAGCGATTCCAGTGAACAGGACAAGCCGTAGAGGCTAAAATATTTCCTTAATGGGGAAGCTGATAGTAACACCAGAGGTGATACAAGAAGGATTTAATTAATGGATGCCAACTATAAGCTACGAGTATGTACCCACTCAACAGAAGCCCCTCATGATGCCAATTCCCTGCTACAGCTGAGCATTGCTAACAGGTACTTCGGCTCTCTGGGTAGAACTACCAACTGGGGAAGACTGTGTGATGTTTACTGGTCATTGCTTCCAAGGCCTAAGCCTATCATCTCTTGTAAAATGATAAATGGTGATTTTGGTGTGTAGATATTATTCATTTAGTTAATATGAATCGCCTCCCTGAGGCCTGATTATTTCTAAATGAACTGAATTGAATATATAAACTTGCATGATTCTGAGGACCAAGTTCATGGGCTCCTAGCTCGGGCTGCCCCAGCCAACACACCCTTTGAGTCTGGCTCTGAAAAGCATCAGCTTCTCTCTTTATCCATCTTAATGTCAATGTTCCATTATTTAGGTATAAATTTAACTCTTCTGGTTACTTCAAGTAGTTTCTGGCTTCTAGCAACGAATGCTAAAGGAAATTTAGAAGTTTGAATATATAATTCCTTCAGTACATCTCTTTATTGCAGTGTCCATGATAAAGCCCAGTTTGCAACGATCGCAGGATAAAGATAATAAAAGTTTAATTTGGCAATGAGCAAATGGGAAAAGAACTCAATTTTTAAAAATTGCTACTGCATTAGATTTATAGTCTTTTTTTTTCTCCCCCACCCCCCTCTTCTCTAGAACCTTCAGTTTGTTTTTCAGAGTCCATCATCTCTCATGGTTCGTCTCCCCCTCCAATTTCCCCCCCTTCATTCTTCCCCTCCTGCTATCTTCTTCTTCTTCTTTTTTTTAAACATATAATGTATTATTTGTTTCAGAGGTACAGATCTGTGATTCAACAGTCTTACACAATTCACAGCGCTCACCATAGCACATACCCTCCGCAATGTCTATTACCCAGCCACCTCATCCCTCCCACCCCAACCCCCACTCCAGCAACCCTCAGTTTGTTTCCTGAGATTAAGAATTCCTCATATCAGTGAGATCATATGATACATGTCTTTCTGTTTGACTTATTTCGCTCAGCATAATACCCTCCAGCTCCATCCACGTCGTTGCAAATGGCAAGATTTCATTCCTTTTGATGGCTACATAATATTCCATTGTGTGTGTGTGTGTGTGTGTGTGTGTGTGTGTGTGTGTGTGTGTGTATATACACCACTTCTTCTTTATCCATTCATCTGTCGATGGACATCTTGGCTCTTTCCACAATTTGGCTATTGTGGACATTGCTGCCATAAACATCGGGGTGCATGTACCCCTTTGGATCCCTACATTTGTATCTTTGGGGTAAATATCCAGTAGTGCAATTGTGGGATCGTATGGTAGTTCTATCTTCAACTTTTTGAGGAACCTCCATACTGTTTTCCAGAGTGGCTACACCAGCTTGCATTCCCACCAACAGTGTAGGAGGGTTCCCAGAGATTTATAGTCTTTTTATATTAGAATACTGGGTCTTGAAATTACAAAGGAAGAGGGGAGATGTGGAGAGCATTAATATTTATTGAGTGCCTATTATGTGCCCCAGATGCCTCCCATCTGTGTTACCCCCTATGGAATCCTGACCCCACCTTTCTACCCTACTATTCCCCCCAGTCAAAACCAAGCTAGATGCTCTTAGATCCTCCTCAAGTACTGGGACCCCTCCCTCTGATCACTTTTCACACTTCTTGACTGCTTGTGCAACTGTCTCTGCCCAAAGAGACTACAAGCCTCATGAAAGTGGGTGCGTCTGTCTGTCCTGTTGACTGCTGTACCTCCAGCCCCTCGTGTGGTATGAGAGTTGCAGAAGGCACCGCCAGTATTTGCTAAGGAAGGAATGACCTGAGAAGGCAGTAACATGCTCTAGGATAAGGCTGGCATTTGAAATCCACGTTTTTTCCCACAAATAAAATATCACAGTGGGTGCCTGGTGGCTCAGTCAGTTGAGTGACCCACTCCTGGTTTCAGCTCAGGTCATGATCTCAGGATGTGAGATGGAGCCCTGCTTTGCCTCTGTGCTCAGTGGGGAGTCTGCTTCTCTGTCTCTCCAGTCCCTCTGCCCCTCCCCTGCTCACACTCTTTCTCTCTCTCTAAAAAAAATAAATAGTCCTTTAAAAAAAAAAAAATCACAGCCTGGTGGGAAGGCTTCTCCAGAATATAGGTTTCCCCTGCTACCTGAAACTTCTCATTTTGCCACTTTGCTTTTCCGAAAGACATGTATTAGTGCCTGCTTTCAGTAACTGAAAGAAACCAGAAGAGGATTTTCGCCTTTATGAAATGGTACTTGTTTCTTGGCTCTGCTCCATTTTGGTTTGTGAACGGTTTCATTGGGATGCTCTAGTTTTGAATAGTGGGGGAAACCTGAGTTAGTGCATTCTCTAGTCATGTGTTATCAGTAGGTCCTCAGACACGATTTTAAAGTGGGAACATTTCCCATTAAATTAGTATTCAGTTCTGAAAAGGATCTCAGTATTCAACTTAGAGTATTTTGATAAAATGAGAAAGTCTTGGCTGAAACCAAAATATGGTAGAGAACATTACAAAATTTTGTTTCTAATCCCTGGCAGGTAATGATTCTGCAGCATTACCACTTAACCTCTTATTTCGGCACGGTCACTTTAGAAGCTCTGTTTCTCTCTGCGACGGATCTGGAGGCTTCTGAACCAGCTTTTGAAGAAACCAACGGCCCTAAAAATATGCTGGAAAGAAGCTTGAAACTGAAATTTAGTGTTGACGCACTTGGGGGCTACCTACCCTCAGGTTATCCAATTGCAAAAATAAATGGAAATGAAGTACTATGAATTATCCAATTTATCTTCCTCAGTTGAACTTCCTAGAAAAAGTACAACCTCAATTTTGCTGTGGGTTTGAACTGTTGCCTGGACTCAACTTGTTTAAATGTTAAATAAAATATGTTGTTCCTTCTCCGCACACTGAAAACATTCCAGACTTACTGCTGGCTAATTACATGGCGATGGCAGGCAACTTTGGGGTCCAGTAATCCAGAAATTGCAATTGTTTGTTAATTATAATGTGGTAGGTCCAAAGTCATTACCAAATCTATCCAAAGATCACTCTGATTCGACCTACAGGTAAAATCAAACAGTTAATAATGTGGATATTTTTACCCTGTTTTTAAGTTGGAATCCTGGAGAACCCTCTTACTTTCCATTTAATAAGATGCTGTTCGGGCCACTAGTGAGTAACAGACCAGGGAGGCCACTAAACTCAGGATTCCCAGAGCAGAACACAAAAATAAACAGGGGAAGAAAAAAATAGTCATAGCGGGGACTTTGAACTCCTTTTTGTTTATTAATCAGATCACTGGCATTTACCTTCCACTGGTGTAAATGCTGTAACCGGGGTAATCTGACCATGCAGGTGAGCATCCAACTTAATTGTGTGTGTTCAGACACCTAAAGAAATAAAACAGGACATTAGTGAAGGCAGTCAATGGTTTCTTGCAAATAAGGCAAAACTAAACAGACAACAGGTATTACCTCAAGTGGCTGGAAATACCCCAAATCAAGGTAATTTAAAAAATGACAGGCAAAGGGGACTGATTCATAATGCATGGGATTTTAGATGAAGAAGAAAAATTTTAAACTACAATTATTCTAGTGCTGAAATCTTCTTCACAACATCCCTAGCAAGTGGCTGAGCAGACTCTGCTTCAACACCTTCAGGGAGAGGGTCTCATTGTGCCCTGAGGCATCTATTCCAGCTTTAAAAAGCTAAGGTAATTAACACACACACACACACACACACACACATTCAAATCCTCTCTAAATAACGTCTAAATATATGAAAGCCACTCTAATACCTTACATGTATATAGTACAGAAAGGTACTGGCCTTAAAATTAATGATTGAATCTTTTAGACCTGCAGTAATTTCAAATTTAAGAATCACTTTATCATCCCAAAGGGTAGTGTTTTTTTTACAGTTTCAATTCTTCTCTTTCTTTTTTTCTTTCTTCCTCATCTCCCCCTCCTCTTCCTCCTCAACTTCTTCCTCCTCCTCCTTCTTCCTCTTCTTCTTTTTAAAAAAGAGGTTTAGTCAATGGAATATTATGCAGCCATCAAAAGGAATGAGATCTTGCCATTTGCAACGACGTGGATGGAACTGGAGGGTATTATGTTGAGTGAAATAAGTCAATCAGAGAAAGACATGTATCATATGATCTCACTGATATGAGGAATTCTTAATCGCAGGAAACAAACTGAGGGTTGCTGGAGTGGGGGGTGGGGTGGGAGGGATGGGGTGACTGGGTGATAGACACTGGGGAGGGTATGTGCTCTGGTAAGCGCTGTGAATTGTGCAAGACTGTTGAATCTCAGATCTGTACCTCTGAAACAAATAATGCAATATATGTTAAGAAAAAAAAAAAAAGAAGAAGAAGAAGAAGAAGAAGAAGAAGAAGAAGAAGGTAGCGGGAGGGGAAGAATGAAGCGGGGGAAATCGGAGGGGTAGACGAACCATGAGAGACGATGGACTCTGAAAAACAAACAGGGTTCTAGAGGGGAGGGGGGTGGGAGGATGGGTTAGCCTGGTGGTGGGTATTTAGGAGGGCACATTCTGCATGGAGCACTGGGTGTTGTGCACAAACAATGAATCATGGAACACTTCATCTAAAACTAATGTTGTAATGTAAGGGGATTAACATAAGAATAAAAAAATTAAAAAAAAAAAAGAGGTTTAGTCAACAAGAAAATATAACCTTTTCTCAATTTGTTTTAACCAAATTTAATCAAGTAAGCAAACCTGGCAACAGATGGGATATTCTTGGGTCCAGGCCAGGTTCGAACTGATGACCTAGAACTTAAGGCCTATGTATCCGTTTCTGGACTCTGGGGATCCCGAGCCCTTCATCCATTGTGGCTTTTTTGTGTGTGTGTCCATATGATTTCCTTAAAACGCAGAGACTGTTGCCAACTCTGAAAAGTGGCCCCAAATGTGTTCTTTGTGGGTTTTGCAAAGGGAACATAAAGGGATGGAGCCGAGTCAGCCCAGGCCTATTTTACTAGCAAGGAATCACCATCTGGTGTAAGATAATTTCTCATTTTTTTCCTTAAGTCGTGGAGAGAGAAGAGTTGTTTTTCACATGTTTGACAAGGAATTGTTTTTAAAATTTTGCAAGTTGCTGGGCTGAATCCGTCTTCTTTCTTCCAAGAGGCATTTGGGTTTCATTCAGAGCAGCGCTGTCCATACAAATTGCTAACTTGTGCTATAAACAAACAGCTATCAGACAAAAACAGTTACCCTGGATGGAAGCAAGAGGATTATGGTTGCTTCCAATCATCAAGCAAAACACATTCCCATTAGAACTAATAAAACAAGAGTTGTTTTTTTGGCATGAAGAAGTAGGAGAAATTTTTTTCTTCTTTACTGAATTAGGGAAAGGAATGAAAATACAGAAAACAACCATGCATATGTGGAAGGAGACAAGATGACTCCTTCCCTTCGACTCAGGCTTAAGTACTCAGTTTTGGTGATATGCAAGAAGCTACCATGATGTCTTCATGAAATCAAGTATTTTCCTCGGAGTAGCTTTTTATTTGAACATATAGAATGAAACTTATTTAATATTCTGTAGAGATCTTCCTGGTATTTCCAAATAAGGGGGCATAAAATTAATCTAAATTATTCTTATACAGAAAAAGGCAGGAAAAAGGCAAAGGCGATTTTCATAATCTATCATTAATAATTATATAAGAAGGGGGGGGCGCCTGGGTGGCTCAGTCATTAAGCGTCTGCCTTCGGCTCAGGTCATGATCCCAGAGCCCCGCATCGGGCTCCCTGCTCGGTGGGAAGCCTGCTTCTCCCTCTCCCACTCCCCCTGCTTGTGTTCCCTCTCTCGCTGTACCTCTCTTTGTCAAATAAATAAATAAAATCTTTAAAAAAAATAATAATTATATAAGAAGGGGTAGTATAGTTCAGGATTTGGCTCTCTTAATTTATCCATATTCATGACAACTGCTCAGAAAGGTTCAGATTTCTATCCGGGGAAAAGTGAAAATGGTACAGTAATTCTGACTACATGTTGCAAAACAAATAAAAATAACCATATGATCTGTTTTAGCCATGGGCGGGGGGAAAAAAAAACATGGAACACAGAAGGTGGCTTGTTGACCACCCACAAACAAGTCAGCAGTGACCGAAGATTCTGACTCCCTAACTGTACCAAGTAAAGACATACACATCCTTCAGCTGCAGGCAGCTTTGCCTGGTTGGTTCACTGCTGTCAAACAATCTGGCACACTGTGCTCAATAAATATTTACTGAATGTATGAACAATATCAAAGGCTGCAGGAAGAAAGGTAAGGACCAAAAAAGAACCCATTCGATTTAGCAACAGACATTTTTTTTTTAAAGATTTTATTTATTTATTTGAGAGAGAGAGCTCAAATGGGGGGGGGGTGGAGGTGGGGAGGGACAGAGGAAGAGGGAGAAGCAGACTCCCCGCTGAGCAGGGAGCCTGATGCAGGGCTCAATCTCAGGACCCCAGGATCACAACCTGAGCTGAAGGCAGACACTTAACTGACTGAGCCACCTAGGCACCCCTAGCAACAGACTTATTGGTGATCCAGGCAAAGCAGAGTCAGGGGAGTGACTGGGAGAGAAGCTAAATTATAGAGGGGTGGGCTGAAGTGTGACAGGATACGAAGACAGATACACAAGAAGTAGAGCAGAGCATCTCAGAGCTCTGCCTTTGGAATGAGGCTGCCTGGATCTGACTGCTAACTCTGCCAGCTATGAGCTGGGTGACCCTGTAAAGCGGCTTCACGCTGTGCCCCAGTTTTCTCATTTATAACATGAAGTTAACAATAGTAACCACCTGTCAGTGCTTAGAACAGTACCTAGCCCACAGCAAGAACTCAATAAATGGTGGTTATTATTACAGATAACTTTTAGAAAGGTTTCTGTTTTAACTTCCTATTTTGAGATAATTGTAGATTCATGCATAGCTGTAAGAAATAATACAGTGCAACCCAATATACCTTCACCTAGTTTCCCCCAATGGCAACATCTTGCATAACTATACTATACTATATATCACATATATATACTATACTATATATATCTATACTATACTATACTATAATATCACAACCAGGAAATTGAATTGGATACAATCCATCTGCCCTAGTTAGATTTCACCAGTATTGCATGCATTCATTGTGTGGGTATATTTAGTTCCATGCAATTTTATCAAATATGTAAGATATTTCTTTTTTCAGGAAGGAGAGAGATGGGAATAGCTAGCATGGGTTAGAGAATAAAAAAAAATTATTATTATTTTTTTAAGGTGGGATAGACCTACTTTCTATAAAATGTCTTCCACTGAAGCAGGGGGAGGGGAATTAAATACAGACGAGGATCTATCTTATGAGATAGGAGTGGAGAGCAGAAAGTTAGAGAACTTCACATCTAATTAGTTAGGTTCTGTTATCTCTGAAAATAGAGCAGATGGGTGAGTAGGAACAAATGGGATGAGAAATATACTCAATGGAATTGCTGGGTTTGATAGGACAGAACAAAAAATCTTCTGGAATGGAGTTATATAAGGCTTGATGTTTGGTGGATGCTTTTGTAAATGAAAGAGGAGAGTTGTTCAAAAAATATACTCTTGGGAAAGCACTGCTGTTCTTCAAGGGAGACTAAAATGTTCTGCATAAATCATAGGATTTTTCAAAAAAAATTTACAGGAAAAAAATTAAATCAGTTGATTGCATTTGATTTCCTTGAGTCAGTACAAAATCTTAACGGGATCCAAAAAGTACTAAACATAAAGCAAAAAATACTGATAAATAAAATTACATTGAATTTAATAACTTCTCTTTATCAAACACCAACATTTAAAGAAGAAAAAGGCAAGTCACAGAGTGGAAGGAAATATTTGTAAACCCATACAGAATATATTGGTATACAGGATATGTAAAGAATTCCTACAAATTGGGGTGCCTGGGGGGCTTAGTCGGTTAAGGGTCTGACTTAGCTCAGGTCATGATCTTGGGGTCCTGGGATCGAGCCCAGCATTGAGTCCACGTGGAGCCCCTTGTCAGGCTCCGTACTCAGTGAGGAGTCTGCTTGTCCCTCCCCCTCTCCCCCTACACAGCTCATGCTCTCTTTCTCTCTCTCTCTCATAAATAAAATTTTTAAGGAAAAAAAAGAATTCCTACAAATTGATTAGAAAAAAGCAGATAACACTATGAAAATGGGCCAAATGCATTATGTTCAAATTAAAGTCATAATGTGATACCACACATATTCAGCAGAATGATTAAAATGAAAAAGTCAAATAATACCAAGTCTGGCAAGGATATTGAGTAAATATAATACTTACACATTACTGTGAGAATGTAAATTGGTATACCAACATTGAAAACTGACTGTATCCACAAACATTTAACATTCATATAACAAATGACCCAGGTGTTCCATTTCTAGGTATATATCTAACAAAAATGTACACATATATACAAAGATACATGTGCAAGAATGCATTGTAACAACTCTAAATTGTAAGCGATCCAAATGTCCACCCAAGTAGAATAGAAAATTGTGGCATATTCATACAATGGAATACTAGAGCAATGAGGATGAATGGACAATTGCATCCGACAATGTGAATGAATTTCATAAACATAATGTTGAGTGAAAGAAGCCAGACACAAAAAAGTATATACTAAATCAAATTATACCAAGTTTAAAAACAGGTTATCTTGGAGGAGGGATACTTAGTGACTGGAAAGGGGCATGAAGAACATTCTGGGTACAAGTTCACAGGTGTGTTCAGTTTGTGAAAACAGATAAAAGGCTAGTAAAATCTAACTATATTTGGTCTCGAATAAGATAAAAATTAAAATGTTTGGGGTGTTTAAAACAAGGGTGGAGGGCCTTCTGGAAAGCAGAGTAACAAGCTCTGAAAATTGGCTCCTCCATAAAAGCAACGAGAACACTAGCAAAAATTGTCCAAGTCAATTTTTACAGAACTCTGGAAAATTAACCAAAGGCCTACAATAATGTGAAGGGTACTTATTTAAGAAAAACATCTGAATCTCAGTAGCAACAGCGTTTTGTGGCATTTTAACTCACCCTATTCCCATCATCCTTGCCCCATGTCTGTGGTGGCTATGAAAACCAGTAGCCTAGCAGCCACTGGAAAGAGAAGACTGGGTTTGGAGCTTCTCAAAAAGACCATTCTCATCCACAGAGAACTGTCACTACTTGAGCTGACAGCTCCATGGAAAAACCCCACTTGCAGGGCGTGTTGTTATCTGACCTCACTTAGAGCTCACTCAGTGGGAAAAACCTTATCCATAGGACATTTTCCAGAAATAATCAGCAGCAATGATTTAATATTGCAGCTGCCTGAGGTGCTGATACCAGGAGGGGAAGATCAGGGACTAGCCAAAAACTTAAAGAAATGATATGCCCATCGGGTGTTTTGGAAAAACCTGACATATTCATGGGCCATCTAAGAGGACACATACATGTCCAGGGCTATGCACATGTCCAGGACAGACCTGAGAAGACCCTGATCTTTCACCTCTGGCTCACCTTGAGGCCCTATGTAAACCCCTCAGCAAAGGGTCAAAAATATAGGATCAAGGGGCGCCTGGGTGGCTCAGTTGGTTAAGCATCTGCCTTTGGCTTAGGTCATGATCCCAGGGTCCTGGGATCGAGCCCCACATTGGGCTCCCTGTTCAGCAGGGGGGTCTGCTTCTCCCTCTCCCTCTGCCCCTCCTCCCTGCTTGTGATCTTTCTCTCTCTCTCAAATAAATAAAATCTAAAAAAAAAAAATTAAAAAAAATACAGGATCCAGGCATTTGGAAATGTCTGTTCAATTGTTACCTGAATACTAAGCTAACCCAACAGACCGCAGTGGCCAGACATGACAATGAAGACAGACTTTACATAATTGCTGCAGAAAAGTCACTAAACAGTCAGCAATGAGAAAAAGGAACGCTAAGTGTGTGCGGGGTTAGTGAATTCTAACAAACATTTAAAAAATAAATACCAATTCTTCCTAATCTCTTCCAGAAAATAAAAAAAAAAAAAAAAGGAGGGCATGTTTTCCTCCTCATTTTAAGAGGCCAGTATTACCTCGATATCAAAGCCAGGCAAAGGCATCACAACAAAAGACAACTACAGACCAATACCCTTTATGAACAGAGATGCAAAAATCCTTAACAAAATACTAATAAACCAAATGCAGTAACATATACAAAGAATTACACAACATGATCAAATGGGATTTATTCCAGAAATGCAAGCTTGGTTTAACAGCCAACTATCAGTCAGTATAATACTATAGTAATCGAACGATGCACTATTAGTGGTATAAGGATAGAATATGTAGATCAACAGAATAGAACTGAGAGTCCAGAAATAAATCCATACATCTACAGTCAATCCATTTTCACCAAAGGTGCTAACACAGGTCAATGGAGGAAGGGTCAATCTTTCAACAAATGGTGGTGAAATAAGTGAATATCTACACGCACATATTTACATGCAGAAGAATGATGTTGGACCGGACCCCAACCTCTCACCATTTATAACAAGTTACTCAAAATGCATCACAGACATAAATAGCCAAAACTATAAAATGCTTACAAAAAAACAGAGGAGTAAATTTCCATGACCTTGGGTTAAGCAATGGTTTGTTAAATATGACACCAAAAGCACAAGCAATAAAAGAAAAAAAAACTGGACTTCATCAAAATGAAAAACTTTTGTGTTTCAAAGGACACCATCAAGAAAGTGAAAGTCAATACAAAATGGGAGAAGATATTTGCAAATCCTACATCTCATAAGGGAATTGTATCCTGAACATAAAAAAAAAACTTTTATAACTCAACAATTAAAGAGAAATAAAGCCAATTAAAAATGAGCAAAGGATTAGAAAAGACATTTCTCCAAAGAAGGTATACAAATAGCCAATAAGCCTATGAAAAGACTCAACATCATTAGTCATTAGGAAAATATAAATCAAAACCACATTGAGATCCCATTTCACACTCACCAGAATAGCTAAAATAAAAAAAGACAGACAATAACAAGTTTTGGGAAGGGAAGGGAGAACTTGGAATCCCTATACATTGGTGGTGAAACCCTCATACAAAGTGACATGGCCACTTTCAAAACAGTTTAGCAGTCCCTCAAAATGGTAAATACAGAGTTACCATATGACCCAGCAATTTTACTCCTGGTGTATACCAAGATAACTGAAAACATACAAAGAACATTACGCAAATGTTCACGGTGGCATTATTCATAATAGCTAAAATCAGAAACAACCCAAGTGTCTGTTGACTGGAATGAACAAAATGTGGTATATCCATACAACAGAATACTATTTAACAATAAAAACGAATGAAGTACTGATAATACTAAAACATGGATAAACACTGAACACATGATGCTAAATGAAAGAAGCCAATCACAAAAGAACAGATGCTATTTGATTCCATTTGTATGAAATGTTCAGAAAAGGCAAATCCACAGGGGACAAAGTAGATTAGTGCTTGCCAGGGAGCGGGTAGAGGGGGCAATGAACACAGGGTTTCTTTTTGGAGCGACGGAAGTGTTCTAAAATTGGTTGTGATGATTGATGGATGCACCACTCTGTGAAAATACTAAAAACCAGTAAATTTACACTTTAAATGAGTGAATTGTATGATGTATCTCAGTAAACAGTTTCAATAACTATCCCGGTGCAGTTCATCACAACTATCCCTTGAGGCATCCGCAATTAATTATCCTGTGGCTATAAAGGTACCATCGTTACAGGAATCCAGATTTTCTGATCTTTAGCATGATCTCTCTTTTCCTCCATATGGGAATACGTGGTCCTCAAGGCAAAGTCAACTCCAGATCTTTCAAAATGGTGAGTGGGGAGAATGGGTTCTCATCAATGAAGAAAGATAAAGATACGAGAGCTGCCACTTCCTTCTCATTTCAGCCCATCCCAGTCAGGGTTTCACCTCTACCACCCCACTACAACCACACACCACTGTTAGTAAGGGTAGTGGCTAGGATAAACCATTAACATTATATTGACATTAATTAATACATTAAAAATATTGTCTTAATACTGCAGACATCCAGGTTTTTGTCCTTGATTTCTTACTTCTATTCTTTTCTCTACTCACTCTTTCTGCAACTTCATCTCCTATCATGGCTTTAGATACAATCATGGTTTTAACTATAATCCGAATAACTGATGACTTTTAAATTTATAACTCCAGCCAGACCTCTTTGCTCAACTCCAGACTCATATATCTAACTATCTATTGAGCATCTTTATGTGGAGACCTAGTGGACACCTCAAACTCAATACCTCCAAAACTGAACTCTCATTCCTCCATCCTGAACCTGCTCTGTCCACGGTTGTCCTCTCTGTTGGTGGCAACTCCATCCTTGCAGTTACTTAGACAAAAACCTTGGAGACATTCACACACCTCTTTCTCTCTCACACTCCATGTCTAATCCATTTGCAAATCTTGTTAATTTTACCTTCAAAACATATTCAGAATCTTACCGCTTTTTACCATTTCCCCCAGTGTGCTGGCCCAGGTACCAACAACCCTCAGCTGGGCTACTGTAATAACTTGCTAACTAGGCTCCCTGCTTCCACTGACTTCTCATACAATCTATTCTCAACATAGTAGCAGAAGCAAGCCTTTAAAGATGTAGATCATCTGACTTCTCTGGTCAAAACCCTGCACTTCTCAGGGCACCTGGTGGCTCAGTCGTTAAGCGTCTGCCTTTGGCTCAGGTCATGGTCCCAGGGTCCTGGGATCGAGCCCCACATCAGGCTCCCTGCTCTTCCGGAAGCCTGATTCTCCCTCTCCCACTCCCCCTGCTTGTGTTCCCTCTCTCGCTGTTTCTCTCTCTCTGTCAAATAAATAAATAAAATCTTAAAAAAAAAAAAACAACAACCCAAGAAACAAACAAAAAAAACAACCCTGCACTTCTCATTTCCTCTGAGTAAAAGCCGAAGTCCTCCCAATGGCCTATCACACCAGGCACTATCATCTCCTCCCATTCAACCCTGTAATGTCTGTGGTTCCAATCCTCCACCCCTCCCCCTTTGCTCCCTCTCCTCCAGCCATGCAGGTCTCTTTGTGTTCCCTGAACACACTAGCATGTTCCCACCTTAGGGGCTTTGCACTGGCTCTTTTCTGTGATTGGGATTCTCCTCCCCCAGATATCCACGTGGCTAACTCCTTCTCCTTGTCTTTGCTCAAATACCATCTTATTAAGACGGCTTACCCAGACCGCACTGTTTAAACATCTGTTTCCCTCAACGGCACTCCTAATATCCCTTAATTTTTTTTCTGTATAACCTATCACCTTCTAATATACCTTATGTTTGGCTAATTTATTATACTTATTATTTATATTGTGCACCCCAACAGAATGTAAGTACCATGGTGGCAAAGATTTTTTGTCTATTTCTTCACTGATACAACATGAGTACCTAGAAGAGTATCCAAGACAGAGAAAATGCTCAATAAATATTTGTTAAATGAATGCATGAATGAAATTAAAGATTTATTAATAGGGAAATGTCTAAATAAAGTGTGGCATATTTATATAATAGCATATTATACAATACATAAAAGAAACAAACTAGATTTATATGCATAAACATGAGATCACAAAAACACACTGTTGTATGAAAAAAGAAAATTGCTAAAAGGTACTCCAATATGGCACCACTTATACAATTTTTTAAAACCACACAAATAAAAATATTATATATTGTTCATGAAATTATACATGAAAACGGGTATCACAAACTGCCTACATTGATACATGCCGAATCCACGATTTTGGTTGCCTGGGGAGAGAGAAAAGGGATGCACAGAGGAGGGGTACAGGGAGTAGGCAAGGGGAAGGATTAAAGGGGCCTTCACCTTCATAATTATTTTTTATTATATTTATTTTAATATAAGAAAGTCAAGCAAATATGAAAAAATGTTAACAATATTCACCCTTGCTGTTGGAAACATGAATGTTTATTACATTGTTCTCTGTATTTTGCCGCATTTAAAATTTTTTTTCAAAAATATATAATTAACAAAAAGAGTATGGAATACCATGATTCCCAAAGCTATAGCTGCTAGATATCAATCAAACCCACTCAAGCAATGAGCTGGTTCAGTAAATACTGGATCAAATGTCTAAGATACCCTCAGTGCCCCTTACAATTTTACTATTTCCCATATAAACATTATCTTCCCAGGAATCAGGTCCTATAAATTTTGGTTAGAACATGTGGAAGACTATTCAGACTCACAAGTTCCCATTTATCATATCCTCTCGAAATGAGCAATTTCATGCTGAGTTATTTTTATTGGATGCTTATCATCCCCATGACAAATCCCCTTAAAAGAACCTTGTTTGGGGATCTGATCTTAATTAAAAGAATTATGTTATCAATAATAAACTCTCACCCACTCTCTTCTATTGTCAGTATTTATGTTTGCAATGAACAGCTCTATGTACACATTTGGATTGTTCTATACTTTTTCTTAGTCCAATACTTCCAAAGCTAAATAAATAGCTTCTATCAGCCTGCTGTTGAGTTAAAAGCCATCTAAATTCTATTGCTGATTGTGTATATGTGTATTTGTGTATATATGTTTTTAAAAAATCTATTGCATTATATCAGTCAGCTATTTCTAAGCTATGCTGAGTAACAAATAACCCCAAATATAAATGGCTTACAGTAATGGTTTCTTTCTCATACACATTACATATTGGTAGCTGTAGGCTGGCTATAACTTTGCTTTATACACCTTCTCATTCCAAGACCCAAACTGAAGGAGTACTCCCTACCTGGAACATGCCATTCTTAGGATAGAGGAAAAGAGTAGCAGAGTTAGAACAAACATGGAATTGCTTTTAAACATTCTGCTTAGACATCATGTACAAAATGCCCACTCACTTTCAAGTGGCTAAATCAAGTCATATGGATGAGCCCAACATCAGTGGGGTAGGGAGAGACACTTCTCTTATAGGATGCACTCATAGTCACATGGTAATGGATGAGGACATATAATCCTCATACATGGGGCTTAGCAAACTACTGTGGCCTGTGGATTATTTTCATTCAGTCCAGGTTTTTTACATTTTTAAAGGGTAGTCAAATAAAAGAGAGAGAGAGAAGGAGAAGGCAAAAGAGGAAGAGTTAAAGGAGAAGAGGTAGTGGTGACGGAGACTGCATGTGGCCTGCAAAGCCTAAAATATTTACTATCTATGCCTTTCCACAAAAAGTTGGCTGATCCCTGTTCTTTCAGGAAATGAACATGAATAATTAAAACAATCACAATCTACCACAAGCAACTCCCAAAATTACCTACGTTGAGGCAGGATAAGACAGCTACCTTGTACAGAATTTGATGGCAGACAGTTTATTTATTTTCAGTAAAATCTATTTTTTTAGTAAGCTTCTATTTTAAATTTCTATGTGGGTATATCTGAAAGCCCTGGGAATTTAGATCCAATAAAACAATGGAGAGTTTTTGGACTACATGAAAATTAAAACCTTTTTTTCATCAAGAACACAATCAAAGTGCAAAGGCAACCTACAAAACAGGAGAAAATAACTCCTACACCTCAACAAACAAACAAACAAACAATCTGATTTTAAAAATGGGTAAAGGACTTGAATAGACATTTCTCCAATGAAGATATTCAAATGGCCAACAAATATATTAAAAGATGCTCAACAACACTAATGATTACAGAAATGCAAATTAAAACCACAATGAGATGTCATCTCACATCCATTAGGATGGCTGCTATCAAAAACAAATCAAAAAAATACAGAAAATAACAAGTGTTGGAGAGACAGAGAAATTGGAACCCTTGTACACTGTTGGTAGGAATGCACAGTGGTCCACCTGCTATGGAAAACAGTAAGGTGGTCCTCAAAAAATTACAAATAGAATTACCATACGATCCAGCAAAAAAGAATTCAAATCAGGGTCTCAAAAGATATTTGTACACCCATATTCACCACAGCATTGTTCACAATAGCCAAAAGGTAGAAGCGACTGAAATGTCCTTTGACAGATAGATGGATAAACAAAATGTGGTATATACATATGATGGAATATTATTCAGCCTTAAAAACAAAAGCAATTCTGACACATGCTACAGCATAGATGAACCTTGAGGACATTATACTAAGTGAAATAAGCCAGTCACAAAAGACAAATACTATATGATTTTACTCATATGAATTACTTGGAGTAAACTCATAGAAACAGAGAGTAGAAAGGTGGTGGCCAGGGGCTTGGCGGGGGCGGGGGGGAGTGGGTATGGGAATGGGAAGTTGTTTAATGGGTATACAGCTTTAGTTTTCTTATTTTTTTAATTTTTATTTTTTAATTAACATATAATATATTATTTGTTTCAGGGGTACAGGTCTGTGATTCGTCAGTCTTACATGACACCCAGCGCTAACCACAACACATACAATGTCCATCACCCAGCCACCCTATCTCCCTCCAGCAACCTCCAGCAACCCTCAGTTGTTTCCTAAGATTAAGAGCCTCTTATGGTTTGTCTCCCTCTCTGGTTTCATCTTGTTTCATTTTTTCCTCTCTAGAGGGTATTATGTTAAGCGAAATAAGTCAATCAGAGAAAGACAATTATCACATGATCTCACAGATATGTGAAGTTTAAGAAACAAGACAGAGGATCACAAGGGAAGAGAGCTTTAGTTTTCTAAGATGAAAAGTTCTGGAGATTGGTTGCACAACAATGGGAATATATTTAGCACTTTTGAATGGTACACTTAAAAATGGTTAGGATGGTAAATTTTACATGATGTGTATTTTACCAGAATTTTTTTAAAGGCTATGTAAAGAAAAAAACATAGATGAAAACTATTTCTCAAGGTAGGAAAAAATGGCTAATTTTATGTTATGTGAATCTCACCTCAAATTATTTTAAAAAATCAGGTGGAGGTGCTGGTCAGAGGTAAAAAGGAAAGTTCTGGCCTCAGATATGTTAAAGTTGAGAGTTGGAAAAGATATCCAGATAGAGATGTCTAGAAGGTAGCTACAAGTGCAAGTCTAGAATTAAGGAAAAAGGTCGGGGCTAGCAACAAAGGTCGGAAGAGAAAATGGCTGAAGGTTACGGAAGGAGGTAAGACTTCAGGAAGGTGGAATACATATATAGAGATTTTTATCTCAGGACAGAACTTCTGGGGAATTAAAGAAGAGGAGTCAATAAAGGAAACAAATGAACTCTCAAGAGAAGTAGAAGAAAAACATGTTACTGCCGAATCATTGGAGTCAAGAGAAAACCCTAAAAGGAAGAAGTGGTCAATATATTAATACATCAGAGAAGTAACGATGTTTAAGAATTAAGAAAAGACTAAGCCCAGATAAGAGGTCACATGGCGCTTCACTAAAAACACAAACACTGAGCTGTGTTCTTAATCCTGTGATATAATATAAAGAAGTAGAAAATATGTTTGTAGAGGTGCCTGGCTTGCTCAGTCTATGGAGCCCATGCCTCTTGATCTCGGGGTTGTAAGTTCAAGTCCCACACTGGGTGTACAGGTTACTTAAAAATAAAATCTTAAAAGAAAAAAAGAAAATGCGTTTGTAACAGATGGGCTCTCGCTAGGTATTTTTTGTTTTGATTTGGATAAATAATGTTTAGACAAGGAAAGACATCAATTTCAAAACAAACAAAAATAATGAAAATCATTATAAGATGGTTTTTAAATTCTTTTTTTTTTTTTTTATTTTTGACAGAGAGTGTGTACAAGCAGGGGAAGAAGCAGGCAGAGGGAGAGGGAGAAGCAGGAGAGGGAGAAGCAGGCTTCCCGCCGAGCAGGGAGCCCGATGCGGGGCTCGATCCCAGGACCCTGGGATCAGGACCAGAGCTGAAGGCAGACGCTTAAACGTCTGAGCCACCCAGATGCCCGATGGTTTTCAAATTCTTATTTTAAGCTCTTTTTAGTTCTTGACTAAAATTTCCTGATATTCTTGGCAGTTAAAATCCCTTCAATCTAATTCAAAGCACTGTCCTAAACAAACTGCTCTCTTTCATACTTTCCTTGGAGTGAGGTCAATGGTTACACTTGGTTTCACAGTGTTTCTGGCTGGTTTAAAGTCTATAACGTTTGGGGCGCCTGGGTGGCTCAGCCGTTAAGCATCTGCCTTCGGTTCAGGTCATGATCTCAGGGTCCTGGGATCGAGCCCCGCATCGGGCTCCCTGCTCGGCGGGAAGCCTGCTTCTCCCTCTCCCACTCCCCCTGCTTGTGTTCTGTCTCTTGCTGTGTCTCTCTCTGTCAAATAAATAAAATCTTAAAAAAATAAAAAATAAATAAAATAAAATCTATAACGTTTGAAGAAGCATAGGGAACATGCTATACCAACAAATCAAATAATTAGTTTACTTACCAAATTCGTGAGCAGTTTGCTTCTTGGTTTCACTGTGAATGGATGACTCAAAGATCATATGAAATTTTCATTCCATATCTATTTTGCCTGTGTCATTTTAAGTGTCTGAATGACAGCTACATTGAAATGTCTGTATGTAGTGTTCCTACACAATTCCATGGGCTCTCTCTTTTTTTCTACTTGATATAACAACTTATTTAAACATTTTTTAAAATATTAGATCAACTTTGGTGAGGCATAATTTACATACAGTAAGATGGACCTATTTAGCTGTTCAGTCCAATGAATTTTGACAAATCTACACACATGTGTAACCACACATGGTTACACATGTAACCACCATACCAATCAAGACACAGAACATTTCTGGGGCGCCTGGGTGGCTCAGTTGGTTAAGCGGCTGCTTTCGGCTCAGGTCACGATCCTGGAGTCCCTGGATCGAGTCCCGCATCGGGCTCCCTGCTCGGCGGGGAGCCTGCTTCTCCCTCTGACCCTCCCCCCTCTCATGTGCTCTGTCTCTCTCATTCTCTCTGTCTCAAATAAATAAATAAAATCTTTAAAAAAAAAAAGACACAGAACATTTCAATGTCCCCCAAAAGTTCCCTCATGCCCCTTTGCAGTCAATCCCACACCCCTGCTCCTGGAGACCACTGATCTGTTTTCTGTTATTATGGATTAATTCTGCCCGTTGTAGAATATCATATAAATGGAATTATATAATATGAACTCTTCTGTCCTTGGCTTCTATCAACATAATACTTCTGAGACTCCTCTGTGTTGTTACAAACTCCTTTTTGATTATTGAATAGTATTCCAGTGACTGAATGTTCTATAATTGTTTATCTACTCACCAGTTGATGGATGTTTGGGTTTTTGTTTTTTGGTGTTTTTTTTTTTTTTTTGGCTATTATAACTAAAATACTATGAACATTTGTGTACAAGTCATTTTGTAGACAATGTCTTAATTTCTCATGGATAAATACCTAGGCCTGTTATTACTGGGTCATGTGGTAAGTATATGTTTAATTTTGTAAGAAATTGCCATTTTATACTCTTGCCAGCAATGAGAGTTCGAGCTGCTTCATATCCTTACCAAAACTTAGTATTGCCAGTATTTTTAATTTTAGTCATTCATGTGGGTGAAATGGTTTATCCCTATGGTTTTATTTTGCATTTCTCTGATGACCATGATGTTGAACTTTTCATGTGCTTACTTCTTCATTTGTGAATGTCTGTTCAAATACAGTGACCAATTACAACATCAGGCGTCTTATTACATTATCAGGATAAGAGTTCTATATACATTTGGACACAAAGCTTTGTCAGATGTTATGTGTTACACATATTTTCTCTTTATGGCTCACCTTTTCATTTTCTTAATGGTGTCTTTTAAAAAACAGAAGCTTTATCTTTTCATGAAGTCAAATGTATCAACATTTTCTTTTAAGTTAAATGCTTTTTGGGTACTTTCTGAGAAATCTTTGCCTACCCTCAAGGTCTGGAAGATCTTCCCCCATGAATTCCTCTAGAAGTTTTATAGTTTTCACTTTTACATTTAGATCTATGGTAGTTTTCAGTTGATTTGTTATGAATGGTGTGAGGGAAGAGCCAAGGTTCATTCCCTCCCCCCATATAGATATCCAGTTGGATACCTAACACCATTCGCTGAGAAGACGATCCTTCCCCCACTGTAATGGTTTGACACTTTTGTTGAAAACATTTGGCTTCTGGATGTGGGTATACTTCTGGATTCCTTATTCCTTTCCACTGATCTATTAGTTTGTTCTTATATCAAGACCACACCCTCTTGATTACTGTAGCTTGACAGTAAGTCTTGAAGAAAGGTGGTCTAAGTCCTCCAACTGTGTTTTCTTTTTCAAAATTGTTTTGGGTATTTTAAGTACTCTCTGTATTGCCATATGCATTTCAGATTCAATTTGTCAGTGTCTACAACATTTTAATTGGGATTGTAACGAATCTGTGGATCAAACTGGAGGAAACTGACATATTAACAATATTGAATTTCCTATCCAAGAACAAGCCTTCCACCTATGGTAATGGCTGAGTAGCTCTGTATTAATCTGCTAGGGCTGCCATAACGAGTGGGTGGCTTAAGCAACAGAAATTTATTGTCTCGCAATTTTGGAGGCTAGAAGTCTGAACTCAGGGTGCCAGGGGGGTCAGGTTCTGGTGAGAACTCTTTTCCTGGTGTGCAGACAACTGCCTTTCCACTGTGTGCTCACATGGTAGACAAGGAGTAATGTCTCTCTTCCTCTTCTATTGGTGGGAATGTAAATTAGATACCAATTTGGAGAGCAATCTGGCAATATCCAGTAAGGCTGATGATGTACATGTCACATATCCTTATGACTCCACTTCAGGTATGTATAGCTAGAAAAGTCTTTCACGTGTCCACAAAAACCATATACAAGTATGCTCACTACAGTATTGTTTACAATAACAAAAAATCGGAGAAAAGAATCTAAATATTCTTTGCTGGGAAAATGGATAAACTGTGATAGAGCCAGACAATGGAATACTGTAGAGCAGTCAAAATGAACAAATCTCAGCCAAGTAATGCTGAACACAAAAATACAGATGTGGGAAGCTATGTGCATGACACCACTTATATAAAGTTTTAAAACATGAAAAATTAATAATATGGACTGTTACAGCCAAATCCTATGCAATAAAAATATAAACATATACATTGGAGGGGTGCCTGGGTGGCTCAGTCAGTTAAGTGTCACATTTCAGCTCAGGTCATGATCTCATGGTCCCGGGATCAAGCCCTGTGTCCAGCTCCACACTCAGCGAGAAGTCTGCTAGTCTCTCTGCCCCTCCACCCCCACCCCCCGCTCTTGCACTCTCTCTCTCTCTAATAAATAAATAAAACCTTTTAAAAAAATAAACACATACATTGGAATGATGAGTATCAAATTCAATACTGTGGTTACCTCTGGGGAGGCAGCAAGTGGAAATTCGGAAAGAAATACATGAGGACCTTGGTTGTATAATGATTTTCCTAACTTCTCTTTATTATTTCTACCATGGGCCATTCAGATCCTTTGTCTCTCTTGAGAAACTGGAGGAAATGCCAATTTTACAAATTGATTCCTCAAGTCCATTAATCCATGCGGACATTTGTTTGCGTCCTTTCTTCACAATTTTTTAAATTTATTTTTTAAGTAATCTCTACACCCAATGTGGGGCTCAAACTCACAAACCTGAGATCAAGAGGCCCATGCTCTACCGACTGAGCCAGCCAGGGGCCCCTTCTTCCTTTCTATTATGAGTTGTATGTTGCACCTGTTGTTGGTAGCCTAGCAACTTTGAAAGTCCAACAAATACAAATCTGTACTCAAAGAGGCTTCCAAAATTACTAGGATAAGTGAAAACATGATACTGTCCATCCAAGTTTAGGTACTGCTGGTCTCACATCTCTAAGATATGGGACATGGGTCAGGTACAACTTTTGTTTGTATACAGTGAGCCAGGATTCATGTGAGAGCTTGCTTATTATTTATTATTAGCCATTATTATCATTATTACCATTGATTTGAGTTTCCTGGAAAACAAAACATAACTCTAACTAGAGAATGAAGCCACCTTCCAAGGCTGCGGATTCCATTCTCCTCCCTCAACTCTTCTGCAGACTGTTCTGGATGCTCTGTAACATGATGTCTGCTGGTCAAAACTGTCCTTTTCTCTTAGCCTTGGCACAAAGCCAGCGCCCAAAGCTACGAACTCCAGCTTCTATCTTCCATCTGCACGGTGATTAGTTCACAAGGAAAGTAACAACTAAAGAAGTGGAGATGTGCACCTCAGAGACAGCTGTGGGAATCAGATTGGATATGCACTCAGGCCTGCTGGAAATAAAAGACCATTGACTTTGGCATTGGGATGGAAACCTCTGCCAAACACACACACAGGCAGGCGCGCACTCTAGCTCTCTCTTTCTCAATCACCCTCTCTCTCTCTCTCTCTCCCTCTCAAACACACACACACACACACACACACACACGTGCGCACACACACACCTTTCAGAGGAGAGGCTCTGTAAAATTCCCCACATATGGCAAACATATTTTAGGGGAAGCACCATGACTAGAGGCCAGTGGGAGAGAAAGAAAAAGAAAATAATGAGAAAAATCTTCAATAAGTCTAAATTGTTTCAGTCAGACTGCTGAGAAAGAATGCAAAGGATTGGAGATGAAAATCATTGGTAAAATAAGCATTATAACACAGCTGAATTCTTTCCCTACTTCAAATGATTGCTAGAACTTACTCCCCAGTACAACAATAGCACCTGGGGGAACTAGTTTTTATATTTAGCTCCAAGTACTTTGCTTAACACAATGGATACACATGAAAAGAGCACATTATATAATATAAAAAAATAGTTTTCTCTAACTCACAATTTCAAAAATTCTGAATTTTACTTGTAAATAAGTACGGGGGGGGCATGGAATGCAGGTGTATCTAATTTTAGCTGGCATTGGCTCACAACACTTTAAGTATAATTGTTTTCTGACTTCCTATCCTCTCGGTTACATATTTAATGATCAATTAAATGCTAACGTGCATCACAAAACTCCCAGAAGAAAGGAACTAACAAAAAACCATGTTAAAATGTAGACAACTGATCTCTAAGCTATCCACTTTATAAGAACTGATTTATCATATTTTCTCAAAATAAAACCAGAACCACCCCCCAACTCTTGCTTTAAAGAGTTATTAGTAAAAGTTAATCAGATCATCTGAACAAAAATAACCTGATGACTAAAAAGTGATGGAGTGGAAACAACACTGGCCTGATGTTCTCATTTCTCAGGGGCGTCATTCTTTTTTTAATTTTTAAATTTTAATTCTAGTATAGTTACATTAGTTTCAGGTGTACAATATAGCGATTAAACACATACAACACCCAGTGCCCATCACAACAAGGGTCCTCCTTAATCCCCATCACCTGTTTCACCCATCCCCCTACGGTCCTCCCCTCTGGTAACCATCAGTGTGTTCTCTAGAGTTAAGAGTCTGTTTCTTGGAGACACCCGCGTGGCTCAGCCAGTTATGCGTCTGCCTTCCGCTCAGGTCGTGATCCCAGGGTCCTGGGATCGAGCCCCGCATCGGGCTCCCTGCTCAGCAGGGAAACCTGCTTCTCCCTCTGCCTGCCACTCCCCCTGTTTGTGCTCTCTCTCTCTCTGACAAATAAATAAATAAATAAATTTTTAAAAAGCCTATTTCTTGGTTTGTCTTCTTTTTACTTTGCTTATTTGTTTTGTTTCTTAAATTCCACACAAGTGAAATCATATGCCATTTGTCTTTCAGTGACTTCTTTCACTTGGCATTATACTTTCTAGTTCCATCCATGTTGTTGCAAGTTGCAAGATTTCATTCTTTTTTATGGCTGAGTAATATTCCATCATATCTATCTGTCTATCTATATCAGGGGCCTCATTCTTGAAGGGATTTCTAGAAACTGAGCTTAGATTTTTACCCTGAGGGTAAGGAGAGAGGTGCTGAGGTATCTGAGGTCAAAAGATGAGCATGGCTACAGTGTGGGGGATGGGCTGCTGCCACGAGAGCCTGAGGCAGGAGTGAAGGGGGTGAGAGGAGTGTCCAGGCAAGAAATAATGAGGACCTTGGGGTCAGCTCGGCTCTCCACTGCCTCTCTGCCATCAGCTACTGAGGCAAAGGCATGGGGGCGGGGTGCGCAGCATAAGGTTCTCTCCCATGAGAACACCTTCTAAAAGCGGTGTTTTAGGAAGAAAATTAAAAAAAAGAGTCCTGGATTTGTCACCTGGATGACCTGTCGTTAAATTAAGAAGATATATTTGTTAAGCATTTACTAAGTACCAGGCACCATTCAGAGATGGTTTTAAGGACATTTTATAATTTACTCCATCTTTTCATACCTTAATTTATTCATCTGTGAAAGAATAGTAATGCCTAACTCATGTGCTCTTTCGAGGATTAAAAGTGAGTTCATATACATGAAAGGCTTCTTAGATCTTACACACTGAAAAATATTAGTTTTCTAATAAACATGACTTCTCATTTTTTTTTCTAAATCTGACAATGCTATGAGTATTTTCTTTTCAGTCTCCATCTATTAGAGACTCCACAGACTGACAAAGGCAGTTGTTAACTACTGTATGATAAGACACAAAACACAGACACCACGAGGCTTCTTCCACCTACTAGAACACTGCAAATATGGGGCCAGCTGTCTAGAATAATCACTGTTTCAGGGACACTAGCTTATCCGATTATACTCCTACTTGAGAATGGTTCTAAGAAGCAAATCCAGTACATGCCTTCATACTTTCAAGATATAGCATGAGGAAGACCTTCCCACCATCCTCCTTGAACCAACAGAAGCCTCATGGCTGCTTTGAAGGGACTGATGTCCGGGCATTCTACGGGCACTAGGCAAGCAGAGTTTCTATTCAAACTACCAAAAATGGCGATGAGCAACTATGTGAATGGCAGTTTATAGCCACTAACCATCAGTCAATATACATCAGCACAAAGAGAAAGGAACAAAAAATTATAAGGTTTATTTTTGTGTTCAAAAGAGCTAATTTTATACTAAATAAAAGGAAACCCGATTAACATATCAAAGGCATGAAAAAAGTGGGAGTATAAAAATCTAAGTTTTTTTTAAAGATTTTATTTATTTATTTGAGAGAGAGAGTGGGAGAGAACAGCAGAGGGAGAGGGAGAAGCTCCCTGTTCAGCAGGGAGCCCCGATGTGGGGCTTGATCCCAGGACCCTGGGATCATGACCTGAGCTGAAGGCAGACACTTAACCCACTGAGCTACCCAGGCGCCCCCTAAAAATCTAAGTTTTTAATTCTTTTCAAATGCAGGATCAACTTTATGGGAAATAAAAATAAAACTTCAGCAACAAATAAAAAGATATGAAAAAAATGTAATGTGTGGACCTTCATTGGATCATTATTTAAACAAGCCAGATGTAAAAGACATTTTGGGAGAATCAGCATAAACTTGAATATGGACTGGATATTAGATGATCATATGGAATTTTCATAGCTTTGTTAGGTGTGATGACAGTATGGTGGTTATGTAAGAAAATTTCCTCAGTTTATGGAGAGGCACACTGAAATATTTAGGGACAGAAATGCCATGATGTGTGTTATCTGTTTTAAAATACTTAAACCACAACCAGGGCACCTGGGTGGTACAGGCAGTTAAGCATCCGACTCTTGGTTTTGACTCAGAGTCGTGATCTCAGGGTTGTGGGATTGAGCCCCATGACAAGTACCCCCTTTTAGCCCTGCACTTGGCTCCACGCTCAGCGCAGAGTCTGCTTAAGACTTTCTCTCCCTCTCCCTCTGCCCCTCCCTCTCTCGCGTGCACACTCTCTCTCTTTCTCTTTCAAATAAATAAATAAATCTTAAAAAAAAAAAAAAGACTTCAACAACAACAAAAAACAAGTGAGATGAGACAAATCACAAAATGCTAGTAAGTGATGGGGTGTACGGTACACTATTCTCCCTACTCTTCTATACGTATTTAAATTTTTCTTTATTAAATATTTAAGAAAGGAAAGAAAACCTGATAAAATATCCAGTCTATCCACTGAGTTGTATTAAGGTTGGTTGCCTTAGTTAAAAAAGGGAATGGCCCAGATGAAATATGTCTTGAGGTCAGAAAGACACCTGAAGAAGTCTTGCATACTGTCTTTGTGGGACAAAGTGTAGACTGTGGGCAGATGAGTACTTCCCTCACATTTTCCTGGCAGGCTACCCAAACTCCCTGGAGGGGACCTGTGAGACAGGGTGGAGCTGCATGAGGCCACTGAGGAAACAGGCAACACCAGCAACCTGCCCTCTCTGACCTAGACCCACAACCACTACAGGAACCAAGGAGCTCATTACATAACATAAAAAAAAAAAACAAAAGGAAGGTGACTTTCATGATCCCTCATCTATGAGGGAATTCTTACAAAGTCTCCCACACTGTGGGCGACCCTTTCAATTGCTGTTTTGAACAACAAAGTACCATGTTGAAGAAGAGACCTCAATTATTGCAAATTTTAGATGCTTGCAGAAATCACTGCCAAAAATTATAACGTGGTGATCATTCCTGGGGGTATGAGCTCAAAGTGCAAGCATCGGATGTGGCTGAAATGAGCCTTTAATTTTAAACATCACTTAACAAAGCAGTCTGGCAACTGGTTACTTTGTGGAGATGTAGATATTTTTGCCTTCCAGAAGTATGGAAATAGGCACTGGGAATACACGATTTTTAGAAATGGTATCACATAAGGATCAAAAGGGAGCTTGTATCAAAAACAGCTTAGATGAAGTGAAAATGTATCAGGTAACCTACAAAGTGGTTCTAATGATGATCAGTATTATGATGTCAGAAACAGACTTAAAGAGTGTGAATAAACACTGTTTCATGAAATAGGACAGGCACATTTCTTTCAAACAGATGGCGAGAGAGCTCCTGAGGTGGGACAACTAGCTTGAGGAAGGTAAGACCTATGGGGTAAGGACCTGTTGGGTAAGGCTAGCATGTAACAAATGTCTCTGAGTATTTCAAGAGTAGTCATGTGGAAGACAGAGTTGATTTACTATGTATTCTTAGAGAGCATAAGTAAAATGAGTGGATGGAAATTATAGGGAGACACGTATCTGCTCAACATAAGCAAGTATATTTATATATTTAAAACCATTAGATCAGTCCAAGATTGAATTTGAAAAGTTATGTGTACGTAAAGGCTCTCTGACTGAATGTGAGGAAGGAAATGGAGGTAAATTGCCTTTATGGACATTTTAATGGTCAGATTCTATTATCACATTATTTCCAAGCTGGAAACAAGTTTTAAGTTGATAAATATATTTATTTATTTATTTTTTATTTTTTATTTTTTTTTAAAGATTTTATTTATTTATTTGATAGAGAAAGACACAGTGAGAGAGGGAACACAAACGGGGAGTGGGAGAGGGAGAAGCAGACTCCCTGCCGAGCAGGGAGCCCGATGCGGGACTCGATCCCGGGACTCCAGGATCATGACCTGAGCCGAAGGCAGTCGCTCAACCAACTGAGCCACCCAGGCGCCCTAAATATATTTATTTTTAAATATTTTATTTATTATATAAATAATTATTATATAAAAAATTATATAAATATTTTAAATATTATCTTTAAATATTATTTTTATTTATTATTATTTTTAAATTTTAAAATTATTATTTTTAAAGATATTCATCTCTTACATTTTTTTTTTAAAGGGTCACTCTCTGTGAATACTAAGTTCTGTGGGTGATAACATATACATAAAAATGGCGATTGTCAGAAGTTTATGATCAAGGCAAGAGATACACACATGGATAACCCATACCACACATGCATACATGTTAACATGTAGCAAACATGTATAACATACTGTTCCTGGGCTGTGGCTTTGTCACAAGGTTCAAGCGGATATGCAATGAGGGCATGATCCAGTTAAATTTTTCATCTTCCTTGCTATAGAGTCTCTTAAGTGCCCTGTCTGGTCCAGGCTATCTGCGCGTCCAAGAGTAAACTGATTCATCATAGTGATGATATCAGTCAAATATTTTGGCTTTGTTATGAAGCTTTTCTTGGCTTGGACTCAAGAGACTGGACGTTGTCTTCCAATTTCCCAACTAGTTCTCTCAAGTCTTCTCAAAAGCTATTATACAAAGAAGGAACAATGGGAATTATCCAATAGGCCTTCCAAATGCAATACCCAGTAAAGCAACATTGAAGTTATGCAAAACCACTGGTTGCTAAATTCTATCCTTGATCACCAGGAGATTAGTCAACAGTATGAATTCAGCAGTTTGGATGCAACCAAGTAGAGAAAAACAATTTCAGACTTACAAGTACTAATGAGATGCAACATTTTGGTACATGAAGCAAGAATAGTGGAGGAAAAGGTGAAAAATACTATTTTCATTATGATAACATTTAAAGATATGAATATAGGGTAAACATGAAGATGAAATCATAGCAGCTGATGAAGTCACTCTTGAACAATTTTAAAAAGGATCACAAACAGGAGCTATATAAACTTTCCTTCAAAGTTTTCCTCAAATACTTTGAAAATACAAGTTTTCTTGGTTCTAATGTGAGAAGCTGACCTGAGATTGTTGGAAAAGGATGGTCTTCTCTGGGTTTATGCCACAGGCGAGAAGAATAGCAGTCATGTCCAAGATGCTCTGCCGAAGGACGGCTGGGTCCTGGGGGACAGTGATGGAGTGTAGGTCAACGATGCTGTACAGCACTGAGCCATGCTCTTCCTGCAACCTCACCCAGGTCTCAATGGCTCCCAGGTAATTGCCAAGGTGGGGGATTCCTGTAGGCTGAATGCCAGAGAATACTCGCTTCACAGCATCTTTCTGGAACAGACGAAAAACAAGCATTTGCTTTCAAGGCAGAATCCATGGATCCTACACCCATGTTACTGTAGCAATGGTGACTAGTTCTATTTCTTACAGCTGTAATCTGACAGTCATTATCCTTATGCATTTATTTTGTGTCTGTGCAAAGCACTATATTAGGGGCTATTAGGGACAGAAAATTTCCATCATTAGTTTTTGTTGTAGTGTTCAATGTTTCATTAGTTGCATATAACACCCAGTGCTCATCACCACATGTGTCCTCCTTAATACCCATCACCCGGTTACCCCATCTGCCCACCCCCCTCCCTTCTGTAGCCCTCAGTTTGGTTCCTGGAGTCCAGAGTCCCTCATGGTTTGTTTCCCTCTCTGAGTTCTGGATTTTTTTTTTTTCACTCAAAAACGTATAAATACAAAGGCACATAAGAAAGTCTGCAACCCCAAGCAGTGCAATCTAATTGGAGATAGAGGATAGGTTTACGAAGAGATATGTAACAGTACAGCGTGACAACATGATCATAAGCAGTTTGCAAACATAAACAGTGGGGTACAGGCAGAGTTCCCAAGAGGAAAAGATGACTGTGGATCTGGGGGTCAGTGAGAAAGACTTCAGACACAGAATCAAATTTCACTGGAGATTAAAGGGGCCTGGAGGGTTTTACATGTGATTTCGTTCATTTTGTAGTTAAGGCAAGGAAGTCACAGCATTAGGGCTGAAGGCTACTGCTATTTACTTAATTCAGTTTTCTTTAGAAATAATTGCTGATATTACAACTTAGTGTGTAGGATCTTGGGCTAGAAATTAGAAAACCTACACTCTATTTCTACAATCTATTTCTCTATTAGAAATAGATTAATTAAATTAAATATTGCTTCTTGATCAAGTTAGTAAGATTAATTAAATATTGCTTCTTGATCAAGTTATTTAACTTTTTTGTGCTTCAGTTTCCTTTTACTTTTGTTAAATCATACTTTTATTTCTTCAAAGGGAGTTTTTTAATTCTGTATAATTTTTTTAAATTATAAAAACATTTTTGTTAAGGGCATGTTTTCCTACTGGTTTGTACTTTCTAATATTGAAGTTGTAATAGGAAAATGAGAAGGAAAAATGTAATACAGGATGAAAAAAATGCTATTTCTCTCTTGAATCATTTTGCATTCTGTAGTGAAACATGAAAAATGAATATGTATCAGTAAATGTGCTGTCATTAAGAGGTTCTGAAGAAATAAAATGAGCCATCATTTTTAACAGCAACAAAATATTAATAATGGCAGCCATAATTTGCTGGACAACTATGTTGTAGGCATTTATGCTCACGGTCTGGTATACATTAATGTGTTTAATCCTTACAATACCCAATATGGTAGGCATTTTATTACCTCTGATTTACAGATGAGATAACTGAGGCTCGCTGATCTTTAGAGACTGCCCATGGTCACACAGCTAGTAAGTGGTGAAGTTGGGATATCAAGCCAATTTCACTTACTTCAAAGCCCATGTATGTTCTTTCCACTAGCTACTATCCAGTAAGGCTTTATGAAATTCATTGTATTAATTTTGCAGCTTTTCTGTAGGCTTGCCAGTTTCTAAAAATAACTTATGGAGAGAAAAAAAAGAACATTTTTATACATGTATCTTTGTGTTCTGTGCATCAACTTTTTCTAGTGTATATACCTAATTGCTGGGTCCTAAGGTATGCATTATGTATCTTCAAGTGTACTACAGTGTGCTAAACCCTTCCAAAATATGTAACATATTGCAATTTCTACCATCAATTTCTGTTGCTCCTCATCCTCATCAACACTGCCAGTTTTTTTATTTTGATCTAATATGGTGGATACGAGGTGGAATCTCATGATGGTTTAATTGCATTTCTTTGATTATTAAAGAAGTTGAGAATTCTTATGGTTATTGGCCATTTTTATTTCCTCTTCTGTGGAGAGCCTACTTAAGTTATTTTGCCTATTTTTCTCAGATTGGATTGTCTTTTTATTGATTTAGGTATTTTTATATATCCTGGATACTGATAGTTTATCAATTACATGTATGGACAATATATTCTCTCATTGTGTAGCTATTTGTCTTCTTTATGTTATCTTTTAATGAAGAGATATCCTTAATTTTACCAAATATATAATTTTTGACTAGAGATTTTTATGGCATACAAGAACTCTTTCAATACCTTGAGGTCATGAACATAAGAGTGTTTATACATATATACATATACAAAGCATATATAAAGCATATGTATATGCATGTGTGAGTATGCTTTAAAGTTTTATCTTTGACATTTAAGTCTGTATCCATTTGGAGTTTTTTGCATATGGTGTAAGGTAGGCATCCAATTCCTTTTCTTTCTTTCCCCCCATATGGAGATATCAAATTGTTCCAGTGCCATTTATGGAAAAGGTTGGCTTTGACCATTACTCTTGAACGTCACTTCTGTCATAAATCAAGCATCTCTTTATGCTTGTGTCTGTATCTGGTCTTTCTATTCTGTCCCATCGGTCTGTGTGTCTATCTCTGATCAGTACCACAGTGCCTTTTTAGTAAGTCTTGGGAGCAAATTTTTTTACTTTCATCTTTAAGAATTAGCTCACCCATCCTTGGCTTTTTATATTTCCCTATACATTTTATTTTTTAAAAGATTTTATTTATTTATTTATTTATTTATTTATTTATTTATTTATTATCAGAGAGAGAGAGCACAAGCAGGGGGAGTGGCAGAGGGAGAAGCGGGGTCCCCACTGAGCAGGGAGCCAGACGTGGGGCTCGATCCCAAGACCCTGGGATCATGACCTGAGGCGAAGGCAGACGCTTAACCAAATGGGCCACCCAGGCATCCCTTCCCTATGCATTTTAGAATCACCTTGTCAAGTTCCAAGAGGAAAAAAAACAAAACAAAAAACTGTTAGGATTTTTGATTGAGATTGCATTGAGTCTATAGATTGCTTTGGGTGTTTTTATAATATTAGGTCCCCCAATCCAGGAAGCCATATAGCATATGAGGATCTGAGGTAAAACATGGTGATTATAGTTAATAACACTGTATTGTATAAGTAGAATTTGCTAAGAGAGTAGAACTTAAATATTCTCACCCAAAACAAACAAATAAGTGAAGATAAACACGTAAGGTGATGGTGTGTTAATTAACCAGGCGGAGGGAGCCCTTTCACATATGTATATCAAATCACTGTGATGTACACTTTAAATATCTTACAATTTCTTTTTTCTTTATTTTTTTTATTTTTTAATTTAAATTCAGTTGATTAACATATAATGTATTACTGGTTTCAGAGGTAGAGGTCAGTGATTCATCAGTCTTATCTAATACCCAGTATTCATTACATCACGTGCCCTCCTTAATGTCTATTACCCTATTACCCCATCCCCCTGCCCCTTCTACCCTCCAGCAACACTCAGTTTGTTTCCTATGATTAAGAGTCTTTTGGGACCTGGGTGGCTCAGTCGTTAAGCATCTGCCTTCGGCTCAGGTCATGATCCCAGGGTCCTGGGATCGAGGCCCTCATTGGGCTCCCTGCTCAGCGGGAAGCCTGCTTCTCCCTCTGCCACTCCCCCTACTTGTGTTCCCTCTCTCAGTCTCTTTCTCTGTCAAATAAATAAATAAAATCTTAAAAAAAAAGTCTCTTATGATTTGTCTCCCTCTCTGATTTCATCTTGTTTTATTTTCTTCTCCCTTCCCTTATGATCCTCTGTTTTGTTTCTTAAATTCCACATATCAGTGAGATCATATGATAAAAGCCACCAAAAAAATGAGATCTTGCCATTTGCAATGATGTAGATGGAACCAGAGGGTATTATCCTAAGCAAAATAAGTCTTACAATTTCATTTGTCAATTATAACTCAATATAATTGAGATACAAAAAAAAAGAAAGTGACATAATAAAAAGTCTATATACCTAACACTAGCTTCTAAGAGCTAATCTTCTTTAGGTATGTGCGGGCCAAGGCTATTTAAATTTTGCCTTTCCCCTTCCCCAAGAATCCTAAATCCTACAAATACAGTCTGTTTTCCCCATATCTGCATATTTTCCTCTTTACTTCTGAGATGACAGCTCTAAAACAGAATGCTACATTCTACTGATGCATCATAGCTCCATGGTCCAAATTATTCTCAATCCAAGCACTCAGGAGACCTGAAAGATTTGTGGCTCCGAGGATATGAAAAATATCCTTTAAGTAACTGAGAACAAATATAATCTTACCACTTAAAACCACGTGCGTGCACACACACATGCACACAGCCTCGCAATGACTAATATGACTAATTCCCCAAATCATAATTTAGAAATATTTTGTAGAAAACAGCTTGTGGTTGCGAACTGAGGCTGGGGGTGGGGGATGAGAGAGATAGAGAGAGAGGATAGAATAAGCACATATCAGTGAGGTTCTTTGGGACCTCAACCAGCCCTGGGTTCCTGATATGGGAATAAGCAAAGAAGCTTTCAGCGAGGTAAAAAAAATGATTAATGGGCTTTAGGGACTGATTGATGAAGAGAGAAAGCAAAGCAGAAAAACAAGCTCTGAACTTAATAAATGGAAGAGAAAAAAAAAATACCATCCAGAAATACTTGACTTAGGATGAAGAGGGGCTGTTTATGCTAATGTAAAGGGTTATGAAGAATAGGAATATCAGGCTGGAAAAAAAAAAGACTATGGATATTTGCACATACATTCCTCCATGGTCAAACTAAGGAATTATTCCCCAGGAGAAATGGAAAAACTAATTCTTGAGAAAAGCACTACAGAGTACAGAGTGTGGGAAAAAAAGAACTGTAACCACTGGGAACAGCCTAGACATGATCTAATATATCTTTTCCATTCTCTAGTTTCTGTGATTCTATACATCCATGCAGAGGGAATGATGTTATCAAGAAATAAGAGCAACAAGAACTGTTTTGTTCAATTTTCAAGGAGCTATTAAAAAAAAATACAGCCTCTAAATGAGAACTGGATTCCTGGTCTTAAAAATATACAGAGAGCATCCTGCTCTTCTGCAGCGAGTTTATGTTCCCATCTGGTCCCCCTGTACGAGTCAGCAGGCAGCCTGCCGGCATGGCAGGGGAGCTCTGCCTGGTACCGTGAAATCACGGGGCTGGAATGTGGAGTTTGGGTGGTGGGAGGATGGGGGTTCTGTGTTCAAAAGCACTAGAGCTAGAAAAGAATGAAAATGAGAGGAGCATGGGCTTCCCAGTGGACAGGAGGCGAGCCACAAAGAAAAGAGCTTCAGGACTAGCCCATAGGCACTCACTCGTAGGGGCATCTGGAGCATCAACCTCCAATCCCATCCCAGTGCAGAGGATAAAAAAGGAGTATTTTACAAAATAGGGCTCCGTTTTGACTTCAGGCGCTATTTCCTGAACAAATGCCACTTCAATCAACATATTCATTGGCTCATTTTGTAACAGAAACAGCATTACCAAGGGGCAACACCAGCCGCCGGGGATTTGATCTATTCCAGAAGAGAGGGTGGGTGTGCAAATCAAAGGGACAACAGACTTAGCAATCTGACAGACTAACACCAGTCCTGTCTTAAGGTACGAAGCAGATCCAAAATTCATGATTACCTTCATTTTAATTACTGCACCCAAAAGCAATTGAAAAATAGGAAGCTGCTAATTCTAGCAAAAGATAATTTTTGTGATTAGCTAGAAAGAGCTTCTGTCTTTAATTCCAAGTGAATAAAATACATCAAAAGGAGGCTGCCTACTAGCTTTGAGACACTTTCAGCTTGGGTACAGTGTTGGGAACCAAAGGTTTCAAGTACAAATTTCAAGACTCTTATTACCAAGGCCTGCCTGTAGCCAGCTGTAACATCAACTGGGCATTCAGCTCACCTGTTTTAACTACAGTGAACGGTGCACCAAAGCCTTGGCTGAACAACCACTGTGTCTAACTGGTTCCATAAAGGGCATGTTCTCACAGAGTATGATTTTAAAAAAAAAAGCAACCACCATTATTAACTAATGGGGCCGAAAATCTCTTTCTGTAAGTCTATTTATTCTTCTAATTGTATATAAGTAAAAATACATCTTCAGATTCTCACTCCTTAGCTCTCTGTGTTTCCCAATTCTATCATATATGTCACCCTACTATTTCAATCCTAGGCTCTTTGAACGTTTCAATGTTTTTGTTTTTGTTGTTGTTGTTGTTGTTGTTTTAAATGCCTCTCCTACCAATTAGTGATTTACGAGCTGAAACAGAGGAGACTCAGCATAAAAAAACAGCACCTCAGCCCTGGCTGGGAGGAGCCAGGTGCTGCTCCTCTGAAGCATTCTTTGGCAACGGCTCAGCATTGTTCCACCACAGTCAGCTCTTTCTTCCAGAAAGTTCCAGAGCCCTGGGTCTGGGGAGAAAATGCTGACTCAGCACCAAGAAAAATGGGTTCATTTCTGCTTAGAAATGAAACCAGATGCTCAGACCTGGGAATCAGTATAGTAAATATTAATTCAATATAAGAAAAAGTCAGTCTTATATCACCCCCAAACAAGAGGCAATATGTAAGCTGATAATTAAAACTGAAGGGAAAAAATTATTTTAAAAAGAAAAAATTAGAAAGAAGTGATGAACCCAGTCATCTGTGAGTCCCTTAAGGGCACAGATGATAAACACTTAATATTGTTAGGCTGTGCAAGAGTTGAAAAGGAATAAACTTGACTTTTAAAAAGTTTCCTGGGGGTGCCTGGGTGGCTCAGTCGTTAAGTGTCTGCCTTTGGCTCAGGTCATGATCCCAGGGTCCTGGGATCGAGCCCCCACATCAGGCTCCCTGCTCCGTGGGAAGCCTGCTTCTCCCTCTCCCACTCCCCCTGCTTGTGTTGCCTCTCTCGCTGTGTCTCTCTCTGTCAAATAAATAAATAAAATTTAAAAAAAAAATTTTTTTTAAAGTTTCCTACAGACTTATTTAAGCCTCTTCCACATTTCAAGAGCTGTGCGTCTATTTGTCCTGTGTGCTCTGTGTGGTCCTCCCACCCTGTGATGCAAGGAAGGCTCATGCACTTTATTTTCCTTCTTGGCATGGACTGCAGCAATCGGAAACACTCCTGGGCACTTGCACGTACCTTACCTCGCTTGATGGACTTGGAGTTACTGGCCTTACCTTCTAGGGAAGGATACTGCCCGGGGAAATCACAGGCAGGGGGTCAGACCCAGAGCTGAGCTCTTGCTGCTGACTCCGGCTCGCTCCCTTCCTCCACATGGGCTGCAGCCCAAGTAGAACGTCTTCACCTCGAGGTTGGCCTGGCCTTTAAGCACCCTCAGCCCACCAACACCTCCCCTCTCCACACAGGCTTCTCAGAAGGACAAAGTGTGTCCCAGAGATTGTTTACCAAAAGGCCAAGGGCACACAGCTGCTGGTACAGCTGGGACCAGAATCCAGAACCCCAAATCTCTGCCACAGACCACAGAACACTCTTCCCGAGGTTTGGACGTTGACCATGGTCTTTTCTTCTGTAGCTATTTCGTTTGTACCTCAACATATCTCTGGGCTTATATTCTTCGGGTCTTCTTTGTTTCTTTTCCCTACATGTTAAATGGCAGTTCAGTGGATGTCTCCCCATCAGACAGAAATGACACACAATACAAAGTCTGGGGACTTTGGCTCCCAGGAAAGATTGCATTGTCACTGTCACCTCAGGGTGGCTAAGCTATATTTAAATGCAAAGGTTATATGTATGTACAGAATAAACTGGCCAGTCTCTTAAGTTTTCATTGGAAAGGTGATTAAAACTAAATTAGCATATTATCTGAAGATGACAAATACTTATACATAATGTGATATGTGGTAAGAAATATTTTTAATTCCTAATGATAACTCCACTTGCTAAACCAAATCAGCAAGGGGAAAAAAAATAAAAATAAACAAACCAAAGCAGCAAGGGTCAAATTTTTGACATAAACATCCTAACCACCACGGCACATTGTATTTTTATGTTGAATGGAGCAGGAAACACTGGCAAGAGATCAAGAAGTACTAAACTTTTAAAAGTGTAAAGAATAACCTGAAATGCTTAAGAAAAGATCAGTTTTTCCTCATAAGAAAATGCAAACGTCGATCTTAAAGTATGAGATCATCCTGGGGAGAAATGAGTTTCTCATTACCTCTTGCGGCCAACTGAAGGCTTACCTCCTAACCACTGTCACTGGTCACCCAGCCACATCAGTGCCTGCCTGATGTCCCATCCGCAGCTGATTGTCCGAGAACATTATCTTTTCGCTCGCAAAGGAGAGATTTGGCTATGCACATCAGAGTCCTCAGACTATTAGGAAATGTGTGAGGAGTAGATTACGGTGATTTTAAAGCCTTTCTTTTTAAGTTATGTACCCTTTTTCAAATGTACTATTCTTTTTTTTTTTTAAAGATTTTATTTATTTATATGTGTGTGTGTGTGAGAGAGAGAGAGAGAGAGAGAGAGCACGAGGTGGTAAGGGGCAGAGGGCGAAGGAGACTCCCCACTGAGCAGGGAGCCGGATGCGGGGCTCAATCCCAGGACCCCGGGATCATGACCTGAGCCGAAGGCAGATGCTTAACCAACTGAGGCGCCCCTCAAATGTAATATTCTCCCTAGATGTGCCCAACATGTAAAGCAGCCCAAAGAAAAGCTGCGTAAAGCAGGTGGCTAACGGGAAGGAGGGAGAGTGGCCCCGTTGGCTCTTCTGCCCTCACCCCAGCCAGCCTCTGAGGGGGCCTCCCAGAGCACAGGTTTGAACACCGCTGGATTCAAGACATTTTCTAAGTATTAATATTTTGTTGAAAATAAGAAGTTGTCTGTTTCTCAGGATAGTGGGAAAGATACAGGAGAAGAAAGTTCTTTTAAAAAGAAAGTCTGAGATAACAATGCAGTCTTCTCCCTTCTTCTGCGTTAAGGTTCAAACTTGGTGTGGCCAGAAATGCCCTTCCCAGTCGTCCTCCATCATCCTACGTGAGGAGCTGACCTGGTTACTTGCCAGTCCTTTAGAGCTCATCACCAATGTGCATTCAGACAGTTCCATCACCCTGGATGCCCTTCACCCCCTTCTCTGCTGGGCAAATCCCCTGGGTCTTCAAGGTCTAACAATCTACCCCTGATTCTAAACCTCTTAAACACGTCTTCTCTTCACCTACACACACACACACCAGAGTCAGCCCCCCTGCCCCTCCCCCATTCTCTTCCTCTCTCTTCCTCTCTCTCTCCTTCCCTCCCCCTCTCCTCCTACCTCTCTCTCCCTCTCTCCTTCCGACCCCTCCCATTGTCTGTCTCCCCCATCCCCAGGGCAGAACAGACCCCTCCCTCATTCATTCATTCTTCATTATGGCACATATCACACTGGCAACTTGGTAAATATTTTCTTATTTGCTTAGAAAATGTTTTCCCACCTAGAATACGAGCTCCTCTAGGGCAGGGGCTGTCTTTTTCATCTCTATATCCCCGTATACAGCAGTGCCAAGTACATTGTGAGCACCTAATAAATGTTAGTGGAATGAATGATAAGTCTTCCCCCGCCCCACATTGGCTCCAAAATGGAAAGGGCAAAATAACTATAAACAAAATGAACCAAATGTTCCAGTTACAGTTAGTTCCTAAACAAGTTATGTTCTAAGGGCTCGTTTGAAAATTGGTTTTCTGAAACTCAGAAAACTCAATTCTTTAAGTGCTGGTTAAGTTCCTGGAAGGCAGTCCATTGAAGCCTTACTGAGCCCACAGTATTCCTGACAAATGGTTTTAACATCACCATTTCAACTCTACCTAAACACCATTCATAAAATTGTTTCTGTGGGAAAGCGAAATCAAAGACCCACTTTGTGACACCAAAACCCCACCCAGTGGTGCGTCTGATTTTGATGTACAAGGGGCTTAAGGTGAGTGATCTGGAATAAGGAGGAGGTTGCATTTGCATGAGGAGTGGACTTTTAAAAAATTAGATTGCAAGAGGACTTGGAGGTGGGGCAGTATGCTAAAGCTTGCTCAAGCATCCATTTCCTAAGGTGAATATTGACAGTGTGGGCCGCCCTGGAGGCAGGTGCCCTGGCCGCCACTGCTGGGAAAGAGAAGAGCAGAGGGAAGGTGGAAGGAAGATACTAGAGAGGATGTTGTCACCGTGTGTTCTCTGGTACCAGCAACATCACCGTAACAGGGAACCTGTCATAAATGCAAACTCCTGGGTCCCCACCCAGACCTCCTAACTCAGAAATGCTAAGAGTGGACTTATCCCAGAAGAAATAAGAGTTAAGCAATCTGGGCTTCGATAAGCCTTCCAAGTGATTCTGGTGATTGTCCCAGTTTGAGAGGCTTTTGGGGGCACCAATATCAGATCTAAATGAAGTACAGATGAAAACGCTATGGACAAAAAAAAAAAAAAAAAGAAAGAAGAGAACTTCTAAGCCAACAGTTCCCAATCTTGGCCTCACAGTCATCACCTGGGAGCTTTAGAAAATACTGATGCCTGGTCCCATCCTCAGAGATTCGGATTTAATCAGCTTGGGATTTGGCGTGAGCGCTGGGGGGTTTAAAAGCTCCCCAGGTGAGTCTATGGTGTGGCCAAGATTGAAAAAACACTGTTCGGAGCCAACTACTACATAATTATTCTCCAAAGCTGCCAACCTGCTAGGAAACACACACACACACACACACACTGTAAAAATGTGAAAAATAAGTTCATTTGCTTATAATTTACATTTTGAGGTAATAAAACCCTTTAGATGGTTATGTATTAATTCCTGTTCAAAGGCCATTTGGGCATCAGGCAGTCCTGATCTCACATCTGGTAGCCAGGAAGCCTAGCAGAACATGAAGGTGTGGTTAGAGCCTCTATGTTGGTGAGAAAAGACACCTGTAACAAGTAAGCACACCATCTTTGATGCCTAGGTAGACTTACTTGGCAATGTCGGGGTCCATAAATCCGTACGGCTCAGGGATTCAGGAAGCATATGCAGCCTGGCCTTTACCAAGAAAATAATCCCACTTAAGAAGGTGTTGACATCAGAATTGTAATGGATAGAATAAAAAGTGATCTCTGCCTCGAATGCTCTTTTCTACCCATTTTCCTGCCTGGAAAACTCTAACTCCTTCTGATCCCTATGAGAGAGTCTGAATTCAACACTCAAGCATTGTTGGTAAGTCTTATGGGGACTCAGCTGACCAAAACCTGGACAAGCAACAGGTGGTGTTGGCTACATGACGTGGAAATGCCAGAAATTCTTAGACCCAGTGCAGGAAATAACTCCATGACTAACTCAAGTGTTCTGAACTGTTGAGAGAGACAGAGTGTGAATTTCTTACAAGGGGTCACACTACCAATGGAGAATAAAAAATTTCTAAGTTTATTTCCCTGGCATAAAGATAGTCCTTTCCAAAAAAGAGTCTCTTTGGCTGTCCTGACCACTACCAAGAGAAAGAGGTCTCCCTTTCCAGCCACCCATGGCTCCCTTTTCTCTTCATCCAACCTGTCGACTGACACAATCCCGGGGTTGTTGCAAACACATTGGCTTCAGTTCAGACCCTTCTGTCAGCCCAGAGAGTTATATCGACTTTAGAATAAATTAGAAAAATGACAATGTCAAGCAGTAAAATGGGACTATGATGACTTGGTTGGTTATTAACCATGGTAACAAGCAGGCTTGCACCAGGTTGCCTGGGGTTAAAGTCCTAGCCCTACTACTTATATGGCCTTGAGTGTCTATAAAATGGGTGACTGGGGGGAGGGGAGTGTGGTATGTTTATTAGTGTAAAGTGCTTAGTGCCTGCCATGTAGTAAGCTCTCCATAAGTTACCTGGCCATTTATGGAGGTCAAAATTTAAGGGTTTATATATTTTGACGTAACCATTCAATGAATAGAAACCTGTCCTAAAGAAATACTTATACAAGACCGTAAGGATACCTGCCATTCCCTCCATTATTTAATAACGAGAGAGCCACAAGCAACTAAATGTCCATCAGTAGGAGGAATATTAAATAGGTCACAGTTGTATTTTTATGAGATGGAATCCTGTGGAAGAGATACGAATATAAGTACTGAGAGTCCAGAGTGGGTGAAGGGCCTGACTTGAGCCAGACGCTGAGTTCGAGGCCAGCTCTGCAGTGCAGTAGGTGTGTCTCCTTGTGCAAGTCACAGAACCTCCCCATCGGTAACAAGGGAATAATAATAGCAGCCCCCTGGAGGTTGGAGAACAAGGCTTGGCCCAGCAGGGTTCTATATAAACGTTTGTTAAATAAATGAATTCTGACAAGGAAGAAGAATACACACTTAAACAATAGTGATTGTGACCCCAGGCCATGGGCCTAATGACCTCCTTTTTGCTACTTTTGCATTGTCTTAACTTTTTAAGGGCAAGAACATTTTCTGTAGCTAAATTTTTAAGAGTTTTTGTGCATACAACCTGATGATATTAATCAACAGGTAATTATAAGAGGCTTGTCCTAACAGGAATGTCTGTTAATACCATTCTCATTTTACCTGATGGGAAATAAAGACATAAATAAAGTCAAGTGATTTATTAAGCTTGCACATGAGTTATTTTTTAAGATGGAACTGGATGGAAACAATGTAGTCAAACAGGGGCGCCTGGGTGGCTCAGTTGGTTAAGCAGCTGCCTTCGGCTCAGGTCATGATCCTGGGGTCCTGGGATCGAGCCCCACGTCTGGCTCCCTGCTCAGCAGAGAGCCTGCCTCTCCCTCTTCCTCTGGCTGCTACTCTGCCTATTTGTGCTCTCTCTTTCTCTGTCAAATAAATAAATAAATAAATCTTTAAAAATAAACCAATGTAGTCAAACCGAAAGGGCACAAATTTGGGGGGTGGGGCAATGCCAGGTTCAAATCCCTTCCGTGCCTCCTATGACTTGCACTAATTATTTAATCTCTCTCAACCTCAGTTTTATTATTTGAATGATGAAGTAAACAATGATAATTAGCGGCTAACATGTATTGATTGAGTGCTTATAATGTGCAAAGTACTATAGCAAGAGCTATGAATGTATTATCTCATTTAATCCTCACAAAAAGCCCTATGAGGTAGGTAGTATTATCATCTCTGTTTCACAGATGAAGAAACTGAGGTACAGAGGGGTTCAGTGAATAGGGCATACTTAGTGAATAGTGGACTTGAACCTAGCTAGATCAACCTCAGCTGTATACACTTAGAGGGAGACTGAAAATACAGCAAGGCACCAAAAACTATTTGCTTTTACCCCTCGGATCCCATAAATGATGCAACCTTTAGAATGTATGACCCCAAATCTGCTTGAATTTTAGGCTTTAAAGAACTTCTAAGGGCATGTGTGATTCTCTCTCCTGCACTGTTCACAATACAAAGAGAATTGCCTTATGTACTCCTTGTTTTCATTCAGAAGTGGTGGCCCGTACCAGGGCAGGTGACAGGGACAGTGGTTCTTATTCATCTGGGCAACAGCTCCAATGCTAATTCTAAACACAGGTGGTGAGAGAGACAGCCAACAGGAAGGGGGAAGGAGTCACTGCTGACATGTACAACTGGGAAGATTGATGGTTTCCCTCCCTCTTTTTCCCCAATGCGTCGGCCTGGGGGCAGAAACGCAGGCGCTGCTGAGCTAGGGACAGTAAAATACACAGCACAACGTCTACCTTGCTGCAGTGCTGATTAATGAGACTGAACTGACACAGAAAACAGGCGGTGCTTCGCAAAGAGAATTCACAGGCCTTTCTTTCTTTCATGATCTCAACAAAAGCAGTTCCCGTAAACCTCTGGGTTTGAACTGGAATACCCCGCGGTTAGAGCAAGGCAAGGGGCATATTTGGCGGAATGCTGGAGCAAAGGGTGGGAGCGGGAGGGGAGTTGGTAAGGAAGGAAATCTTCTCATGATAGATCGGGTGGGTACAAATAATTCACGAATGCCTCTCCTCTTTCCACTTGGCTGAAAAATGTCACAAAGTTCCAGGCAGGATAGTCATTTACCTTCCCAACTTAATGTAAAGAGGACTACGTGAGGAGACGCTATCACAAAGAATTTCACCCTGTTAAAAGTACTACTCTTCCTTTTGTAGGAGCTGGGAGACTGGATCACTGATTTTTCCCTATCTTTTACTACAGCTTGCGTACCGTATACATTAAAACAGTATTTTCAAAAAGAAAATCGATTGAATACATTTAAAAGATTGATTTTAACAAATATTGGTCGAGTACTTACTACAACTATCTATTGGACATATCCATTTGGATTTCCCACCCGCAGCTATTCCAACTTATTATTACATCCAAAACCAAATGTACTGACTCACAACCTTCCAGTCAAAATTCCCTACCCCACCCGGCCCCAGACCTGCTACGTTTCTGTATCTCAGTCCTGGCTAATGACACAACCTTCTACTCAATCTCCCAATCTCAAGAGTCACCCCTGATTCCTTCTTTTGGCTCACCAGATTCTGTGGATTAAAATCCTGGCTCCTCCCACTACCAGGTCGGTGATCTTTAACAAGTTGTGCCTCAGTTCCGTCATGTGAAATCAAAATTTTAATAGCACTACTTCATAGGATTATTGCAATAATTAAATAAACTGGTACACAAAAGTGCTTACAATGGTACTTGACACATAGAAAATGCTCACTAAATATTACCTGTGATTGATCTTAAATATTCTCAGCACAGACAAAAAGTTATAATGATGTGAGGTGACGGATGTCTTAACTAACCTTCTTGTGGTTATCTTTTCTCAGTGTTTACACATATCAAATCATCATGTTGTACACCTTCCACTTATACAATGTTATATGTCAATTATATCTTAATAAAGCTGGAAAAAATTAGCTATTATTATTAACATCATCTAATCAATTACTAAGTCATCAGGATGTTACCCAATACATTTTACTTCCCCACCCCCATCAATGTGGTCTAAACCCCACTCATCTCATCTGTTCAGTAACTTTGATCTGACCACCTGAAATATCTTTTTGAAATAGTGCATCTCCACTGGTTTTTCCTTTCCTACAGGGTCAAATCCAAACACCTGAATTTAGTGTATAAAATCCTTCATAATTGGACTTCACACACATGTAAATTACTTAGACAGGGTAGGGGCACATATCTCCATGAATGAGCCTTAATTAAGCATGTGAGAAATCCTATGAGAAATTTTGGGTTAATGTTTAAATTTAACATTTTATGACATGTTATTTTTCACTAATTATTCTAGCACTAGAAGCCAATATCACATTCCACTGAAACCCTAAGAGTAATCTTTAGTATGTATAATTTAAAGCCCAAAATGCAAAAAAAAAAGTATGTGACAATTGACATTATTCGAGATACGATTAAATGTACAGTATTTCCATTGCTTGGTGTCATAGGTTGAATACATCTCCCTAAAACTCATGTCCACTTGAACCTCAGAATGTGACCTTATTTGGAAATGGACCTCTGCAGATGTAGTCAATTAAGAAGTCATACTGGATTAGAGTAGGCCCTAAATCCAATGACTGGTGTCCTTATAAGAAGAGGAGAGAAACAGAGGGGAAAAGGCTATGTGACATGGGAGGCAGAGACTGGAGGGATGTAGCTACAAGTCAAGGAATGCCAAGGATTGCAGGGAGCCACCAGAAGCTGGAAGAGTCAAGGAAGGATCCTTCCCTAGAGACTTCAGAGGGAGCGTGGCCCTCGCTACCAGAGCTGTGAGAGAATGAATTTCTGTTGTTTTAAACTATCTGGCGTGTGGCACTTTGTTATGGCGGCAGTGCAGTGAACTGATCCCCCGGGAGTCTTTCAGCATCTGTAATCTGCTGGGGCAAGGCAGAGAAGAATACAAGCATTCGCCAATGGCTATTGAGACTGATCAGACCCCAGCAACACGTGCATAGGCAGTGGTGCTGAGCTGCAGGCAGCATTTTTGCATAGATCATGACCAATGAGTAGATGAAGTCGCTGTTACTCTGTTCTGGGAAAACTGAAGTTCTAGGATCATACTTGCATTGATTTTTTTTTTTTAGATTTTATTTATTTATTTGAGAGAGAGAGAATGAGAGAGAGCGAGCACATGAGACCGGGAAGGGTCAGAGGGAGAAGCAGACTCCCCGCCGAGCAGGGAGCCCGATGCGGGACTCGATCCAGGGACTCCGGGATCATGACCTGAGCCGAAGGCAGTCGCCTAACCAACTGAGCCACCCAGGCGCCCCAAATTCTTTTTTTTTTTTAAGATTTATTTATTTATTTATTTGAGAGAGCGAGAATGAGAGAGAGTGCATGAGAGGGGGGAGGGTCAGAGGGAGAAGCAGACTCCCCGCCGAGCAGGGAGCCCGATGCGGGACTCGATCCAGGGACTCCAGGATCATGACCTGAGCTGAAGGCAGTTGCTTAACCAACTGAGCCACCCAGGCGCCCCTTGCATTGATTTTGTACAATTATTGCACATGGTTAGCTCTGCTCCATTTATTTCTTACAGTTGAACAGTAGCTCTGAAATTTTCACTATGCTGTAATCACTCCAAAAAATGCAAATTTAAGCTTAGCACATACTATTTTCTTTGGTAAAAATATTGTGTACCATTTATCTGATTAAGTAGTATGACATGCGCTATTGAGATGCTATGATCTGCTGTTCTCCTCTGAAAGACTTTTTTTTCCCCCCTTTGAAATCTTATCAGATTGTTTTTGGGCATAATTACCCAAATGGTTTTGAGATATAGATTTTCTTACATCATAAGCAATGAACTATTTCTTTTACTTTTAAGGACAAAGTGAACAGGTCCATAATTTCTCTTTGAAGCTCTTTAGCTTCTTTTAGAAAAAAATCTTAAAATGCTTTGAATGTAATAAATAAACATGGGAGAAAAGAGGGAAAATTCACATTTGGAAGTCAGTGTCAGCCAATCATTAATTCACTATCCCTCTTTACGTTTGAAAGATTGTATGGATAATCTCTGGAAGCCCTTGATGACAGCCCATAACATGAGAGAACAAATAGTCCAACATATTTTTGACATCCCACATAGCTTCCTGAATGTCACAGCTTTCAGCCTCTTAAAGAAGTTTTATTTTTGAAAGATTTCATTAAGTAATCTCTGTACCCGAAGTGGGGCTCAAACTCACAACCCCAAGACCAAGAATCGCATGCTCCACCGACTGAGCCAGCCCGGTGCCCCCTCTCTTAAACAAGTTTTGAAAAAATTGGTAATCTCTATGGAGATGCAAAGGACTGTGGGGTCAAAGAGGTGTCAGTACTGGGGGCATTTCAGAGTTTTCAATTCCTCACACTCACCAATAAACCTTAGAATTTTACACAATCAAGTACTTAGCTCTTCCTCTAAAGCTTTGCCACCACATTTAATTTTCTACTCATGTTTAGTGGCCCAATCATTGTTCTGATTTGCATTTACTCTGTGCTTGTGTGTGTATAAAATAACTCCATTCCTTAGTCAGTTGTCTCCTTATGCCTATTAAATTCAAGAATATTTCTTTAATCAAGATAGCCTTTCTTTTCCTGATTGTTTATACAAATTGATGACATTGTTTTCATTCTGTTATTAAATTGTCTCATCATGTGTTATTGCATAAGCTGAAGAAACATGTATCTCATTTATACAATAATGCAGCTAACTGCAACAAAATGCAGTTTTATTTCCAAGTCCAATGATTTCATTTGGAATTTGTGCATTCTTAAAGTAATCACGTTCTAAATGTATAAACCAAAATAATTATTCTCTTTTATATTTTAACTTCATTTCCAACAATTCCAAAAACCTCCCTTTATTCACCAATGAATATTGATCATGTCTCTTTTGCAGTGAACACTGTTTTCCAATAAATTTTTAACTCTTCTTTTTATATATTTTTCTGTATTTTTACATGTTTTATATTTTTATATAAGTATATTTTACTTTTGTAAATATGCTTTGAGTCAAAATGATAGTTTTCAGCGGCTTCACCACAAAATCAGTACTCATCCTCAATCTCTAATGATTTTAAATGCAATTTACTTCTGAATTTTTGAGACTCCTCTCCTCTCTCCTGTGGGGAATTTTTTCTGTTGTACATAGTTCTCCTCTATGACTAAATTCTCCTAGGCAAAATAATGTGTAAATAATAGAATATTACTCTAATTTTCAATAATTTCAGTCACATGGTTCGAAAGTGTACTTTGAAGTGTACTTTTTCCTATCTATTTACATAACCAATTACTGTATACTGAGCAATTATTAATGATAAAATACTTGGTATCACAAGTGACATGACTACTTGCCAAAACTGGTAAACTCTTTTGACCTTTTTGTGAAAAATAACACTGACTTTTGTTTTGATATTACCATCAAAAAATCATAGTTACTGAGAAAGTAACTGCAAATATTCATGTGTGAACCATCAATTAGGGAAGAAGAGTGAGAAATGTATGTATCAAGAGGAAGGGGGAGCTGTTTTATGTAGACAGGAAGAACCCCCCACTGCTTAAGATGATGCTGTTGAAATGTCATCGGTGAGTTACACGAAAGGGATTTTGTTTATTTTCCATCTGGATGAGAATTACAAAAGAGAAAAACAGTGTTGCAGAAAAAACTGCCCAGGTACCTATCAGACGATTTATGTAACAAACTCAAGGTATTTTTGCAAGTTTTCTCATGTTTCCAGCAATTTTACCTTTTTTGCTGGCCCCTACCCCACCAGCACTCTGAGTTGGTAAGACCCAGGTCTATGTTGTGAGCTTTTTCCTTCCACTGTTCCATTCCATGAGTTGCAGACGCCTCTCACTGCCCTGAAGAAGCCATACTCTTTCTAAACGCCAAGTCTTTGTACATTCAGTTCTCTCTGCCTGCTGTGCCTTCCTCCACCTGACACATTTCAATTTCTCTTTTAAGACCCAGTTCAGATATCACATTTGTGAAGTGTTCTCCACTTTCCCAAGGCAAGGCGAGTTACTTGACCCCTATAAGTGCTTATAATTCTTGTTCCCCCTATGTTATAGCTCATGGTTGTATGTAATTTACTTTTCCTACAAGTCTATTCCCCTCGCCAGCCAGTGAAATCCTCAAGGGCGAGAACCATGTTTTTATTCCCAGCAGCAAGGGTGGCGGTTCAATACATGCATTTGAATGAAGTAGAAGTGAACCCTAACTTTTGAACCTTATAGAATGCAGGAGCTGAATCTGTACCTCTGAAACAAATAATGCAATATATGTTAAGAAAAAAAAAGAAGAAGAAGAAGATAGCAGGAGGGGAAGAATGAAGGGGGGGAATCGGAGGGGGAGAAGAACCATGAGAGACCATGGACTCTGAAAAACAGAGGGTTCTAGAGGGGAGGGGGGTGGGAGGATGGCTTAGCTTGGTGATGGGTATTAAAGAGGGCGCGTTCTGCATGGAGCACTGGGTGTTATGCACAAACAATGAATCATGGAACATTACATCAAAAACCAATGATGTAATGTATGGTGATTAACATAACAATAAAAAAATTTTTAAAAAAGAATGCAGGAGCTGAAAGTCTGGTGTTAAGTTCCACGGCACTCAGTAGCACCTGGGGAGAGGATGATGCGGGAAGGGCATTTACCAAGACCAGTAGGATGTTATCAAATTATCCCTTCCCAGGTTACCTAAGCAAGTGCTGCCCATCTTTTAGTCAACAGTACCCACAACCATCACAACAGTTTTCCAAATTCTTAATGTACTGCAATTTTAGTTGAATCTATAATTAAATACTCTTTGGATAAGATGTGCTGAAAAAAATTATTTTTGTGAACTCCTTATAAAGTGGGTTCAACTCTCCTTAGAATGCAAGTGATCTTAAGGTTTAGAGTGGATTTTATGTAATAATGTGCTGATATTTTATTTTAACAATGAGCCACTAAAGAGGCACTCCCAAGTTGACAGGGAGCTCAGAGTATAATCCAGTTGGGTTTCTAATTAGGTATGCCTTAGGTCCTTAGGTTGAGTGTGTCTACCCTACAACACAGTGCGATTTCCCCTTTTCTGGAAGACAAGCAGTGTGTGCCCCCCACCAGGCACCCAGGAGCACATCTACCTGGCAGGGGCAGAAACACAGCAGAAAACTACAGGATCGGGATTTTTTGAGTTGAGTTAAGGGATGAGATTTATGAGAAAACCAAGTGGAAATGTGTTTACTTTTTTTTTATCTGAATCTTTAAAAAGGATAAATTAAGAATCTCAAAATCAACATCAGATGTTGTGTGACGACTTCACCATGACAAACAACCTCTTAAAACAAAATATTTTGAAACTGAGTTCCTCGGCTGCTCAGCGGCTGCTGCAGCCGCTCGAGGGGCGAGGACTTCCACTGACAGTTCCTAACCAGCAAAAGCAATGGGGGGGAAAATTGCTTTGGTACAACTAGTGTCCCGGTAATAATGAAAAAAAAAAAAAAAAAAAAGAAAACAGCCAATGCCTGAGGTGAACTGGTAAGGTGAGGAGAAATATATGTTCTAGAGTCAGGATCATTTCAACATCCCTTTGTTAGACAATAATCAATTTGGAGTATTAGTTCACGGATTTAAAATAGAAACAAGACCATGCTATTTTTTTTTTTTTAATAAAGGATAACCAAAAACTTTTCCCAGTGAATTAGTTGCAATTTACTAGCCTCATCTTAAGAAGAGATGTCCTCTGCATACCACAGGGGCTCGATATAGAATTATTGGGTAAGTGAGAGTTTCATCACCAGTTTCTTTTCTATCTCAGAAAAATAAAAGAGTGGAAGTCTTTTTCTTCTTCAAACAGGCCCGGTCCTCCTTTCTCTTAGAAGTCTTTTACCAAAGAAAAGGCGTATGCCTTTAAATCTGAAATCTTGATGTTCACTTAACAATCTGATACGGGATTCCTAACACAGGTTCCCAAGCCTCTCCAACACACACGCTAGTTATTCAGTTTTAAATAGGGATATCTGAACTATCTCAAAGTTACTGGAACATTCAGATGAGAATGCAAAAGCAGGAAGATGCAAGTTCCTCAGGAGGCTGCAAATAGGAGCCCAAATATGGCATTTCTGAACTTGAGCCAGATTCCAGAGCCAAAAGCAGCATAATAATGTGTGCTAGGTGTAACAACTCTCCCTTTCATCCATATTGCCAAAGCAAAATACTACTGCTAACCCTCATCCTTCAGAAAGCCAACACACAAAATTTGGGGTGTATAAAAGGGGTACCATCTACTTAATTAAGTCCTGTTTCCAAACTGTAGACTTATATATAGGCTTTGTTTAATGATTATGTTTAATTTCACCTAGGGATTAGGGACCAAGTGTAGTTTAATTCAGTAAAATAAACTTTCAATAAGCACATACTACATACCAGACCATCCATGCATCCATCCATTCAAATATTTATTGAGTGCTAATCATGCACTAAACATTATGCTGGGCAGTGGGGAGACAAGAGTAATAAAACACAGTCTCTGCCCTTGAAAACTCTACAGTCCAAGGAGGACTGTGCCAAACCCAGCTAATTCACTGCTCCTTTTTCCTTAGAGCGAATTTTAAAATCTCTAGTCCACGTAAACTCCCAGGAGTTTCCCTCCTTTTATCGGATGACCTCGGTTCTTGCTTTACTGAGTTTGGTATGTAATATATCTTCTCTACTCTGTATCTCCAAATATTTCCATGTAGATAGCCATCTTCTCTCCTCTTTTGTTTTGAAGAGAAAAATCCCTCTGAGACTAACCCTTTCCCACAATGCTGATTCTGTCCTTTCTTGTGTTCTTCAGACTATTTCTCCATCAAGTTTTCTTTTTCTCTTTTCCACCTTTAATCTTTCCTACTGCGTAGAAATATGAAGAGGTCCACCCCTATCTGGAGTTATTTCTCCCTTTATTCTACTCTTCCCAAATATTGCTATGAGAACCCGATACTCCACCACCACCTTAACTCCCCATAATCTACCCCCTCTTTAACTTGCCCCATAATCTGTGTTCTCATCCAAGTCACTAAAACTTCTCTAAAACCAATAATGGTCCCCTAATCCTTTAATCCAATGGCTTTTTCTGTCTTGTTGCTCTTCAATAATCTCTTTGAATCTATCAACTGACACTGTTTATCATCACCCTTTCAAACACTCTCCTTTGATTTTCATGAAGCTGCATTGCCTTGTTTGTTATTTTAGTCTCTGGTTTCTCCAATTTTGTCTCTGTTTTTCCTGATTTTCTATTCTCACTCACCCCATAGCAGCAGTTTTCAACCTTTTTGCTGCATGACAAGTAATGCTCACTGAGAGGGGAGCCTCCTTTCTTCCCCTGTTCTCATTCTCCACCTGGATCAAAGAACTGCTCATTGAATTGATTGACTTCAAGGACGATGACGGGGCCATGTTTGTTTCCAAATGAGTCTTGCCCTTTCTATCTTCCCTACAAGCCTATCTCAGAGCCAGTCCTGGCTCCCTAGACTCTCTTGCCTTCATTCAGGAGATGATGTCCATGTCTGGCACCCTACTTCAGGCAGCTGGTAATTCACATTCCCATTTTCGGGTCTGGGTTTAGGGCAAGAGTCTTGGTCTAACCAAGTTTACCAGAACTATACATTGGGGTATTGGGACTATGCTGAGTTGATAATAAAATACTATTTTAATTCTCATATCCCACTGTCTTTTGATATCTATCTATCTATCTATCTATCTCCTTTGGAATCTCCTAGAGAAGGAAACCTGAGGTTTGAAGAATTAAAATGCACTCCTGGACCTCAGGCCATAATGTCATCTTTTATTCCTCCTTGTCACTTTATTAGATTTTTAAAAAGTCAAATCATATAGAGATACATAAAGAAGGCAGTTAAAAAAATTCTTTCCTTCTTCATGTTACACCCAACTAAAGGAATCAACATTAAGACTCTGGAGTGTATACACGCATACCTTTATCAAAAAAATATGAAAAATTTTATATATGTAGGGTACATTTTTAAGCAAAATTGGGATCATATAACACATTACTCTGACCTTGCTTTTATTCCCACTTCACAATATGCCATAGTCAATGTAAGTATATGTAAGAAATTCCTTTTAATATCTTAATACCCACAATATTAGGATCCTTTCCCCCTCACACCTATATTTTTATAACTTCTCTGCTGGTGTCCTTGTCTCCATTCTCTTCCTCTTGAAAATCATAGGACTTAGGAATATTAAAAATCATTAAGTCCAACAGCAACATTTTCTTTTTCTTTTTCTTTTAAGATTTTATTTATTCATTTGCCAGAGAGAGAGAGAGCGAGCACAGGCAGGGGGAGCAGCAGAGGGAGAGGGAGAAGCAGGCTCCCCATTGAGCAAGGAGCCCGATGCAGGACTCGATCCCAGGACCCTGGGATCATGACCTGAGCCAAAGGCAGACGTTTAAGTGACTGAGCCACCCAAGTGCCCCAAACAGCAACACTTCTGATGAAAAAAGTGATGCCTTAAGACATTAACTGATTTGCCCAAGAACACTAAATTAGCAGGAGAAATGGCCATTCATTCATTCAACAAATATTTATGAGCATCTACTAAATGGTCCTGCTATTGTGGAGCTTAATTTCAGGAAAAGACATGCAAAAAAACAGGTAAACAAATAACCATGATAAATACAGACTGTGATTAGTGTCAGGAAGGAAAAACAGGGTGAAATAATAGAGTTTTTTTTTTTAACTTTTTAACCATAGGATGGACACCGAAAGTATCTGGAAATAGATGGCATTTGAGCTTTTATCTGAAGAATAAGAGAGAGAACAGATTGTAAGAAGAGGCAAGGCAAAAATATCCCAGACCAAAAAACAAACCAGCAGGAACAGAGAGACCAGTACAGTGTCAGTGGTGTGCACTGAGTAAGGGGAGAAGAGTAGCCAGAAGTGAGGATGGAAGAGCATATGGCCAGGTGCTTGGCTTGAGAACTGAGTCAAGGAATTTAAGAAAGGAGTGACATGTATCCTGCAACTTTACTAAATTCATTTATCAGCTCTAGTAGTTTTTTGGTGGTCTTTTGGGGTTTTCTGTATATAGTATGTCATCTGCATAGTGACAGTTTGACTTCTTCTTTACTGATTTGGAAGATTTGGATGCCTTTTAGTTCTTGTTGTTGTCTGTTTGCTGTGGCTAAGACTTCCAGTACTATGTTGAGTAAAAGTGGTGAGAAAGGACATCCTTGTCTTATTCCTGACCTTAGGGGGAAAGTTTTCTGTTTTTACCACTGAGTATGATGTTAGCTGTGGATTTTTCATATATGGCCTTTATTATGTTGAGGTATGTTCTCTCTAAACCTACTTTGTTCAGAGTTTTTATCATGAATGGATGACTTTGTCAAATGCTTTTTTTTGCATCCATTGAAATGATCTTGTGGTTTTTATCCTCTCTCCTGTGGTGTGAGGTATCACATTGATTGATCTGCAAATATTGAACCATCCTTGCAATCCAGAAATAAATCCCACTTGATCGTGGTGAATCATTTTCTTTTCTTTTCTTTTCAAGATTTTATTTATTTGGGGGGGGGTGAGCGAGAGAGAACAAGCAGGGGGAGAGGCAGAGGGAGAAGCAGGCTCCCCATGGAGCAGGGAACCTCATGTGGGGCTTGATCCCAAGACCCCAGGATCATGACCTGAACTGAAGGCAGACGCTAATGGACTGAGCCACCCAAGGGCACTAGTGAATCATTTTTTTAGTGTATTGTCAGGTTCTGTTTGCTAGTATTTTGTTGAGGATTTTTGCATCTATGTTCATCAGGGATATTGACCTGTAGTTCTCTTTTCTGTAGTGTCTTTATCTGGTTTTGGTATCAGGATAATGCTGGCCTCATCAAATGAATTTGGAAGCTTTCCTTCCTCTTCTATTTTTTGGAATAGTTTGAGAAGAACAGGTATTAACTCTTTAAATGTTCCATAGAATTCACTGTGAAGCCACCTGGTTCTCGACTTTTGTTTGTTGGGAGTTTTTTGATTACTGATTCAATTTCATTACTGGTCATAGGTCTGTTCAAATTTTTTATTTCTTCCTGATTCAATTTTGGGAGGTTATTGGTTTCTAGGAATTTTTTCCATTTCTTCTAGGTTGTCCAATTTGTTGGCATATAGATTTGTATTTCTGTGGTGTTAGTTGTTACTCCTCTTTTATTTCTGATTTTGTTTATTTGAGTCCTCTCTCTTTCTCCTTTTTTTTTTTTTTGATAAGTCTGTCTAAAGGTTTATCAGTTTTGTTGATCTTTTCAAAGAATCAGCTCCTGGTTTCATTGTTATGTTCTACTGTTATTTTAGTTTCTATTTCATTCATTTCTGCTCTAAGCTTTATTATTTCCTTCCTTCTACTGGTTTTGGGTTTTGTTTGTTCTTGTTTTTCTAGCTCCTTTAGTTATAAGGTTAGGTAGTTTATTTGAGATTTTTCTTGCTTCTTGAGGTAGGCCTGTATTGCTATAAAAATCAATATACAGAAATCTGTTGCATTTCTGTACACTAATAATGAAACAGCAGAAAGAGAAGTTAAAAAAAATCCATTATATGTTAAGGAAAAAAAAAAAGAAGAAGAAGATAGCAGGAGGGGAAGAATGAAGGGGGGGAAATCGGAGGGGTAGACGAACTATGAGAGATGATGGACTCTGAAAAACAAACTGAGGGTTCTAGAGGGGAGGGGAGTGGGAGGATGGCTTAGCCTGGTGATGGGTATTGAGGAGAGCACGTTCTGCATGGAGCACTGGGTGTTATGCACAAACAATGAATCATGGAACACTACATCTAAAACTAATGATGTAATGTATGGGGATTAACATAACAATAAAAAAAGAAAAGAAAAAGAAAAAGAAAAAAAATCCATTTACAACTGCACCAAAAATAATAAAATACCTAAGAATAAACTGAACCAAGGTGAAAGACCTGTACTCTGAAAACTATAAAACATTGATGAAATAAATTGAAGATGACACAAACAAATGGAAAGATATTACACGTTAATGGACTGGGAGAACAAATATTGTTAAAAAGTGTGTACTACTCAAAGCAATCTATACATTTAATGCAATTCCTATCAAAATACCAACAGCATTTTTCACAGAACTAGAACAAACAATCTTAAGATTTGTAGGAATCACAAAAGACATTGAATAGCCAAAGCAATCTTCAGAAAGAAAAAACAAAACTGGAGGTATCACAATCCCAGACTTCAAGATACACTGCAAATGTATAGTAATCAGAACAGTATGGTACTGGCACAAAAATAGACACAAAGATCAATGGAACAGAATAGAGAGCCCAGAAATAAACCTACAATTATATGGTTAATTAATCTTTGGCAAAGGCAAGAATATACAATGGAAAAAATAAAGTCTTTTCAGCAGATGGTATCCGGAAAACTGGACAGCAACATGCAAAAGAATGAAACTGGACCACTTTCTTAGACCATACACAAAAATAAACTCAAAATGGATTAAAGACCTAAATGTAAGAACCTGAAACCATAAAAATCCTAGAAGAGAGCATAGACGGTAATTTCTCTGACATTGGCCATAGCAACATTTTTCTAGATATGTCTCCTGAAGCAAGGGAAACAAAAGCAAAAATAAACTGTTGAGACTACATGAAAATTAAAAGCTTCTGCACAATAAAGGAAACAATCAACAAAACAAAAAGACAACCTACTAAATAGAAGATATTTGCAAATCACATATCTGAAAAAGGGTTAGTACCCAAAATATATGTAGAACTTATACAGGTCAAAACCAAACCCCCCAAAAAAATCCAATTAAAAATGAGCAGAAGACATGAACAGACATTTCTCCAAAGAAGAAATACAGATTGCCAGTGGATACATGAAAAGATGCTCAATATTATTAATCATCAGGGAAATGCAAATCAAAACCATAATGAGATATCCTCTCACACTTGTCAGAATGGAAAACCAAAAACACAAGAAACAACAAGTGTTGGTGAGGATGTGGAGAAAAAGGAACCCTCTTGCACTGCTGGTGGGAATGCAAACTGGTATGGCCACTCGAAAACATGGAGGTTCCTCAAGAAGTTAAAAATAGAGTTACAGGGGCACCTGGGTGGCTCAGTTGTTAAGCATCTGCCTTCGGCTCAGGTCATGATCCCAGAGTCCTGGGATCGAGTCCCGCATCAGGCTCCCTGCTCAGCGGGAAGCCTGCTTCTCCCTCGTCCACTCCCCCTGCTTGTGTTCCCTCTTTAGCTGTGTGTCTCTTTGTCAAATAAATAAATAAAATCTTAAAAAAAAAAAGTTACCATACGATCCAGTAATCCCACTACTGGGTATTTACCCAAAGAATATAAAAACACAAATTCAAAAAGATGTGCATTGCTATGTTTATTGGAGCATTATTTACAATAGCCAAACTATGGAAGCAAGCCCAAGTATCCATCAATAGATGAATGGATAAAAAAGACACGGTGTATATAAACATATACAATGGAATATTATTCAGCCATCAAAAAGAATGAAATCTTGCCATTTACAACAACATGGATAGAGCTAGAGAGTATAATGCTAAGCAAAATAAGTCAGTCAGAGAAAGACAAATACCATATAATTTCAGTCATCTGCAGAATTTAATAAATAAAACAAATGAACAAAGGAAAAGGGAAATAAACAAACAAACAAACAAAAAAAACAGACTCTTAACTATAGAGAACAAACTGATGGTTACCAGAGGGGAGGTGTGTCGGGGGATGGGTGAAATAGGTGATGGAAATTAAGAGTACACTTATCATGATAAGCATTGAGTAATGTATAGAATTGCTGAATCACTATATTGTACACCTGAAGCTAATATAACTATGTTATCTACACTGGAATGTAAAAAATTAATTTAAAAAAAGAAAGGAGGGGCACCTGGGTGGCTCAGTTGGTTAAGCATCTGCCTTCAGCTCAGGTCATGATCCCAGGGTCTAGGGATTGAGCCCCCTGTTGGGCCCCCTGCTCAGTGGGAGTCTGCTTGTCCCTCTCCCTCTGCCCCTCATCCCCACTTGTGCTCTCTCTCTCTCTCAAATAAATAAATAAAATCTTAAAAAAAAAAAGGAAGGAGTGACATGATCAGATTTACACTTTATAAAGGATTACTCTGGCCTCTAGATCAAGAAGGGATAGATGGCAGTCAAGAGGGGAAGCAGGGAAATCTCAGCAGGAGCAGAGGTAAGCAATGACAGTAAGCAATTAGGGTATTGGCAGGCAAATGGGAGATGTGGGCAGATTTGACAAATATCTGGAAAGGAATTTCAATAAGACTTGCTGATGGAATGGGTGTATGGCTGAAGAAAAGGGTGATACCAAGTTGGAATCCTAAGTTTAGTTGGTGAAACTGGTAGCTGGGGCCATTTTTTTGTTCTGTTTTGGACAAGTCAAGTTTAAGATCCTTACTAGTCTTCTACACAGAAATGCTAATTGGGTGGATGGATACAAATGTGATGCATAGGGGAGCTCTGGAACTGTAACTTTGGAAATCATGAGCATCTTCATGGTATTTGAAGGCACGACACTGGACAAGCTCACTCACGGAAAAGAGTGTGGTAAACTCAGTAGACATAGCTCAGGGGCCTCAAACACATAGATTTCAGGGACAGGAGTAAAAGGAGCCAGGAAATGTGACTAACAAGGTACAGCCAGGGAGGTAGTAGTAAAATCAGGAGTGTGTGTCCTGGAAGCCAACACATAAAGTGTTTCATAAAAAAGGGTGGAATTCAACTGTGTCAGATGCTACTGACTGATCAAGCAATATGATTACTAAATATTGACCACTGGATTTGGCAATGTGAAGGTTACTGAAGACTTTGATCAAAACAATGAGAGCAGGGAGCTAGACTAGAACCCACCTTGTAATAGGCTGTTTGGGGAGGTCGAGAGAGCAAGTACTGACAATATTTTTGGGAAGTCTACCGTGAAAGGGAGCAGAGAGGTGGGGAAGCAGTTAAAGGGAGTTATCGGGTCAAGACATGTGTTTTTAAGATGGGAAATATCAGAGCATTTTGTATGGTAACAGGATTTATCCAGAGAGGGAAACATTTATGACGCAGGAGACGAGAGAGAGACAATATAGAAACGGGTGAGTAGAGGGAACCCAGAACACAGATGGATTGAGCGACTCACACAACGAGCAGGAACACGATTTCCACTGTGACTTAAGACAACAGAGAACATGGGCATAGATGGTAAAACAAAAATAGGGAGCATATGTCTCGTTCTGTTTTCTTCATGAAGTAGGCAGTGAGAACCTTACCTGTTTGCCAGGAGGCAGGGCAAGGCTCAGGAGTAGAAATAACACAGACTCTCAGACAGTCTGCCCTTCAGAAAGGCCAACCAATTTACTAGAGAAACACAGTTACCAGGCAATATTAAGTGCCTGTTTGAGACTTTGGCCAGGAATCTAAAGTTGAAGCAATGAGCCTGTGATGTCATATTCGGCAGCCACATTTGGCTGCCTGGGGACAAGTGAGAAGAAAGTGAAGAGTAGGCTGGGTTTCGCTGAGTGCATGCAGCAGAGGGAGAGACTGCAAAGGGACTTAGAATATTTGCAAAGGAGTGATTTATGATGACAGTGGAGTGGAGTGGCGGACTGTGAGAAAGGAGTCAGGTCAATAGGTTGGGGGACATGTTAGGGCTGGAACACAGTTGGCATGTGAGTGCTTGATGGAGCGAGCCGGAGGTCAGCAGGTGGGTTTCAGAGAGTGGGGTGCTGAAAGGTGAGGTTTGTGAAGCTGTGCAACTGTCCAGAGTTGAAGCCATGTGCGACTACTCAGAATTTCTGACTGTGAGCAGCACCCTGACGTGGGCTAACTAAAGTAGAAGAGACCAGCGAGCAGGAACAAGCCAGCAAGGATGCTGTCACTGCCCCTGGATGCTGTGGGGCCTCTCCCACTGCCACCATGAAGCTCATCCTCTACCCTTTCCTCTTTTAGCCTCCCCTCTGTAGGATTCAAAGGCCCAGGCAGGTGAGTCCTCGTGCTGGAGCTCGGGTCCTGTGCCTTTCCTTACTCATTCTAGAAACGGAGGAACCCCTCCTCGGGCTTCCTTAGTGATGGAAGTGGTCCTGCCTCCCACCGAGCTCACAGAGAGGATTCTTTAAGACTAAGAAGAGGTCTGGACAGATAATGGCAGTCAAAGAAAACAATTTTTTTTTTTTTAAAGAACAGTAGGTAAAAGATACATCTGTTGTTGTTTTTTAATTGCATGAGTTTGTGAAGGACTGAGCTGCAGAGGAGATGGTCAGGCACTGTTCTAGATATTGGTAAGACAAAGATGAAGGAACAAGTCAAACCCCTGCTCTCTGGGAGCTTAACGTCTAGCAGGGGTTCTGGTCTCTTCGCTCCTTCCAATAAACGAGGCCCAACAGGCAACAGTGTGATCTTGAGGATCCCCCTTGCTGCAGTCTTTCCTGCTGACTAACCCCTAAAGTCTTCCCGCAGAACTCACAATCTTTTCATCTACAATAAATAATAAAGAGTTTAAAGTGCTAAATAATTGGTTGAGGTAAAAGGAACCAAACCTATTTATACTAAAATAAATCAAGTAATACCAACAACTGTGATAAATATAAATTAACACCCTGCCATGCCAGGCTCTTCCTGACCCTTACTTGACTGTCACAACACGTCTAGAACATGGACACTGTTACTAGTCCCACTTTACAGATAAGGTGACCAAGGCACTGAGGTGTTAAGTAACTTGGGTAGGAGGGGCGGTGCCCGGAAGTCTGGCTCCAATGACTTGATATCACAGCGTTTCCTCTGTCGTCGTTTTTGAGTTTAGGTCGAGGAGGGGATCTGAAAGCTGGTAAACCCTACAGGAAAAACGAGCCACTGAGTACAGAAAAGGAGAGGCTAGCCTGAAAGGGTCCAGACACATAGAAGCCATGAGTATGTGCCCAAAGCTCAGAGGGATAATGCTGCTAAGAATCGGCAACCTTGCTTTGCCTGATTCACAGTTTGGAGGGGATTTTGTTTTTCTTTTTTTTTAAGACAGTGAGAGCGGGGGTTGGGGGGAAGCAGAGGGAGAGGGAGAGAGAGAGAGAATCTTAAGCAGGCTCCACACCCAGCTGCGTGAGCTCAACACAGAGCTCGATCTCACAACCCCAAGATCACAACCTGAGCCAAAATCAAGAGTTGGATGCCACCCAGGCACCCCTTGTTTTTCTTAATTTAGGAGAACTACTTGTTGTTCTCAATACCAGGAGATCTGAAGGGAGAACGGAAGAACAGGGTAGAGTCCCTGAATGATAAGATGGGAGTGTGGACAGTTTGTACAGTTTGGAGCAGAATAAATAATAACTTTGGATCTACTGGATAACCTGAACAAGGTACAAAACCAGAGCACTGCTGCCCACGATGCCCCTTTAGTAAGCTGGCTGGACCCCAGCAAGGGCTTCTCCAGCTGTCTGCGTGGGAGATTTGGAAGCTGCGCTAGTATTTAGGGTGCAGCTTGGGGACCATTCCTGTCCACAAGGAAAAGTCATGTCTGTGGTGAGGGTTTGGCAACTCTTCCTGCCATCCCTTCCCCTGGGTAAGAGACAAAATGGCAGTTGTCCCACAATTTTTAGCTATTGCACAGGCCATAAATTCATCCCTAAGTACATCCTGCAAAGATTCAAACCAAAGCTTGCTTTATCAGCGCTTACAGTTAGATGGCCTCCAGCAACCTTAAAACACAGCCATATGCTCCCTGACATTACAGGTCCTATTATGCAAGGCTCCTCCCCAGTCCCAGAGGAGACCAAACGACATGCCATTGCTTGCTGTTGCTTCCTATTCACATTTTTAAATAATAGAAGAAAAAGAAAAAAAAATCCAGCCACAATTGGCTCCAGTTGGTGTGAATAATGAGATGTGGTTGTCAGATTCCTGGAAAGCCGCCAGTATGGTCATTAGCTGGCTGATACTGGGCCCACTTATAAAGAGGATAAAGAATATAACTTTAAATGAGGTCAGTTTAAAGGAGACGTTAAGTTTGGCGTTTGGGTGTGTGAGGAAACAATCTATGAATTAAAACCCTCCTTGCATGAAGCGCCTTCCCTAAGAAAATGGGGATAGACTGGCATGAGATGGAGCTTCCTCAATTTTGGAAATCGAGCTTTGCCCAATTAAAATCTGGTCCTTTTTTGAAGTCTATGATGGAAGAATCCTAGCTTTGACAAGTTGGCAGTAATCCCTGTGATCTATTTTACTGGGATATATATTGTCACTGCAAAAATAAAACATTCTACCAAACTGGAGAGCAGACCCTGCCTGTGATCATGAGACAGACTGGACCAAGTGCCTCAAGCCTTTGATGCCCCTGACATATTATTTTCTGGATGGTGTCCAGCAACCCAATGCAGAATAGCTTTTTCTCTACTGTATCCAGATGGCAAATGGAAGAGATCAAATTCAACAGTTTCAGAGCTAACCTTAATGGATGTGAAAGGCTGGAGTCTCTACTAGCTGTTCAGAGATCTATGATACCAAAAAAAAAAAAAAAGAAGAAGAAGAAGAAAAAAAAGCCTTTGAACAAAGAGACAAATAATTGGCTTTTCTTCTCTCTCTCTTCAAAACTAAACCATGGATGTAGTAATCTGGTTCAAATCCATCTTCTGGTTGAAAAGGACAGCCAAATATCTGATCAGTTCTAATCATTGACACTCTCATGACACTTTCTGTGAAGTTCAGATGAGTGTTGTTCTTAATCTTCTGGACATCTTTTTTTTTTTTCCCTGCCATTCAAGCAAATATTTTCAATCTTGCTCTATTTCCTCCAAAACTTTAATAAAATATATATATATTCCTAAATGTGTAATTAGCAGCTTCTTAGAGTAAGATTCTCACACCCCTACTAAAGACTGAATTGCAGAATTGGCTAGCGTGAGCCTTACATATTTGTTACTGCATATACCAGAAGTTCACTTATAAAGCCATTCATACAGAAAGCAATAAGGTATAAAGGTCTACCTCACTCTCCAGACAAGAGGTTTTATGTATTGAAGTACCACAAACACTTCATTATAAACCAATTGCACATAAAAATCCAATGGTGTCGATCATAAGACCAGCTTTGTAACTGGTTAGCAGCAGAGAAGGCAATGAGGAAGAAGGCTCAATATTTGAAAGAAGGGAAGTTTACCTTTTGTGAGTTAAACTAGGAGTTCTTAACCACAGTTTATGGACTTCTGAAATTGCACACAAAGTTTTGAGAGTTTATGTACATATTTTTCTTGGTAGAAGGTCCACATTTTAATCAAAGGAAGTAGTGACCACCCCCGAACCCAAAAAGTATAAGAACTCTGAGGACAAGACTTAATAGAAACAAGATGAGGTACATTAACATATCTAAAGAAAGAATACGTCCCCTGGAAAGTAGAAGCTTAGAAAAGCAGCTCTGTTGGGAAAACCTTGGCATGTGTTTTAAAGAGCTGTCCAAGGGAAGTGGTGCTGTGAAACATACCAAGAATATGTTGCTCCAGGAGCAGGTATGTCCCATAATGGAGATGAAGCTTTGTTATTATAACTTGATTACACTAGCCAATAAGGTGATCTAATGAACTCTCCTTGTTTTGATTCCCCACCCATCAAGCTACCTATTTAATAATCTGGTTTTCCAATTAAATTTGCCTGCAAGTAGAGACAATGGTAATCAGTAAAGAAAAGTAGCTGGTACTCGTCATTCTAAATTCATAGATGATATGATGAGGTGTGTGTGTGGGTGTGTCCATGCACACATGCACGTGCATTGGCCTATGAAACATTTTCCTCATTTGGCTTCTGGGATGTCACCTTTTCCTACTTTTCCTTCTACCCATCTGGCTACTACTGTCTTGGCTGGTTCTTCTCATCATCCTAATCTCTTAATGTTGAAATGCCCACAGGCTTAGTACTTGGACCTCTTCTCTTCTCTTTCTACAAAAACTACCTAAGTGATCACACCCAGTCTCATAGCTTTAAGCACCCAGTCTCTCTCTATACCACAAACTCACAGATTTATAGCTCCATCTAGACCTGACCCTTGAGCTTTGGTCTCATGAATCTAACTGCTTACCTGACATCTCCACTTAGATGTTCCCTAGGCATCTAAATTCCACATGTCTAAAACTCAACTCCTCATCTGCCCCCCAAAGACTTGTTCTTCTCGCAGTGTTTACCATCTCAGTAAATGGCAAATTCATTCTTCCACTTGCTCTAGCCAAAAGCCTTGGAATCTGTTTTGCCTCTTTTCTTTCTTTCAATCTACATTTAATCAGAAATCTTACTGGCTTTACCTCCTTCAAAATAAATATCCAGAATCTGACCACTTCTCATGAAACCATTTGTACCACTCACCCAAGTCTGAGCCTTGCTTGGATCTTGTACTAGCCTCCTAACTGGTCTCCTTGCTTCTATCCTTGCTCCTCTGCATTCTGTTTTTAACACAGCAGTGAGAGTAAGCTTTAAAACCTTCATCAGATCATATCATTCCTCTAAACAAAGTCCTCCAATGGCTTTCCAACAACCCGTGTAAAAGACAGTCTTCACAATTGCTTCTGAGGTTCTATACAATTGAATCCCCACTTCTACCTTCCTATTAGCCATCTGACTTCATGTCCTACTACTATTTTGGGCAGAATAATTTACCCAAGGTTAGAACCCTCGCTCCCTCCCCTTTTTTGCTATGTGCATTTTGTTGCTCCTGTGACAAGTTACTTAACATCTATTTTATAGATCCTCATCTGTTAGCACTAGCACTGGGTTTATATAGGGTTGTTATGAGAATTACATGACTTAATATTTGCAAAGTATTTAGAGAAGTATCCAACACATACTAAGTACTATATAATATTTGCTAAACAAAGGAATGCTCACTTTTCTTCAGCCACATTAGATTCTTTGCTGGTCTTCAAACATGCCAGATTAGCCCGTTTGCATTCTTGTTTGCTCCACCTGGCATGCTCTTCCCTGGGATATCCACTTTGTACATGTTCTTATCACCTTCAGGTCTTTCCTCAAATGCCACCCTTTTGGAAGTCTTCACCTAACCTCAAACTGGACTTACCATCTCCTGTCTCTGCTTTATTTTTTCTTCCATATCGCTTATTATCATTTAACATATTATATATTTTAATTACTTATTTATTATTTGTTTCTCCCTCTGAAATGTAAGATTTTTGTCTATATTCTTCAATGGTCTATCTCCAACACCTTGCACATTTTAAGTATTCAATATTTATTGAATACATCAATACAAATAAAATATTCATGACCTTATTACTCCCATGAATTAGAGATGAGGGCACAGTTCACCAGGTGACAAATCCAAATAATATTCCACTGAACAGTCTTTTAATAGTTCAGGAGACACTTGGCATAAATGGGCCAAAATGTCTTACATGGCTGCAAAAATTGGAAATTAACTGTTTACACATATTCAGCCCTTTGTTGTTATGTTCCCACCTCTTGAATACTCTGGCTGGCTCTCTTTCTTCCCTAACTTCCATTATCCAAGAGAGTTCAAGGATCAGGTACACTACCGATTCAATACACTCGTTTGATCTCTCCAACTTCAACCACCTATTCCCATGGTCAGCTACTGGACCTTGTCATCACCCATGATTCCTCCATTTTTGAAATCATAAATGTCAATATTCCACTCAGTCTGAAATCTTCCACCTTTCAACTCTTCGTGCTTTTATTTCCACTATACCTGCTCCCAAAGCTCATTTAGGAATCAGAGCCTCTGATTTTTCCCATTTTTTTCCTGGTGCAGTGGTCCCTATTTGTCCCCTCCTCTTCCCTACGCAGCCTGGCTCCAAGGTCAATCATCTGGACTCTGCTCTCATTTGCAACGCTAACTGCTCTTGCCATTAAGTCTCAACAGCCACATAAAAGGCCAACCCTGGATCAAGGCTACAGAGCTTGTTCTTCACTTATACACCTTCGTGACTGGCTAAGCAATTTTGGTGAAAAATTTCAAAACAATGCAGAATTTACCTATAAATCTAATTTATGGTTTCTCATCTCATTTAGGCTCTCAACTCTCAACACTGCTTATTGAATCCTTTTTTTTAAACTTACATAGCCCTCACAATATGCCTAGTACTGTTCTAGACACTTAACTCATTTAATCCTCACAGTGGTCCTTTGAGGTAGATACCATTAGATGCAGAGGTTAAGGCACAGAAAGGTTAAGTGACTTGCCAAACACATAATGCTAGTTAGGGACTAAAGTGGTGGAGCTTACTAGCTCTGAACTCTGGCAGTTTGACCACAGAATTCAAGCGTTTAACTTTTCATTCATCTTACAAGATGATGAAAATGAGATAGAGAGATTCAGTAACTTGCCCATGGACATCTAGTTATTAAGTGGAAGAACTTGGATTTGAACCCAGTCAGACTTTACAGCCCATACACTAAACCAGTAACCTATCTCATCTCCTCAGGTAAGCCACTGAGAGAATTATACCCAACAGGTTTTGGAGTCCCTGATTTCCCATCCCATTCCCAGCAAACTGATCTAGACACACAGTCATCTTTCCTCCAGTCTCAGGGTTGATTGGTCTCTCCTAGTGTTTAATCATTTGCTCTGGATTGCATTTCTTCTCTTTCTTTCCATCTCTTTCCTGTATTTTCAACCTCTCCCTCTTTACTGGCTCCTATAATCATGCTCAAGTTGCTTCCACCTTTTTTTTTTAATTTAAAGATTTTATTTATTTATTTGACAGAGAGAGAGACAGCTAGAGAGGGAACACAAGCAGCGGGCATGGGAAAGGGAGAAGGAGGCTTCCTGCTGAGCAGGGAGCCCAATGCGGGACTCGATCCCAGGACCCTGGGATCATGGCCTGAGCCAAAGGCAGACACTTAATGACTGAGCCACAGAGGCACCCAAGTCACTTCCATCTTAAAAGACCCTACCACCGAAAACTTTTCTTGGTCAGACCATTCTTTATAGCTCTCTTCTCCCCTCTCTGACAGTTCCTTCTCACTCAGGCTCCTCAAAACAACAATCCTCACTTCCTCACCTCTTGTCTCACTGTAATTAATCTTCAGCACCAGTAACTCTTCTAAAGCTGTAGTTGCTTATATCTTTAGTGACATACCAATTGTACATTCCAGCGGATAATTTTTAGTCGTTATTGTACCATACCACTATCTTGCTCCTCATTGCGTCTTTGAAATCCTCTACCCCCTTGAAATCCCTAGATTCACACTCACATTCCAGTAACTTTTCTCCCATCTCTGTCTCTTTTTCATATTCATCAACTCTGGGCTCTCTCCTCGAGTTTGAACCTATAGAGGGTTAAAAACCCTTGATTTTTAAAAATTATTTTTCCCAATTTACATGCTTTTCTTGATGATCTTGCTAAAGAAGACACAAATTTAAGTGCTCTTCAGCTGGCAGTAATCCTATCAGTAGTCATGGCCTTGTTACTCCTTTTTGAAGATTCACTCCTTTTTGAAGATCCACTCCTTTCTCTCCCCAGCCCTCCTAACATGTGGTCCAAATGGAAGCTGGATGACCCTATCTCCAAATATAAAGGTGGGCATTGGCCTTCAGGAAGACAGGTATCGAAGTCTGACTCCAAGGTCTGCTATTTAGACAGAAAAATAAGACTAGAGCATAAGCTGTGTCTCTAGCTGAGTCATAGATATGTTAATATATTTCTAATCAAAATTAAGGACACATGGTCTGCTAAAGAATTTCTCTTCCGCTTTAGAATGTGAAAAACAATGTGGGAGATGTCATATGGATGCCAAAACATTGGAATTTGCAAGATATTTTAAAGATTTATGGGTATTACTGGTCCCTGATTTAACAAGATGTCTGGCAACTGTAGTCACGGACTTATCTGGAAGATGCTTCAATCCAACCCCTTTTAACAGACATGACATTCTGTGACAGTTCTATGATTATGCTGGGTTGATTTAAGGTTTATTAAAAATGTAAAGGATAAATTGGTAACAAATATAACAATAAAACTTTCCTGATCAACTACTAAAATACTACTGGTCACTTTAAAAAGAAGAAAATACAAGCTCTTTGTAATATATATTTAAATTCTGCTTGAATCACACTGCTCTACTCTTACTATGGTGCAAAGAAAAATGAAACAGCATTAAATTGTAAGCTAACAAATGGCTTCACTGTCTAAATAGTTTAATAGTGCAGTGGGACCTAAGGCTATTTATCTACGTAGGGCATACCAAGATCAATATAGCAAAGGTACTAGGCATAGTTTGACAGATTGCTTTAAAAGGACTTAAGATGGACAATTAAGAAAAAAGGCAATGTTGATACAATAAATGAACTTTTTATTTCCTTCACGAGTTGCATGAACTCTTGATTTATAATATTAGAAAACACAACATCAGTTCTTGTGAACCAGACAGTATTGAGGCACAACTATGCTCAAAATAAAATCTTCTCATCTTAATCCTGAGTATGTCTATACTTTTCTATATACAGAGGTAACAAACTTTAATGTGATATACAGAAGTAGCAAACTGCAGTATAATGCAGTATATATGCCTGTGAAAAATAAATTTAAAGCTAGAGTATCAATAAAAGTCGGTTATAGCAACAAGTTGGAAATTACAGCAGCCTTCTTGGAAAAATCACTGAAATAAAATTGATATTATCTTCCAATCACTTATAAATATCTGGATAGTTAGGGCAATAATAAGATCATTTATGAACTGCAGCAAACACTGAACATCTTTTAAAATTAGATACATAAAAATATACATAAAAATGTACAGTTTAAATTCAACAATAGGCTAAATGCCAATGGTATGCACTTTCTCTTGTCTTACCTCCTTGGCTTTACTTTTCACTGAATTCATTCACTCCAGTAATTATTGAGCTCTTTCTGTTACAGGAATTATTATGCCAAAGATTTAAGTAATAACTCACTTTCTCACACATACAGTTATCATAGCCAAGGCTCAACAGGAAAAATCCTTCCCTCCCCAGCTTTTATGACTGGTGGAGGTTTCCATGAACATACTTCTGGTAAGATCTGCCTGCTGAGTGGCAGCCTAAGGCTGCACCTATGGAACCCTGGTATTAATTATAAGTCATTTCCTGCTGGAGTGTTCAAAAAAGGTCTAAATAAAAAAAGAGCACGCTCTCCATCTGTCCTAAAGCAAATGCCTATAAACAGAGAGAGAATATAAGGAAGGATGTATTAATTTCTATAAGGAAGGTACAAAGTCCTATAAAATTTCAAAATGGGAGCAATCATTTCCAACTTCAGAACAAAGTTTTCTGGAACCAATAGAGAAGTTCTGTTGTTATTGTTGTTGTTGCTGTAAATTCCAGTTAGCTAATATACAGGATAATATTAGTTTCAGATGTACAATATAGTGATTCAACACTTCCATACATCACCTAGTGCTCATCATGACAAGTGTATTCCTTAATTCCCATCATCTATTTCACCCATCCCCCCACACCCGCACTGGTAACCATCAGTTTTTCTCTATAGTTAAGAGTCTATTTTTTGGTTTGCCTTTCTCTCTTTTTTTCACCCTTTTCTCGTTTGTTTTGTTTCTTAAGTTCCACATATGAGTGAAATCATATCTTTGTCTTTCTCTGACTGACTTATTTTGCTTAGCATAATACACTCTAGCTCCAACCATGTCACTGCATTCTTTGTGAAGGTTGAGTAATATTCCACTCCATATATATCACTTTTTCTTTATCCATTCATCAGTTGATGGACACTTGGGCTGTTTCCATAATTTGGCTGTTGTAGATAATGCTGCTATAAACATCGGGGTGCATGAATCCCTTTGAATTACTATTTTTGTATTCTTTGGGTAAATCCCTAGTAGTGCAATTGCTGGTCGTAATGTAGTTCTATTTTTAACTTTTTGAGGCACCACCATACTGTTTTCCACAGTGGCTGCACCAGTTTGGATCCCCACCAACAGTCAAGGGTTCCCCTTTCTCCGCATCCTCACCAACACCTGTTGTTTTTTGTGTTGTTGATTTCAGCCATTCTGACAAGTCTGAGGTGGTATCTCATTGTAGTTCTGATTTGTATTTCCCTGATGCTCAGTGATGTTGAGCATTTTTTCATGTGTTTGTTGGCCATCTATATGTATTCTTTGGAAAAATGTCTATTCATGTCTTCTGCCCATTTTTTAATTGGATTATTTTTTGGGTGTTGAATTTCGTAAGTTCTTTATATATTTTGGATACTAACTCTTTATCAGAAATGTCATTTGGAAATATCTTCTCCCATTCCAAAGGTTGCTTTTTAGTTTTGTTGATTGTTTCCTTTTCTGTGCAGAATCTTTTTATTTTGATGAAGTCCCAATAGTTTATTTTTGCTTTTGTTTACCTTGCCTCAGGAGACATATCTAGAAAAAGTTGCTATAGCCAATGTCAAAGAGGTTACTGCCTGTGTTCTCCTCTAGGGTTTTTGTGGGGTTTCAAGTCTTACATCTAGCTCTTTAATCCATTTTGAATTTATTTTTGTGTATGGTGTAAGAAAGTGGTCCAATTTCTTTTCTTTTTTTTCCATGTTGTGGTCCAGTTTTCCCAGCACCATTTGTTGAAGAGATGGTCTTTTTTCCATTGGATGTTCTTTCCTGCTTTGTCAAAGATTAAGTGACCATAGAGTTGTGGATTCATTTCTGGGTTTTCTATTCTGTTCCATTGATCTATGTGTCTATTTTTGTGCCAGTACCACACTTTCTTGATCACTATAGCTTTGTAATATAACTTGAAGTCCGGAATTGTGTGTTTTTGTTTCATTTTTTTAAAATGGTGGAATACAGATAAATAAGAATGGGAAAAAAGTCCTTTCCAAGAAGAGACAGTGGCATTAACAAAGAGGTAAAAGGGAAGAGCTCTGAGCAAACTTGGAAATGCTATGAACACCAAGGCAAAGGATCCATGTAAGATAGCAATTGCCTAGAGAAATGTTTTGGATCCAGACTGTGGAAAGTCTTGAATGTAGAGCTCTAAGGGGACTACATTTCCTCAGAGGCCCCCGAAGGTTGCTGAGCAAGGGGAAAACCATAATTAGAGTGCTGCTTTAAGGGGATTAATCTGATGAGACTGATTTTGGGGAGGGGGGGATAGAAGGGTAGGAAAGTGTGGTGATGGGGGAATCAAAGATTATGAAGATTGATAAGAGTAGAGGAGAGAAAGTTCACTGAGTAGAAATATATGTTATTGAAGAAATAATCATCATCCAGCATGAAGGACCCACTAGGTGCTATGCACTGGCAAAAGGACTTTTGGGAAGAGCCATATATATATGGCAGGATCTTGAATCCACATATTCCTACAAGGCATTATTATGAATACCTTACAGATGAGAAAACTAAAGTTTAGTGAGGTCAGATAACTTGCCTGGCATCACACAGCTGGTACAACCAGGCCTAACTGATCCCAAGAGTCATGTACCTTCTGCTTTATCACACTTCCTCTTAGGAAGGGGCCAGTAAACTTTAAAATGACAAGTATAATGTTCATGTGATTGCTTATTCTCTAGACACTTGCTTCTCTAGGTTACTGCATTTCACAGCTTGGTGGCATGGGGGTGGCTGGAAAGTTGCCAGCCATTGGAGAAGCCAAAGTTGCCTGCTGCAGAGAAGGATTTTCCTTCACAACCAAGATGGGCAGGTAACTAGTATCCACAGAGGGCCAAGCTGGCTCTCTCCCCAGAACTGGCAAGGGCTCCACATAGTCTGGTCCTTAACATCTCCCTTGGGACTCCACTCTCATCCTGCACACTTAACCCCCTCTCAAGAGACCTCTTCTCTCTTCCAGCAAATTTATGAACTGGCTGCTTAGCCCATTCTCCCCATGGGAGGACAGGAATCCAAATCAGGGATTTGAGTAAACAGCTCCATATACCTTTTCCATTACATTTTCCCACTTCCTAAAAGGGGCCCAAGGTAACATAGTGAGGAAAGTGTGGGCCTGAATGACTATAAAGTAGAATGGCCCATGCAGTCTTTGTTCATGGGGAGTATTAGGAAAAGGTCATGAGGAGCCCTTTATTTGGTATATAAAATAAATTCTGTTCAATGTTGCTCATTTTAAAGCCTTAACAGCATCCTAACTGATGTACTAAGGGGAAACAATTCACTTTAATTCAATTACTGAATTAGAGACCCCTTTAAAAACTCTTTGGAATGAGGATCTTTTAGCATAAATTCTCACTTATCACTTGCAGAAATGGCCCACAACACTAATTACTTTCATCTCTCCCATTTTCCCACTTTGCACCTCTGCTACTTTTGAAGAAAGTACTCTTGCCATAAATCCCAACTAGACCCTAGATAGTGGTCCCTTGGTCATCCATCAGCTTCAGCACTCACCACCTCCCCTCTGACTGCAGGGCTGTGCACAGGTTGACCTTTTAGCTATAGACTGTGTGTAAACAGAACTTCCTACATGCACCTTGGGACTCATGCATTTAAAGCCCTTATTTTACACACAGTAATCCTAGCGGCAGTAGCCAAATAGAGACATGGAGATAAATTTACAAGACAGCTTTGCTCCTTCTTCATAATTCATCGAGCCAAACAAGAGGGTAGGAACAGTGACAACAAAGGATGATTTATAATTTCTACTCTGCATGTCACCATGGCAAGATACATAAGTGGCTTTCATGGAACGGATTTAAAAGTTGCAAGGCAGTTATCGGCATATTATCATGGGTAATTTGTTTCAGAATTTAATGGCATTTTACTACAGTTAGGGTATAGACTTTGGAATCAGGCTCCCAGGGTTTATATCTTGGCTCTAACATTTGCTAGCTATGTGACCTTGGGTGAGTCATTTAACCTCTTACTATTCTAATCAACAAAATGGAGTTCATATTGGCACAAACCTCATTGCGTTGTGATGATTAAATAAGCTAATGCATGTCAAGTGCTTAAGACCATGCTTGGTACATGGTAAGCATAAATATGTGCTGGTATCACCTCTTCCATCATTATTGTGTTTATAATAACAATTGTGTTTATAATAACACTAAATGATTTCAATACAAACATGAAAATAACATCCATTGAACTAAAACTTTAAAGAATACTGATGTTTACTTAGATTCGTCATCATTACAACTGGTTAAAAAAACTGGAAGACACAATGAGAATGTAATCAGTGAGTCAAAATTTTAGATGACTAAATAGTGAAACTTGGTATGCTGCACTCAAGATTAAAAGAATATGTGAAGCATTTTGGAGATTACAAAGTGTTATATTAGAACATTAGAATATTATAGAAAATAACAGATTCTACTTGAAAATGTTTTGTAAGGTGAGATTTGTTATTTTATGTTATGCTTTCAAATACCCTTAATGAAAAATCTACAACTATCATCTTAAAAACCTGGGATAAGAAGCAGTGGAACCAAAGACATTCATTCAAGACTCTGTCAACAGTGGACTTGCCCAGCCCTATAGTGAGTCCCAGCCAGAACATCAGGACAGGAATGCAAAGGAGAAACTGACAGACCTGCATGCTAGCTGGTGTGCTGGCCTAGAGGGCAAAGGATTGAGAAGCAGAAGCTGTGAGCATCTCCATCGGTTAGAAATCAGGGTGGCTTAACTTTGCCTTTAAGGAGACCAAGGGGGCACTCAAAAGGCAGTTCCTTAGCCAACCAGAAGTAGGTTCAATAGATGCCAGCATGACTGTGTGCCATGAAAAAAGAAAGCTGTAGATGAATTTTGATAAATGGCTAGACGCCCAATAGAACTTAGATGTCAGGGTAGTGTGAAGACCTTGATATAACCTTGACTCATTCAGTAAGCAGGGACGTTAAGAAAGTGTTATGCCTCCTACTGGGAATAAAAGATACGGTATTGCTAAGAAATGATATATAGAGAAAACCGTAAATGCTGGAGCAGAGTTAAATTAAGTCAAGCTGGAGTCCCTGTAGCACCTCTGTGCCTATAAATTATCTCTCTGCATCTAGTGTCTCACCCTGCAGAGCAGTTTCCAACCTCCATGAGTAAATGGCTCCTGTGGAAATTCAAGAAGAAGCCTTAGGCCTCATGTTGCAGTCTCGAAAAGAGAAATTCCTGAACCCTGAGGGGTGCGGTAGAATGGAATCAAGAGCAGAACTGGATAAGTGTTCTTTATGAGGAGGCTAGAGGCTGGGTTAGTTGTAATAATGACTGAGGGAATCCACAGAACCAGTCAAAAGGCAGTTCCTTAGCCAATTTTGTGCACAAAGATGAGCATATTATGCAGAAGTAAGCTGTATTTAGAAAGAGAGAAGGAAAGAAGGAAAATTGACTATTATCTTCAGTGCTTGTGCAGCTTAAGAGAAATAGAACATACGTTGCATTTTATTGAAAAAATACACACATATCAAAGTGAATACTCTCCAACTACTTATTTTCAGGGCAGCTCCTCGAACATAATTCATCCATCATATGTGGTCCTCAGCCAACAAACTTACTTGGATATGTTAGGAAGCTGAAGTATTTTTCAAATGTTATCATAAGAAATTTAAGATTGTGTGGCACCATCTCTTGGCCCACTGTTTGTGTGTGGAGGGAGGGTGGTATGGGGGAGTGGGGGCGGCGAGGTCAAGCAGGCAGGGCTCTAGCTACTCCTCTATTCCTGAAATCAGAAAAGCTCTGCTTTTATGTTTTATCATTAACATTGATTGAGACAAGATTTTATTTGGTAAGAGAAGACCACTGGTCAGGTGGAAAAAGCACAGATGAAGCTGAATTTGAATCCCGGTACCGCCATTTACTAGCTTTGACTTAGGAAAGTTACTTAATCTTTCTGAGCCTTAGTTTCCTCTTTTATAAGATGGGTAGAATAATATTTACAGGACTGTTGTGAGAAGAAAATAAGATAAAGTGTGTATAGCACATAGCACTGGGCCTTAGCACATAGAAGGTGCTAGCTAAATGTCCGTTCCTTTTCTGAAAGACAGGGTTATGTATGGATATAGGCTTAAATCTACATACTTGTGTAAGGCTCTGCAGATAGTTCTTCTGTAACCTGCAGCCATGCAACGGGTAGACTGAGAAAGGATCTCAGGGAGCAGCCTTACTCTCTTTAGCATTTCCTGGCTACGGATGCCAGAATAGTTACTAGCAAAAATCCTCAGCTTCTACTTACTGTTCCTTCCTCTATATTTTCATCAGTTACCATCAGTAGTTTCCATTATCTACTCAAATATAGTTTTAAAAATTATTATTTCTAATAAGCTAAGTCAGTTCTCAAGGAAAACCAATCTAAAGAGGATTTTAAGTGAATGGGCTCCTAGGCTGATTGAGCTTAAAAGGGGCGTTCGAGTGGGTCCATGCAACACCATTTAAGAGAAGCACAGAGATGAAATAGCCCCCTCAAACCAGCCCAGTTATTGTCTTGCAAAATGATGGCTATAGAAGCTCCTGATAGCTCTCCATGCTGATTAGCTCTTGGTGCAAGTTGGATGGACAATACATAGCAGAGACAAGCTAAGGGAAAAGTCACTGGGAACACTTCCCCATTTTAATGTCATTAAGATCACAGAAACCTACAACAACAAATATTAATTGCAAAATAGGGAAGGAAATCCCAATAGTAAATTTTATCATCCTAATTCCACAATTAATTAGCGTTGTGATTTTAGGCTAGTTACTTAACTAAAGTCAGCTTCCTCATGATTTAAAATCAGGTGCTGATACCTGCCTTAAGGCCTTGTTATGAACAGTCTAGTCTCTCTTTGGTGGTATTCTTGCCAAAATCCATAACCTAATAACGAGAAAACATCAGACAAACCCAAATTGAGAGACATTCTAGTAAATAATTAACCAATCCTCTTCAAAAGCGCCAAGGTCATGAAAGACTGAAAGTGCCATAAATTGGAGGAGACACGACGGTTAAATGCAACATGGGATCCTGGATTTGATCCCAGACCAGTAAGAGACTACTGGACAAACTGGTGAAACTTGAAATGGGTCTTTAGCTAGTATTGTACCAAATTTATTTCTTGGCTTAGATCATTGTATTATGATTATGTAAAAGGAAGCTTGGTGAAGGATGTACAGGAAAACTGTGTACTAATTTTGCAAACTTGGTAAATCTGAAATTATTTTAAAAGAAAAGAAGTTAAAAAAAGGAGCAATTGTTTGAAAAGCCTAGTCATGAGAACTGAATACAAGAACAATAATTTAATACACTGCCTAGTTTTGTTTTGTTTTTGTTTTGTTTTTGCAGGGATGATTCCTTCATCTACGGCTAAACTTGGTAGCCATTAACATTGGGAACAGTATGTAAATACTGGCCACACCCAGCTTGGGACAGCTAACTGTGAAGTGTGTTGTTCAACTGCAATATAATGTGGACATTTTACACTGAATAATTACAAATATTCTTGCAAAAGTCTACTAACCATCAATATTTCACTCTTGGTACAACACCATCATAAGTTAGGGCTTCAAGAAGGGTGGATTCTATGTTTGGCCAACGATGACAGGCTTAAATTTACCTAATGCCATCAGTATTTAAATGTAGCATGTCAAATCTTCATTCCTCTGACTCTGTGACTACTCTCATCTTGTCAAATGTCAACAGTTTTTTGCGAGGTAACACCTGGCAAAATAAACCGCTTTCACATAAATTGTAGACAGCTCACAATGAGTACAGCTTGAAACACTGTCATTCCTGATTTCTCTCTATTTTTTATTTTAAACTTGAACCCATCTCTAGCCTTGAGGGGCAAAAGCCTGCCTTTGAGATAACTAAAGGTCCTCAATGCCAACCTTATTACTCAAGATTTTTTTTTTAAAGAAAACATTAAAACAACCTAGGAATCACAATACTTTTATCAGTCATAGTTTCCAACACAGCACCGCTTTGGCCCACCCACTTTTGCCTCTCACCTCAGGGAGTAACTGTGTAACCAAACTAGTAACAAGCAACTTGTCTATTTCTTAGTTTTTGATAGAATTATCCATATGATAAAATTGTATTTTCTGTTAGACTATACTCTTGCAAAATAATTTTTGTTTTCTACAAAAGTTATGAGATATCATAAAAACGTCTAATGCATCTGGTTTAAGAATCCAATTCTTCCTTCACATATATCTGCATCTGTTCACAAAAATCGCTTTGACTTCAAAGGAAACTTTTCAAGAGAAAAAGACAATACATACACGAAAAGTGCCCATAAATTTCTAGTCCTTTTCTAAGGCCATTTTAATAATAACACTGTGGGACAAGTATCTTTTTAGGTCTTTAGAGATCTAAAATATCACAGATGCTATTAATGACTATGCATTTATATGGAGATTTGTGCTTTAACACTTTATTCTGGGTCTAAAAGTGATATATCTTCAATTTTGAACATGTGGAAAATACAGAAAGCTTAAAGAAGAAAATTTAAGTGACTTTTAATCCACTATTCAGGAAGACCAAAGCAAAACAAAAAAAGTTAAGGCTGGTTGTTTCCTTCCAGTCTTTTTTTGTGTGCATATATTTATATAAATATTTATTTATAAACAATATTATAATTACACTATGAAAACAATTCTGTATCTTTTCTCAGTTGCTCTTTCAAAAGACTGTATTTGTCTTTCAAACCATCATATTTAATGACTGAAAATTACATGTAGATTTATACTTTAAAAGAAATGCTCTCGCTTATATTTAATCCCTATTCTACTCAAAGATAAATTAAAGTTTTGGAAACACTAATCTGTTCTGGAAATTCTACATTTTGAAACTGTCTAGATTAGCAGTTGATTAACCTTAAGATACCCATATTCATTAATTCCACTGAAACAATACCAGAGGTTTAAGACATTTTTTCTTAGCATTTATAATAATTTAGTGCCCTAAAATTCCCTGGGTAATCATTAGTGGGCTCTAGCTTATTTTCCTTTTCTCTTTGATTTTCTATTTCTTATGATATCCTCACCTCTTAGGTTTGGAAAGAGAGGAAGTTTGGATCTAAGGTTTAGTTACCTTGGTACCACAGGTTTTAATATGCTATTATCTAGCTATAAAATAGTAAACAACCAATTCTGGTTCTGCAGAATCAAACCTTCAAACTTCAAAAAGAGGAGTATTGAATGGATTTATCTAATTTCGAATCAATTCTTACCTAACATTGATGCCTAAAATTTAAAATAACATTTAAGTAGCTGTTTTGTTGACAAAGAGTTCTCTGGTATTTCCTTTACCCTTAAATGAATCTTGTGAGGCCCATATCAATGAGGAAAACTTAAGTACAGAGCATTAAGTAATTTATGAGATGACAGGAAAAACAAGATAAACTCAAATCTTGGTTTTCATAATTAATCTCATTGCTTTACTTTGGCTTCATGGAGCCATAGATTTTCGAAAGCTTGAAGGAACATTAATGGGTCAAGCAATCCCACCCTTCCTCCACCCATTTTGCCAAAGAAAATAAATCCGGTGAGATTGACTTGCCATGTCACACAGCTAGGAAGTGTCAGGCAATCTCTTGACCTTTGATTTCCTAATTTCAAGTCTAGTGCTCTTTCCAATATACCAGTTACCACACAAAATCCTCACACCTATGCATTTTGACCACGAATATGCAAGGATGCCAAGAAATCACCTAGTAATCACAGAATCTTAAGTTTCTTCGTAATTCCCTGAAGATACGTCCCAAGAGACGCACAACAAAGTGCCTACCACCAAGATCGCACTTGGAAGACATTTAAAAGTAAATGTCTGAATGAGTGAAGTAAGTATCTAAATGACTCGAAGGTGGTATTTTTACCATGGGGGTAAAATTCCAAATACTGACGGGGGTAAAATTCTAAATTTTGAAGCCAGTGCCCACGCTCCCAGCACGACACGGTAACGGTGACAGCAGTGCTGCCAGGCGCAGGACAGGACGACGCATTTTGGCAACTTGCTGCAATTCCCTCACAGAGGGAGGTCTATGCAGGTCTACCTCGGGGAATGAGGAACCAGAGTGTAAGACTCACTGACACTTGACACTGAAGTGCCGCCCTGCCAGAATGAGGATGTCAAGTGGCTGCTCGTACTTAAATCGTCCAATTCCTCACAAGACCTCCTCTCCGATTTCTCCGCGGGCCCCTCGGAAAGGAGGGCGAAATAGTAATGGGACCACGAGAAGGCGGGCAGCCCGGGGAAGACCGGCCCTCTCTGATGGGGTAACTTCACACCTGACTTGGCTTCCCGCGTTGCCTGGCAACAGCAGCGGTGCCCCGCTCTCAGGGAAAGGGGCCGAGGCCAAGTGGGCAAGCGGAGATGCGCTCCTCCCACCACGGCGCGTGACATCATCGCGCATCCTTGCAACGTCGCTACGTTCCGAGTAGGGAGGCAGTCTTAGGAGACTTGAGGAGAGAGACGACTCGGTATTCTCCAGAGAAAACGGGAAGAGAGAAACCAATGGAGGGAGGGGGAGACGAGACGGACCTAGCGGGATGGGAAGCTGGCGGGAGAAAGGCCAACTGTGGTTACCTGGGGAGTCTGACCAGCTTCGGGTCCTTTATGAAGTGCCCGGATGCAGCTCCAGCACCCACGCGCCTTCCGCATTGAGCGCATCGCCATCTTGAGGGAGGCGGAGCCGAATTGACTTGAGTGACGTCTGCCCAGAGAGCCAGTCCCTGAGTCGTAGCTGTTTTGCTTGCTGCGTAAGCGCCCTTGTCTTCCGGGCCTGCCTCTGTGCAGCTGCGTGCGGGAGTCCGGTCTTTGCAGAGCAGGTGGGGACAGGAACGGGGTGGGGCTTGGCTTTAGTGTTTCCCCTGGACACCTAGTCTTTGCGGAGACTTCCGGGTGGGAGAATCTCTTTCGGGGATATTGGTAGCCGCGTTTTAGACCGGAAGAAAGTCAAGTAAATTGTCTTTCGGATCCTAGCCGTCCAGAGGCAGCTTTTAAGAAGTCTCTAGGAATGGGGCCTACCCAGTAAGTGGTCCTTTGAGACTTAGGTGGCCTCATTAATTCATTCGATCTACAATCGATCTGGGTTTGTTAAACCCTACCATCTGCTAGGGGCTGAAGGTACAAAGACGCCTATCTTATACGGCCTAGTGCAGAGCAGGCAAATAAATGATGCGCTGTTTTAGGTGTTATAGAAGCAAACCCCAAGATTGGGGAAGAGTGGTGGTTAAGATTGTGGCGCTTAAGCCTGATCCAAGGCAGGCTTCAGAGGGTGACACTTGATAGAAGAAATTGTTCGCATTTTGGGTTAAATTATGAGAAGAGTTAACACTGTACTTCTGCTTCTGTTAATGTGCTCAGAAAGCTCCCAGACAGAAAAGAACCTATCAGTAAACATGTAACAGGAAGAGATTAGTCAGAATTCCTTTATGTGTTTTTTTGTGTTTATCCATTGAACAAATACTGAAAATTACCACATTTCCACAGGGAGAGGTAGAGATAAATGGAATAAGGATCCCCATACTCTTAAAGCAACTGAAATCCTAACAGGTTAAGACAAAGTTTGTGAATTAAAACCGTACATTAAAATCTCTTAAGAGTGGTTCTTTTTACTGGTGAAATTAAAGCGCAATTGGTGTAATGTAGAAATAAACGGAAGCAATTAGAAGGATGAAGGCCAAAAAAAAAAAAAAAAACCTAAGAAAATCAACTGTTATTCTTCAACAAATCAGTCGAGTTTGGTTTTGTCTCGTAAATTTGAGGGGTGTGCTGTAGTTCCAAATGTGATGACCATTAAGTAGGTCTGGAGCCCAGGAGAGCGATCCAAATTACAAAACGCATGGTAATTGAAAGTTAGGAACTCTTTGAGACCACTAGGTAGAATCTGTGGAATAGAAGTGGTCCAAAGACGAACCATGAGAGACGATGGACTCTGAAAAACAAACTGAGGGTTCTAGAGGGGAGGGGGGTGGGAGGATGGGTTAGCCTGGTGGTGGGTATTGAGGAGGGCACGTTCTGCATGGAGCACTGGGTGTTGTGCACAATGAATCATGGAACACTTCATCTAAAACTAATGATGTAATGTATGGGGATTAACATAAGAATAAAAAAAAAAGTGGTCCAAAGATATTTAAAACCTCAAAAATTTGGTCTTTACTGAAACCCAGCTAAGAGGCCTTGCCAGTAGAAGTGATAATTGATCATTATAAAGATGCACAGTATCCCTTGTAAACATGCCTAAATATTTTGTACTCATATATACAGCAAAGCATCAAAATACAGTGTTTTACAGATATGTTATTAATTAAATTAAATGACCCTAGGAATTAGTAAGGTTACACTTCTGACATGCTTAGCCATCTGGATTATAAGATAAAACCTAGCAATAAAAGGAGGGTTACAGCAGAAAGCTGTCACAGGCCTGCCTATTTTATTTCCTCAAGCAGTAATTTTAGTCTTTTATCTACAATGACTCACGTGACTGATAATATTTACATGGGAGATATTTCCAAGGCATACTCCCATTGAAGAAGGTATATCCGAGCACAAGTGGAACAACTTCAATATCTGTACTTTTTAAAGTACATTATTTTCAAACTTAGAAGTAAGAAATTGTTTCCCATCATGGTGGTGACTTGATGACTCGAGCATCACTCAGCCAGCCAGGTTGCTCCTTGGACAAGGACTATTTTGTATTTCTTCTCCCAGCACCTAGTATAGTACTTTGCACAGAGCAGGCACATCTTTTAAATCTAAATTTTATTTTGACAAAGTATGTAACTAATTGTCAGAGTTGGTATGTTTTTAACATCCAGGAGAAAGCTGACTGAAAAGTCGCTAGACTTATTTAAAGCAAGCTAGTTTCGTCTGCCTTTGTACTTTTTTACAATGGCATTCTGAAACCTTTTGGCATTGGGAAAATATCATGAAAAAGCTCACCATTGTGTAAGCTCACCGTCTTCTGCTCTTCTAAGAAGTGCACTACAGTCAGCATATTTTAACGAGTATAAATGTTAATCCTGAATCTTCAGGAAAAATGTGTTATTCAGGGTATCTTTTAATGAAAAATTGTATAATACACTTTTGAAATGTTTGCATATAAAGTGATTAACATTTTAAAAGTTTGCATAACGCAGGAATAGTTTGGTTACATGAGAAGTTCTCTTGTGGAATATTTCATTTCCAAGTGTTTTTAAGTGAAACATCACTGTATTTATTGGCAATCTTTCACCACTGCTATTATTTGGTAAGCCAACGAACTTTAGTAAAATGAGATATAAATGTTGTACTTAAAGCAGACTTTAGATACAATTTAAAAACCTGTATAGTACTATACTTACGGCATGCACTGTATGTCTACAGATGTTCGTGCTTACAATTTTGAAAACTTGTTTAAAATTTGATTTCTCATCAACACTTTTATTTTATATTAAGTTCTGGTAATTTTGCTCTTTCCTTAACATTCCCTGCAAATCCCATCTTGCTTGAAACAATAGATTAAAACCAGACTGGCAGTTGGGGAACGCTTTCTATTGCAACCATGTGTGTCAGAAGAAAGGATTAGGTTTCCTTGTCCAGGAACATCAAGGGGAACCTCCACCTCTGCAGACACACCTTTATTCCTTGGTAATGGAGAGTTTATATCTAGTTAGATTTAAATGGGATAAGGAAAGAGTTTAAATCCACTCTTAGCTCTAGTAGTATAATCAGCCCTCAAGTCTCAAAGTATCTAATTTTGTTTCTCTAATTTAATTCTAAGTGTCAGGTTGGTATTAGATGCTGATCAAGGTAATGGAGAGTTGCCCTACACATTTATTCACTTAAGGAAGAATTTTGCAGACTGCAAAGACTAGATGGCATCTATGTTCAAAACTACTTAAAGCAAAACCCATTCACCTCTGACCTTTCCTCTATATTGAATATGTTTTTCAAATATAGAGGAAGAGATTCCATAGTGGAGGTAAACCTTTCTCTTCATAATTTGGGATAGAGCCATGCTATCTTATGCTGGACTCAATTCTAAGGACCTAAATCAAAGACAGAGTCCACCTTTGAGTGAGATCACTTCCGAGTGTCATTAAAGTATGCAGGAAACCATAATAATAACTGGGAGATTGTTTCTTTCTCCTCCCCACCTTTGGCTTAATTCTAGTTCTGCCCCTCGTTTTATAAAGCAATGAAAGTCATCCAAAGATACTAAGTACCTTGACAAAAATCACACAATAAGAGCAGGATAGAAAGAATTATAATCTCCAGACAAGGACTCTACGTTAAGTGACACCACTATAAAGTGAAGTAGGTAAGGCTAGGGCTGATCCAAGGGCAAGGTTTCACCTAAAGGCACATATTTGTGTCATGCTTCCAAGTCAAGGCAACTAAATGACTGATTTTTAAAGGGTTGATGTACTCATCTCTCCACCCCTAACATTAAAAGATGCTGTCTTTCCCTAGCAGTTTTTGGGGAAGTGCATATTATACCATCTTCTTTGTGTGAGAATAATAAGCAGGAGGCCTATCTGGTCTTTGGGAGAGGGGCTTAGAGGGTTTAAGGGAGGCATTACTATCACTTTTCCTGGAAGATGCCATCTAGCAAAATTAAAGGCGAGGCTGCGTGATGTGGTTAGCAAAATAGAATTTTTCTCAGAGCATCTTTTCCTTAAAATTAAGGGCCAAGGCCATAGTTTCTTCCAGATTCAACTTTTTACCTTAAGTACTGTCTTTCCCACTTCACAGTTGGGGGTGGGAGAAGGTGAGAAGGGTGCAGAGAGAGCAGACATAAGTATAATTTGCATGCGTTGCTCTTCAGAGAAATGACTCCATTACTTGTAGAATCCTTAGCATGGGGTACCGGGAAGCGGATTGATTATATGGGAATGCTGAAGGCCCAGGAACTCCTGTTCATATTTAATCTTTTCTCTATATACTTTTTTTTTTTTTACTGCTGTTTCAACATCAGAGTACAGGTCTTCAAAGAAGACCGAGAATTGCTCCCATTAAGTATGATCCAGAATGGGGAAAATAATTTTCTAGAAATGTAGGAGACTACTTTCAGTATTCTCTATCCCCATTGTTCACCCTCAGTCTTAGGACACAAGTTCCATGGAAGAAATGGAGCTTAGAAATTAGCAAATTAAAGTTTCGGAAGAACATTTTACTTGTCTCTCTTTGTGTGCCATATCTGTTCCAGAAGGTGTGGCCGTGGAGACAAAATCTACATGTTACCTGCACACTCATTCTGTTTTTAAATCACCACCCTTTGCTCCCAGCTACTTCATAATGGGTGAACAGGCATTCCACTTCTGAGTTTATGTTTTACAAAAAGAACTAGGTCTCAACTAAGTTTCTTGGAGTGTCTTCTAGATAGGCTTCTTTCTATTTTGTCTGTGTAATCAAATTCCATTAGGTCCCTTCCCACACTCTATCTCTGTGGTGTGATGCTAGGAACAACTGGAAATGAGACACAATGCTTAGATTTTGATCTTTCTTAAAAAACAACATGAAAATATTGATCTCTCTGAAACAAGAGTGTTAACCTCATTGTCTCAGTCAAATCCCATCCTAACCAGTTAGATTCTGTTGGACTTTTCCAACACCAACCGACAGTTGCAGTCATCTGTGATTTTCTTCACTTTTTGTCCTTAATAAGTAGAAGTGAGCATGAACTCAGAGAAAATTTGTATGCTGGCCACATTAGTGATCTCAGTGAACCATTTAACCTTCATGTGCCTCTTTTTTCATATCTGAAAGTGAGTAAAAAATAGTAAAAATACAAAGAAAATGAAAACACTAATTTGAAAAGATCATCTGCACCCCTATGTTTATTGTAGTATTATTTATAATAGCCAAGATATGGAAGCAACCTAAGTGTCACCCAACAGACAAGTGGATAAGGAAGATATCACGCATACACACAGACACAGGAATATTATGCAGCCATAAAAAAGGATGAGATTGTGCCATTTGAGACAGCATGGATGGACCTAAGAAAGTATTATGTTAAGTGAAATGAGTCAGACTGAGAAAGACAAATACCATATGATTTCACTCATGTAGAATCTAAATAATCAAATGAATAAGCAAAAAGCAGAATCAGACCTATAAATACAGATAACAAACTGACAGTTGCCAGAGGGGAAAAGGGTTGGGGGATGGGCAAAATGGGTAAATGGGAGTGGGAGATCTAGGCTTCCAGTTATAGCATGAATGAGTCAAGGAAATAAAAGCACAGCATAGGGAATATAATCAATGATATTGTAGTAATGTTGTGTGCTTACAGATGGTAGCTAAACTTGTGATGAGCATAACATAGTATATAGAGAAGTTCAATCACTCTGTTGTACACCTGAAACCCATATAGCATTGTGTGTCAACTATACTCAAAAAAATTAGAATAGGAGGGCCAGAGGAGATACATTGTAACTCTTGTGGTTCTAGGAACTAGTTTCTGTTTTCTCTCAAATTAGATTCATTTAGAGATGGAGACATAGGTATTAAAGTCAGGATCCACATTTCAGAGCACATCCCCTGACCCCATGTCCATGGCAGAAAGTGACATGCAGATATTGAGAATGGGCCTCAAAATTTTCCCAAGACTGCTCCAGGCAGCTACTCTCCATCAAATAAAATGGGTCCTACTTGTCATCCTGTCACAGCCGGGTTAGGTTTATGAAAAACGGAATATGAAACTTTTCTCACCTAACTGTGACCATGAAATGGCTCTCCACATATCTTTTTTTTTTTTTTTAGAGAGAGAGAGCATGCACGAGTGTGGGGAGGGACAGAGGGACAGGGAGAGAGAATCATAAGCAGGCTTCACGCTCAGTGTGGAGCCCAACATGGGGCTTGATCTCACAGTTCTTGAGATGATGACCTGAGCCAAAATCAAGAGTTGGACACTTGAGTGACTGAGTCACCCAGGCCCCCCTCCACATAGCTTTTCAAAGGGTAAGCAAGAAGAATATCCTGACCCATTTTCATTCTTTCTAGCTGCTTTAGGTGGCAGTTCACTTAGTTCCCAATCATATTATTTTTGTTATTTCTCAGAAATACACTCATTATTTTGTAATTGGCAATCACAGTGATTTATATGACAGCTGCTAACCCAAGAGTTCGAGGAGAGGGTTATCCAGCAGGTGCTGTGATCTTAGGAGAGGAAGGTAGCCAATATCCACCTATAGCCTGGGAGGTGTGGGGAATGCGGTGAGGGGGGTGATGGCATAGGGGCAATAGCCCTGCCTCCCTCCTCTCCCATCCCCTGATCTGGTCTTTTGGTTCCTCCCAAAGTAACATGATTTATCTGGTCCATAAAGGTCAGTCCTTCTCCCTCCCTCACCCGCCATCTCCCACAAGCCCAGAACAGGCTGCAAAATGGTAACAGGATCTGGAAGGCCAAATGGAAATATTCAGTACAGAGCTACTATCCATCTACAAAACTAGAAATCCAACTCTGAAAAAAAGATAAAAATCTAAATCTTATTAGGATAGCTTTCTAACCAGGCATTGCATTTGAAGGCAAGACTGTGTTTTCATCCCTGACCTAGCAGACTACTTGGGACATCAGAGGAGGCCTCAATAAATATTGGCAGATTGATTAAATGGACAAATAAACACATGTGAGGAGGAAGAGGGAGGTGTGCAGTGGGATATTTTAAAGATAGCACAGGGAATTAGGGGGAAAAAATTAAAGCCTAAAATAAGCCCTAGAAGCATTTTTAAAAATCTCTGATATATGCCTGCTTTCTTGTGGTTTGCTCTTTCCACTAAAAAGCAGAATGCATAAAATATTCTGATTAGTTGAGGGTTATTACTTAGGTTCCAACTAATGTTTTATATATAAATCTAAATTACTGCTTTTCCTCCATTCTGCTGCTCTTTCTGTTCGGTCGAATCCCTGTGGGAGGGAGAAACATTCCTGTGGTGGGTAAAATAATTTCTATGGAAATTATTCAAAACGCAATTTCTGTAAACACTATGTGAAGGTATGATTTATTTCTGGATTCAGCCCTCGTGCTTGCATCATCTCCCTATTTATCATCAAGCTCTCTGTTTGCCAGCATCTCTTCTCAAGGATCTGTCCGTATCGGTTTTGCATCTAAGAAGATGAACTTCCATCAGGAGGGTTAAAGCACTGGAAAACAAGCGAGAAGAAATTGTGTTCCAGTAGGCAATGAATGAGTGTACTGAAAAGAATACTGGATTTTATGCCCAGTTCTGACTCTGCTATAACTAGCAAAGTGACACTGGAAAGCGCTTAACCTCTCAGCCTGCTTTTTATGTGAAAAAAGATGGGAGTGGTTGAACCAGCTGATTCTCAAGTCTCCTTCCAGCCCTTAACTCAGTAAGCTTATGCTCACGCAGGGGCCTCATTTTTAACTAAGGATCTCCCGGTACTTTGGCTGATGGGATGAAACATGCTTCCGTTTCGATAGATGATCCTGCCAGGACCTCAGTGATTCCTTAACTATTAATTATTATTAATTAATAATCTATGCTACTACTAATAATTATTATAACTATTAATTATTATTCCACACTGTTCATGTGTGGAAGACCCAGAAACTGTCTTGGATAACCTGGTGTTGGAGGCATTGAACTGAAACGTGACTAACTTGAAGAGCGGATTGTTAGTGAGGAAATCATTAGATAGTGAATTCAAAGGAAAGGTGGAATAACGCATCTTCTAATAGCACCTGCATCTCTGGGGTGGGGGGCAGTTTGGCAGCTAGTGCTCGGGGAGAGTGCCTGGAGGTAGAGCAAGAACGGGAGGAGAAAGGTTCAGTTGCTCTCAAGTTTGCCGGTCGAAGGTGCCATTGCTCTGTTCACACTATTTACTCATTCAAAAATCATTTACCGCCTGCTTACTGCATGCCCATAAAACTGAGTCACTAAAAAGGTGATCTGTGTCACCACAGGCACCACATATGATGCATCCTACAGTTACCATGGGTATCGCCTTCTTTTCTTGACTATAGTTTCCTAGTTCCCACTCTGAAAATTTAGAGAGAAGGACCTGGAAAGGCAGCATTCTATCCTTACTCCTTCCCCACCCCCCCACCTCCCATCCTTCCTTCCTTCCTTATTCTTTCCCATGCTTATTGACCACCTACTATTAACCTGGGACTGTCTAAAATACTGGGATCCACGGAGGATAAAGATGTGGATCCCACCTTGGGGAAGCTGAGTACTGCAGGGAAGATTTCCTGTCAACTTGTTAAAACACAACAGGGGAGGTGCCATTCTAGAGCATGCACATGGTAGTGTGAACTCAAGTCCCCCATTAAAAAAAATATATTAGCAACTAGATGACTCAGTGTGAGTCCACAGGGTCGCTGACAGAACAAGGATGCAGTTCTTAGGGTCTGTCTCCCAGTCAGCACGCACAGCTCCTACATCAGCCCTGGCTACACTTAGCAATTACCTCGTCACTGTCAGTTACCCCCTCAGTAAGAGCAAGACCTCCATGCCGAGGGCCAGAAGTTCACACGAAATAGGACGGCTTTCTCCTTGAAGAATACCATCCCTTCAGAGCTTAGGTTATTCTTCTTATCCTAGAATTGCTTGGAGATCAAAGAGGGAAGGAAAAAGAAGGGGTCTCTAGCGCCAACCTTTTACTGTGTTAGGAAGATCCCACCCCTATCCCAGTGCCACGCCTTTTGTTAAAATAGTAAGGCCTCATTTCCTAGAACAATGGGTTTAGCTCTCATAGATTCTTAGACCTTTCCAGTTGTCTGACATTTAATGCTGTGGGGCAGTGGGCTGCAGTGGGGTGGGGAGATATGCTGCTCATAATGTATAAACACAGACTCTCGAGGGCTTGACATTCTGGTATGTACACATAAGCAAATACTTATTGGGGTCTATCACGTACCAGGCACCATGCTAGGTGCCAAGTATACAAAGCTGAATAAGATACTCTCTGCACTCTTCAAGATCACAATTTAATGAGGAAAACTGCAAGCAGCAAAAGCATTTTGGGGAAAACGTTTTTGTATCAAGAAGACCTTTTCATTTCCTTTGAATCAGACTTTCGGGGCAGTCCTGGCTCTACTCCTTGCTCTTTGTATGACCTCAGACAGCCGTCCTACGGGTCCGGGTCCCAGTTCCCTCATCTGGAGATGAGGCCAAAGGAAAACAAATTCCCCGAGTGCCCTTACAGCTCTGAGGTGAGGACTGAGCAGCACTGGAAGGAGGAACTGAATGGAGTTTTGAATTGGAAAGAGGACCAGGGTGCCCTCAGGAGGGATAACTGCAAAGGAAGCATGGCATGCACATGAACAAGGCATACCAAAAGGTGAAGTTAAAGAGAATAAGGTATGAACACCTCTGCCTGCTTCCTTCCTTAAACCCTTCAGTCTATTCTTAATTAGCAGCCACAGCAACCCATTAAAATGTATGTCAGATTATGGTCATCCCTCTGCTCAAAACCTCCAGTGGCTTTACCTGTCATGTGGAAAAAATCCTAACTCCTTACCAACACCTCTAAGGCCCATATGGTCTGCGTTCTCCAACCCAGCCTCCCTTTCTGGCCTCTTCCCACACTGCCTCCCCTTTACCTTGCTCTCCCTGGGACGTACTGGTCTCCTCACCAGTCCTCAACCCCATCACCATCTAACATATTCTACTTAATTTATTTGCTCCTCCTCTAGAATGTAAGCACACAAGAGCAGAGAATTTTGTCTGTTTTAATTCTGTATCTCTAAATTTTAGAATGTGGATGGTTAGTAACATATTTGTTGTATGAGTTTCCCCAGTTTACAGAGAAGGAAGGTAAGATCCAAAGAAGGAAAGTGAATGAGGTCAAACTGTTCTTAGAAGGAGAGTCTAGGGGCACCTGGGTGGCTCAGTTGTTAAGCATCTGCCTTCGGCTCAGGTTATGATCTCAGGGTCCTGGGATCGAGCCCCGCATCAGGCTCCTGCTCAGCGGGAAGCCTTCTTCTCCCTTTCCCACTCCCCCTGCTTGTGTTCCCCTCTCTTGCTGTCTCTCTCTCTGTCAAATAAATAAATAAAATCTTAAAAAAAAAAAAAAAGGAGAGTCTGGACTAGTAAGTACTTAGCTCTTCTATCTCTCTGCCCTGTGGGCTCCATGGTAGACAGAGTGATGGGCTCCAGAGATGTCTGCGTCCCACTGCCCAGAACCATGGCAGAAGGTACTGTGCAGATGTGATGAATTTAAGGATCTTGAGATGGGGGAGATGATCCTTCTGATTGTTGACTTGACTTCTGACATCCCTTCCCTTGGCTTCTTCATTTGTTTACTGATGTATTAATTCACTTAGCCAGCATTTACTGTATATATTGTTATATCCCTTGTAGCAAAGGAAAAAGGAAGGATGTGAAAGGGGAACATTTACATCTTTATGTAATTTTTTTAAAAGCAGTGGGACTAAGTGTGTGCATATGTTTTACTTTAATTTGAGGATTTCCAGTTTTTTTTAATTTTAAAAATAGAAACAAATATTTTCTGAAAGTTACTTTGAACCAGGCATTATGGCAGACACTGGACATAAAAGAAAATTCCTGAACTACACACACTTAGAGCTCAGTAGGGGTGATAAGTGCAGAGTATTGCCCCACAGAAAGCAGGTGCCACCAGGGGGGAGTCAGGGCTTTGGTGGAGGCCCAGAGGGGGCAGCTAACCCTGCCTGGAGGACAGCATCAGTGGGGATGGAACGGCAAATAGAGAATCCCCAAACTAACATCTCAGTTGAGTGGTCAATTGTTACCGAGTTTTGGGCCCTGGGGGCTTGCCTGTCCCTGGCCGTGGCTATTTTGCTAAACAGAGCCAGCTGTTCTGTGGATGCCCTTTCCCCCAGTTCTGGTGTCCACCCCTGGTCCCTTCACTCACTGTGTCCCATGCCCTGGCATGACACAGCATTTTCAGACCTTTCTCAGAAATCTATTTAGAGCCAATATCCTGTGCGGCTCACGAGGAGTCAAGGCCAAGATGAGATAAGGGAGGGGCTTACGGCGAACACAGACAAAGCCAAGGGGTAAATATGCATGCTTTCATCTGCCTTCTCCAGACAGGATGCTTTCACACCACTTTCTATAATTCAAACAGTATGTTTCTCCTTAACATACTGTGAAGATGTGATGGCTATCTATATTCAAGCCACATGAGACATGTTCTTCTCCCAAGATGGGGTTAGCACCCGTCCTGGTGCTCCCTTGGTTGGCACGCTGTGCTCCCATATTTTACAAGGTCTTTCACACCCTATCCCATCTCTGGACGGTCTGCGTGCTCCATGGACCCCTCAGATCCTGCTAGAGCAGCAACCGGTCTTGCTTGAGACACTGGACATAAAATTCCCGAACTACACACACTTAGAGCTCAGTAGGGATGACAACTGACAAGTGGGACATCCTCCCTCTCCCCCCCCACCCGCCCCCTGCATACAGAGAGTGCTTAATAAATAATTGTTTCATTGAATTGAACAGTATACGATGTAGGTGCTAGTTTGGGCAAATTTTGAAACATCTGAAGCCACACTCATTTGGGAAGGCTGAAAAATGGTTCTCCATTTTAATTGATGACTGTGAAGCAAAAAAAAATGTTCTGGCAATTCTCAAATAAATATTCACCAAAGACATCTCAGCCTGATTTGACTGACATCCCTGGCTGAGCAGGGATGCAGGCTGAGTACGTAACAGAAACCATATTTGAGTTGCCCTCTTCTTTGCGGTTGTGTAGGAGAAAGAGCACAGGACAGGCGAGGGAAAAATGCTTTGAAAACTCTGAAGTGGGTTGCAGATGTTTAGTTTTGCTTTCCCACAACTGCGGCAGAAACTGCCCCTGCACTCAGTCACTTGGAGACCGAAGCGGACATCAGTGTCGGGATGGGACTCAGGAATGGTACGGAGGAGTGGTGACTTGTTGCACAGAGCATTCAGCTGTCCTGGGCTTAGCCAGGGGGCAGATGGCTTTCCATGGCTGGAATTGCTAAGGTGAGGGGAGGACTTGGGCCTTGCTTTCACTGAATCGGTGATGCAGAGTTTCCAGAAATCTTGGAACAATAACACGGTTCAGGTACCTACTTAAGGAAGTCAACTGTTGATTGATATTTTTTAAATTAAATCAGACAAGTGACAGTGACACATCCTGGTGCCATTTCATACCATTCCAGACTTCTCAGAAGCAGCTGATGCCAGTTTTGCCTTCTCCAGCAGGGATTGCTAGCCCTGGCTTTGCAACAATCCAAGGAGCCTGCAGTGCTCCAGGGGAATTGCAAAATACTCCTAAATATTCTAAAAATGAAATTAAATATTCATTTTATTTTAATTTACATATGCCATACTTCTAGAAGATGTCAGGACTATGGAATGACATGGCCAACCATCATATGCGACAACTCTGAGATATGGCTGTGAATTCTCAGACTACAGTACTGATGGACTGCTGTCCAATGCGTCCAATGTCTGATTTTCATCTTGGCCAGCTATGAGGGTTAACCAATACTTTTTCTCTCTGTGTGCCTGGGAAAATTTTATAGGTCCGGGATGGTCAGATATTATTTCATAAAGCCTTCCTTAGTCTAGTAGGTTCTAGTAATTCTTTTTTTTTTTTTAAGTTTTTTTAAAATTTATTTATTTGACAGAGAGATAGCACAAGTAGGCAGAGCGGCAGGCAGAGGGAAAGGGAGAAGCAGGCTTTCTGCTGAGCAGGGAGCCCAATGGGGGGCTCAATCCCAGGACCCTGGGATCATGACCTGAGCCGAAGGCAGCCGCTTAACCGACTGAGGCACCCAGGCGCCCCTCTAAGTAATTCTTGATCTTTCTCAAATGAGTACTGGTCAAGTATTCCTCAATAACAAAGTAACTAAGCATCCACATTTTCCGATTGTAATGCAATCTTGGCATGAGGAAGCTATTTCCTGGTCTCCGGGATTTAGAAAGTAAACATGTAACAATTAGGAATGCTACCATCAGGGTCCGGGAGGCAGAAGTTCTGCACTTCTCCATCCCAAGAGCCTAACTTCAAATTTCTTGCTCTTTTCCTTTTTGCTTAAGTGTTCTTGCTGTGCTGCCTGGAAAGTTAGATGTGTTGTTATAACACAATGAAGAATTACGTCAGACAAAGTCCAACTCGCTTTTCTTTTCCCTTCTGGTTCCACTATACCTGAGACAAAACTCAACCATTCTCTTCCATGCTGTAGAATGGCTATTGAGAAGGAAGGATGTAGAAAAAAGAAAACTTTCAGAGGATAGTGGGAAACAAATGCATTATGATTTACCTAACAGGGAATTGTAAGTAGGAGTTATGTCCAAGAACATGGAAATTGCTTATTTAAAATACTTTTTAAATTTTTTCTTTTCTTTGTTTTTCTTCTTTTCTCGCCCAGAAGAGCTATAGAAGTGAGTTATCTATTTTTTTCTTCTGCTCCTTTTTTTATTGAAATATAATGACGTACAGTGTTACATTAGTTTCAGGTGTACAATATAATGATTCAGCAATTCTATACATTTCTCAGTGCTCAAGATAAGTGTACTCTTTATCCCTTTTACCTGCTTCACCCGTCCCCCCCACCTACCTCCCCTATGGCAACCATCAGTCTGTTCTCTGTATTTAAGAGTCTATTTTTAAAAAAGATTTCATTTATTTATTTGAGAGAGAGAGAGAGAGAGCCCAAGCAGGGGGAGGGGCAGAGGAAGAGGGAGAAGCAGAATCCCCGCTGAGCAGGGAGCCCACCTCAGGGCTTGATCCCAGAACCCCGATATCATGACCTGAGCTTAAGGCAGACACTTAACTGTCTGAGCCACCCAGGTGCCCCTAAGAGTCTATTTTTTATTTGTCTCTTTTTTCTTTGTTCATTTGTTTTGTTTATGAAATCCCACCTATGTGTGAAATCATATGTATTTTTCTTTCTCTGACTGACTTATTTCACTTAGCATTATACTCTCTAGGCCCATCCATGTTGTAGCAAATGGCAAGATTTCATTCTTTTTTTATAGCTGAGTAATACTGTAATATTCAATTATATATATATATATATATATATATATATATAAATATATAAATCTCACATCTTCCTTATCCATTCATCTATGGATGGACATTTGGGTGCTTCCATATCTTGGCTATTATAAATAATGCTGCAATAAACATAGGGGTGCACATATCTTTTTGAGTTAGTGTTTTCATTTTCTTTGGGTAAATACCCAGTAGTGGAATTATTGGATCATATGGTATTTATATTTTTAACTTTTTGAGGACCCTCCATACTGTTTTCCACAGCAGCTGCACCAGTTTGCATTTCCACTAACAGTGCACGAGGGTTCCTTTTTCTCCACATCCTCACCAACACTTGTTATTTCTTGTGTTTTTGATTTTTAGCCATTCTAACAGGTGTGAGGTGATAGCCTATTGTGGTTTTAGTTTGCATTTCCCTGATGATGATGTTGAGCATTTTTCATGTGTCTGTTGGCCATCTGGATGTCTTCTTTGGGAAAATGTCTATTCAGGTCCTCTGTCCGTTTTAATCAGATTATTTGGTTTTTTTTTTTTTTTTTTTTTTTTTAGTGTTGAGTTGTATGAGTTCTCTATATATTTTGGATATTAACCCCTTATTTGATATATCATTTGCAAATATCTTTTCTCATTCAGTAGGTTCCCTTTTTGTTTTGTGGATCATTTCCTTTGCTTTGCAAAAGCTTTATGTTTTGGTGTAGTCCCAATAGCTTAATTTTGCTTTTGTTTCCCTTGTCTTAGCTTTTCTATGGCTGTTTCTATGCCTGATGTCAAAGAAATTACTGCCTATGTTTTCTTCTATGAGTTTTGTGGTTTCATGTCTCACATTTAGATCTTTAATTCATTTTGAGTTTATTTTTGTGTATATTGTGAGAAAGTGGTCCAATTTCATTCTTTTGCATGTAGCTGTCCAGTTTCCCCAGCACCATTTGTTGAAGAGACTCTTTTCAACATTGTATATTCCTGCTTCCTTTGTTGTGGATTAATTGACCATGTAAGTGTGTGTTTATTTCTTTTTTTTTTTTTTTTAAAGATTTTATTTGACAGAGAGAGACAACGAGAGAGGGAACACAAGCAGGGGGAGTGGGAGAGTGAGAAGCAGGCTTCCTGCAGAGCAGGGAGCCCGATGCAGGGCTCAATCCCAGGACCCCGGGATCACGACCCGAGCCGAAGGCAGACACCCAGCGACTGAGCCACCCAGGTGCCCCGTGTGTGTTTATTTCTGAGCTCTCTGTTCTGTTCCATTGATCTCTATATCTACTTTTGTTCCAGTACCATTTTAAACAGAATACATGCACATGCTAATGGAAAAAAATCAAAAGGTAAAGAAAAATACAAAACAAAAGTAAATGTTCTGTTCTCCAATATCCCACCCCAAGTCTCCACGGCCAAAAGAAACACCCTCAGCCATTGGTTTTGCATCCCCCCTGAAGAAGTCTATGCATATTACAAAAATGTCACAAACAACCACATGCTGTCTTTCAGTACAGGTCCTACAACTTGATGTTTTTCCCTTATTGTGTCTTAAACATCTTTACATATCAGTAAACATCTATACCTCAGTTTAAAAGAAAATTAGAAGCTTCATAGTATTTCATTGAGTGAAAATATCATTATGTGTTTATACAATCTCTTTTTGGATTGTTTTTTCATCATTACTATTGCAAACAATACTTCAGTGAACACCTTTGTAAATATATACTTGTGCACATAAGAAAATAAATCTAATGTCTGCAGGGTAAACTTCTAAAAGTGGAATGGTTAATTCTGAGATTACATATATTTACATCTTGATAATTATCTCCTAATTTAGCCTCCAACTTGTTTTTTTCGAATTTTATTTTCTTTTGTCATGTTAGTCACCATACAATACATCATTAGTTTTTGAGGTAGTGATCCACGATTCATTGTTTTCGTATAACATCCAGTGCTCCATCCAGCCCTCCTTAATACCCATCACCAGGCTAACCCATCCCCCCACACCCCTCCCCTCTAAAACCCTCAGTTTGTTTCTCAGAGTCCATAGTCTCTCATGGTTCATCTCTCCCTCCGATTTCCACCCCTTCATTTTTCCCTTCCTTCTCCTAATATCCTCCATGCTATTCCTTATGTTCCACAAATAAGTGAAACCATATGATAATTGACTTTCTCTGCTTGACTTATTTCACTTAGCATCCAGTCCCTCCTCCAGTCCCATCCATGTTGATGTAAAAGTGGGGTATTCATCCTTTCTGATGGCTGAGTAATATTCCATTATATATATGGACTACATCTTCTTTATCCATTCATCTGTTGAAGGGCATTTCAGCCCTTTCCACAGTTTGGCTATTGGGGACATTGCTGCTATGAACATTGGGGTGCATATGGCCCTTCTTTTCACTACATCTGTGTCTTTGGGGTAAATACCCAGGAGTGCAATTGCTGGGTCATAAGGTAGCTCTATTTTTAATTTTTTGAGGCACCTCCACACTGTTTTCCAAAGTGGCTGTACCAACTTGCATTCCCACCAACAGTGTAAGAGGGTTCCCCTTTCTCCACAACCTCTCCAACATTTGTTGTTTCTTGCCTTGCCAATTTTTGCCATTCCAACCGGTGTAAGGTGGTATCTGAATGTGGTTTTGATTTGAATTTCCCTGATGGCTAATGATGATGAACACTTTTTCATGTGTCTGTTAGCCATTTATATGTCTTCTTTGGAGAAGTGTCTGTTCATGTCTTCTGCTTATTTTTTGCCTTGATTATTTGCTTTTTGGGTGTTGAGTTTGAGAAGTCCTTTATAGATCTTGGATACCAGCCCTTTATCTGTAGTGTCATTTGCAATGCAACTGTAGAAAGAGAAATTAGAGAAACGATTCCATTTACAATAGCACCAAAAGCCATAAGATACCTTGGAATAAACCTAACCAAAGAGGTAAAGGATCTATACTCTAGGAACTACAGAACACTCATGAAAGAAATCGAAGACACAAAAAGATGGAAAAACATTCCATGCTCATGGATCAGAAGAATAAACATTGTTAAAATGTCTATGCTATCCAGAGCAATCTATACCTTCAATGCCATCCCGATCAAAATTCCAATGACATTTTTCAAAGTGCTGGAACAATCCTAAAATTTGTATGGAATCAGAAAAGACCCCAAATTGCCAAGGAAATGTTGAAAAAGAAATGCAAAGCTGGGGGCATCACATTGCCCAATTTCAAGCTATATTACAAAGCAGTGATCACCAAGACAGCATGGTACTGGCACAAAAACAGACATAGAGACCAATGGAACAGAATAGAGAGCCCAGATAGGGACCCTCAACTCTATGGTCAAATAATCTTCGACAAAGCAGGAAAAAACATGCAATGGAAAAAAGACAGTCTCTCCAATAACTGGTGCTGGGAAAATTGGACAGCCACAGGCAGAAGAATGAAACTCAACCATTCTCTAACACCATATGCAAAGATAAACTCCAAATGGATGAAAGACCTCAATGTGAGACAGGAATCCATCAAAATCCTAGAGGAGAATATAGGCAGTAACCTCTTTGACATCGGCCGCAGCAACTTCTTTCAAGATACATCTCCAAAGGCTAGTGAAACAAAAGCAAAAATGAACTTTTGGGACTTCATCAAGATAAAAAAACTTCTGCACAGCAAAGGAAACAGTCAACAAAACAAAGAGGCAACCCACAGAATGGGAGAAGATATTTGCAAATAGCCTCCAACTTGTTAACCAATGTATACACTCAGCAACAACACATGAGAGTGTGTTTCTCAACTGTTCCCATCCCTGGAAATTTGTTATCTCTGGGCTCAGGGAAATACTTTTACTTTTTACTTTCATAAACATCTGTACTATATAAACAGGATATAAGATGATGTTTCCTTTTGTAATTAAAAAAGATTAAAGAGATTTCGAACACTTGTTTGTAACTGTTTGAGGGAATAAGATTCTACTTGCAAATTACAGCCCAGAATATAAGACCATTCATCAAAAGAAGACCCCAGGAGGGGACAGTTAGAAACAGAGCTCTGATAAGGGTAGGCTCACAGAGGGGAAGGGAATATGTCTTACTGGCTACCTACGGCTGAGCACTGGGGGAGGTAACCCTGTAGTAACAAGATGCAGAAGGCTAGAGATGGCTATAAATCTCTCACACTGTTACTATCTCCCCCATGAGATCATAGCCCTAGAATGAGAATTGATTTTTACGGGATACACCTACAATGCAAGGGACATTGGCCAAGTACTGCACTCAGTTCTTCTCTCTTGTACCCTAAGGACAATACAATCTGCACTTTTCATTTTAAATTCTTCTAGAATACAGTGTGCTCAATTCCTCTTTTTCTCACACAGACTGGAAAACTTGGATCTATGCCCACATGTAGACATTTTCTTTAGTATCCCACCCTCAGAATCATTACTGTAGAGAAGTTTTTCTGGGCAGGAATTCTTTGCAAAACAATATCCAGATTCAAGGGGGGGGGGAAACTGAGTCACAAGAATGTAACGTTCTGTCTGGTCTGCTACAAAAGATATTTCTGTAACATCCAGAACCTCATATGCAATCAGTAAATAGGAAAATAATGTCAGTATAAAATGGAATTTGTGGAACTCAAACATGATTATCCTGGGCAAGGGCAGTGGGAATAGCAGGAGTACAACTATAACCTTCAGTATGAAAGGAAAAACTTTTAGTGTGCCCACTGCTAAGCAGTAGTTCTTTCCGCTATATTTTAAGAAATTTAAAAATAAGTGCTTAATCGCTAATGGTAGTACAGAATTGTATAAACTCTGTGACATGGAATTTGACAATTCTAGCATTTACTCTTGGTTATGGGCTGAATTGTATCCCTTCCCAAATTCATATGTTGAAATCTTTTATGCTCCAGAATGTGATTGTATTTGCAGAAAGGATCTTTAAAGAGGTAATTAAGGCAAAAGGAGGTTGTGTGTGCTCACCCTATTCCGATATGACTGGTGTCCTTATAAGAAGAGAGATCGGGACATAGACAATACACAATAAAAGGAAAGACCACGTGAGCACCCAACAAGCAAGTGGCCATCTGCAAGCCAAGCCTCAGAAGAAACTAAACTTGCTGGCACCTTGATTTTGGATAGTCTCTAGAACTGTGAAAAACTAAATTTCTGTTGTTTAAGCTACTCAGTCTATAGTATTTTGTTGTGGTAGCCCTAGCAAACTAATACACTCTTGGACACATAAAAGGGAAACAACGTAATTAGCATTATTCGTTGTGATAATATTTATGAGAGCAGTAAAAATGGAAACAACCTAATTTCCTTCCACTGGAGACTAGTCAGCTATGGTATATCCACACAGTGGGGTATGATGCAGCCATAAAGGATAGAAGACTTCTGTAACCTGATATGAAGTGATTTCCAGGATATGCTCTTAAGTGAGAAAAAAGCAAGATGCAACAGAGTTTATGTAATATGTTAACTTTTGTGTTAGAAAGAAGGAGAAATAAAAATATTTTTGCAAAAAATAAGCACAGGAAAGACAAAGCCAAAATGATAGGCTACCCACCAGTAACCTTATGTGGGGTCAGGGGCAGGTAATGAGCTAGATAAGATGGGGCTGGGAACATGGTATCCCTAGGTATATCTTTTTATGTAGTTTGAATTTTTTAATATGTAAACATTTACAAATTCAAAAATAAATTAGATTGAAAAGACTGAAAGAAGCAAACCCTGAAAGTGAATACAACCAGAAAAAAATAAACCTAACCTTTATCAAATTGATAATATAACCATGTAGGTTAACAGAATGAAAGTAACTTTTGGACACAGTAATCCGAACGGGATGTAGTCTAAAGATCAAAAGATCTGTAACAAACTCTGGAATTTAGGTTTGTTGTTAGGATTGGTATTGGAGTGCTGAAATTACTTTATTTGTATTGTAGATAGAGCAAAAGAAAAAATATGTTGAGATAGTTAGGAACTTGGGTTCTTCCTGTTTAGGATAAATATACAATAGGGAAGGGTGAGGAAGGGTGCTGAAATTGGAGACACTATTATGAACTCTGTGTCAGTAGCAGTGGGTGCACCTGGAAATTAGATCTTGGTTCCTAAATACTGTTCTTTACTAACAGCAACAAGGCTCCCTGGGAAAATGGCCAGTTCTAAGTTTGGAGCAGAGTAAGCACAAGATGAACCCAAAATGTATAGTACCAGAAACCAAATCAAGGGTGCTCAAAGACTAAAAAAGACATGTCTAAAGGACACAGGAGCAGTCTTGAAGGAGCTGCTAATGGCCACATTTGAGACAATTTGAGCATCCCAAAGAATAACATACATTAACATATACATCATATAACATATAACCCATTAATAATATATTACATTATATATTATAATAATATAATAACATATAACAAATTGAATTTTTAGAAGTCCCCATGTCCATAGTGATACCAAAAAAAAAAAAAAAAAAGGCAAGGCAGGAGAAGGGAGGAAAGCTCTTCTTTACAGAAGAATGCCAACTAATATACACAGAAGTGATGATAAAATTACAAATTTACTGTTTTTCAACTACCAATGCAAGAATTGATTCAGGTAGAGATCATCAATAGTGGCTGTTAACTAGACTTATTGTGGGGATCATCTCACAGTACATACGTGTGTTGAATCATTCATTATGTTGTACACCTGAAATTCATATAATGTTACGTCAATTATATCTCAATTTAAAAATAGAAGACTAAAAAAAGATTATCAATGGTGAACTGTTACTGGAGAGCACAGTATTCATATATCTCAAAATATCACATCATAGATTGCTTATTAATTACGAAGAGAAAAGATATCTTTACAATGAATAAATTTAGCAGATGCCACTCAACCAAGGTATTAAACTTAGCATCACCAATGCAGCAAATGGTGTTGCTACTGCGATACAGCAGGAAGTGTGCAACATCACTCATGTAGTATACTTGTTAAAAACATTTAAACTGCAGGGCGCCTGGGTGGCTCAGATGGTTAAGCGTCTGCCTTCGGCTCAGGTCATGATCTCAGGGTCCCGGGATCTAGTCCCGCATCGGGCTCCTTGCTTAGCGGGGATCCTGCTTCTCCCTCTGCCTGCCACTCCCCCTGCTTGTGCTCTCCCTCTCTGGCAAATAAATAAATAAAATCTTAAAAAAAAAATTAACCTGCATCAAAACTTGAGGAGCCACTATGAGAATCCAGATTGTTAAAATCCTTCATGACTACTGGCATGGGCTTTTGAAAAATGTCAATGTCATAAAAGTGTTTAAAGACTTGGGAGAGGAGGACTCTTCGAGAATATAGGAGATAGGGGCGCCTGGGTGGCTCGGTTGGTTAAGCGACTGCCTTCGGCTCAGGTCATGATCCTGGAGTCCCAGGATCGAGTCCCGCGTCGGGCTCCCTGCTCAGCGGGGAGTCTGCTTCTCCCTCTGACCCTCCTCCCTCTCATGTACTCTCTTTCTCTCTCTCACTCTCTCAAATAAATAAATAAAATCTTTTAAAAAAAAAAGAGAGAATATAGGAGATAAAGAGACATGGAAGCTAAATGCAATCATAATCCTTGGTTTGATCCTGGATTGAAAAAGATAGCAAGAAAAGGATATTATTGGATCAAAGGAGAAGATCTGAATATGGATTCTATATGAGATAATATTTTATCAGTGTTAACTTTACTGGTGTGATAACAGTAACATGGAAAGTTAGTAATTTTTCAGATACATGCTGAAGTACTCAGGGTTGAAATGTCATGATGTCTGTAACTTACATCAGATGGTTCAGCAAATAAACAATTTCTTGTAGTTTTATAATTTTAGGTTTCACATTTTGATGTATAGTCTATATTGAGTTAATTTTCAGTATCTGTGTGAGTTATGGATCAAAGTTAACTTTTTTGCATATGAATATAAAATTGTGCCAACACTATTTATGGGAAGACTATCTTTTCTGTTCTTAATTGCCTTTGCACCTTGGTCAAAAATGAAGGGACCATACATGGGGCACCTGGGTGACTCAGTTGGTTAAGTGGCTGACTTGATTTCAGCTCAGGTCATGAGCTCAGAGTCCTGGGATCTAGCCCTGCATTGGGCTCCGTGCTCATCAGGGAGTCTGCTTGAGGATTTTCTCTCCCTCTCCCTCTGCCTCCCCCCCTTTCCCTCCTTCCCTCCCTCTCTCTCTCTAATAAATAAATAAATCTTTGAAATAAAATCAATGGACCATATGTGTGTGGGTCTATCTCTGGCCTCTCTATTCTGTTCCATAGATCTATTTGTCTTCCTTGACTCCAGTACCACAATGCCTTGATCACTATGGCTTTACAGTATGTCTTGAAGTCAGATAATGGAAGTTCTCCAACTTTGTCCGGCCTTTTCAAAGTGTTGCAAGTATTCTAGAGCCTTGTCATTTTCATATAAATTTTCAAATCATCATGTCAAATTATACAAAAATCCTATGGGTATTCTGACTGGGAAAGCACTGAATCTATCAATTTGGAGAGAACTGACATGTTGACAATATTGAAACTTCTGATCCAGGAATGCAATGTATTGCTCCATTTACTTAGGTCTTTTAAAGTTTCTCTCAGCGATATTTCATAATTTGCAGTATACAAATATTAAACATCTTTTGTCAGGTTTATCCCTAATTATTTCACATTTTTTATGCTATTATAAAGAGCATTTTAAAATTTCTAATTGTTGCTGGTATATAGAAATCTGATTTTATTTTGTGTATTGATCTTGTATCTTCCAAGCTTGCTAAACTCACTAATTAGTTCTAGTAGCTTTTTTGTAGCTTCCCTAGAATTTTCTACATAGACAATGTCATCCATGAATAAAGACAGTTTTACTTCTTCCTTCCCAATTGGACACAATTTATTTCTTTTTTTTTCCTTCTGTACTGGCTAGAACCTCCAGTATAATGTTCAGTGGTGGTAGAGCAGATTTCTTTGACTTATTCCTGATTTTGAAGGCAAAGCATTTAGTCTTTCACCATTAAGCATATCAGCTATAGGTTTCTTTGTAGATGCTATGTATCAAGTTGAGAAAGTTTTCTTCTATATCAAGTTGAGAAAGTTTTCCTCTATTCTTAGTTTGCTGAGACTTTTTTCAAAAATCAAGACTGGATATGGGAATTTGTCAAATGCTTTTTCCTCCGTCCATTGAGACGATCACAAGTAGATCATCTTTTAGTTTAAGTTTGTTTTCTGTGAGTACTTTAAAGATGTTCTACACTAGCTTCTCACTTGCATAACATCTGACAAAACTCTGTGTCATCCTTACTTCTATAACTATGTGTAAAACATCATGTCTCAGACTTCTAAGATTGTCCCTTTATCACTAGTTTTAAGTAATTTGATTATGATATGCCTTAGGGTCGTTTTCTTCATATTTCTTATGCTTGAAATCCATTGAGTTTCTCAGAACTATGGGTTTATATTTTTTACCAAGTCTGAAAATACTCCAGGCATTCATTTTTCAAATATTTGGTATCACCCCCCCACCCCACCTTTCCTTTCACAGCTCCAATTTCACACATATTTGGCTGCTTGAAGTTGTTCCATGGTTCAATAACACTTTCTTCTTTCTTGTTCCTCTTCTTCTTTTTAATCCTCTGTGCTTCAATTTGGATAGTTTCTATTTCTGTATCTCTACATTCGCTTGTCTTTGCTTCCATGATGTCTCATCTGCTGTTAATCCCATCCAATGTATTTTTCATTTCGAACATGTTTGTTGTCACCTGTAGAAGTTCAATTTAAAAAATTAAACTTCAATTAAAAAATCTTTCATATCTTTTTTAATATGTTCGATATTTCTTCTAGTTTTTTGAACGCACGGAATACACATATCATAACAGTTTTACTGTCCTTATTTAGTAATGTTAGATCATTTAGGGTTATGTTTTAATTTTTTTTCTCCTTATTGTGGGTTTTATTTTTCTGATTCTTGGCACGCCTGGTCATTTTTTATTAGATGCCCAACATTATGAATTTTATCTTATGAGATGGTGGATATTTTTATGTTCTTAAAAATATTATAAAACTCTGTTCTGGAATATGGCTAAATTATCTGAAAGCAGTTTGATACCTTTGGGCCTTGCTTTCAGGTTGCATTTGGTGGGACCAGAACATATTTCGCCTAGGTTTAGTTTTTCCCCACTGCTGAAGAAGGAACCTTCTTATTACTAACCTCAGCCTCATGAGTCATGAGGTTTTCCACTCTGGAGGATGGGAATGGCCACTGTCCTGGCTCTGTATGAACCCTGGGACAACCTGTTCTTATCCTGTGATAAGTGATTTGTTCTGTAGTTTCAGGTAGTTTCCCTACTCACATGCTTGCTCCGTTATGGACTGAAACCATGAAGGGGGCCCACTGGTAGATCTCAGGTCTCTCTTTGCAATTTTCTCATCTCTGGTTCTCTATGATGAACATCCTAGCCACACTGGCTTACCTGGATGCCCAGCTCCATCTCCTCAATCAGGGAGACCACCGAGTCCTTCTCTCTGTGTCACGGGCTGGAAACTCTCTTCAGACAGTAAGCTAGGCAATCCTAGGGCTCACCTTAATTGTTTTCCACCACTCAAAGACCATTGGCCTTCACTGCTTATTTCCATCATCTTGAGAGCTATTATGTCATGTATTTGTCCAGGTTTTTATTTTTGGCAAATCTAGTCCCTGATACTCCATCTCAGCCAGAAGCAGAAGTCACACATTATTGTTTTTATGCATCTTTAAATTTCCCCTGAGGCAGCCTCCAGCTGATCTGCTTTCCTGGGCTTATCTCCCACTTCATAATTACTGGTTTTGTTAGTGCTCTGGTTACAGCACTGTATGTTTTTCTCCATTTCCCTCTCATTTGAACATGTAATTTTATGGTATGCAGTGTTTCTGAGGAGTAAGTATATTGTGGTAGAGCAGTTATAACCTGCACAATTTAAGAACCTATTCTATGATTGGCATATATTTTAAGAAAAAGTAGAGAATACATAAAGACGTATTTTTACTAGCATTTTCAAAAATGAGACTAAATGGTCAGATCTTTGAGGGTAAGTTTCATTTTGTGTAAATCATTATATTTTTGCCTTTCCCACAGTGCCCAGCAATTGATCCTCAAGACCATTTGTTGATATATGGGTAGTCCAGGAATATATTACTTTCATTCTTATGATTATGACTAGCTTTTATATATTAACTGTCTACTGCAAATTAGGTATTCTACCAGGCACTTTACACAATATCAAATTCAGTCTTCACTGCTGCTCTATGATACAGAGATTTTGTCCCTATTTATAGACAGGGAAATGGATTCAAGGAAGATGTATCTTGCTCAAGATCCCACTGCTAGAAACTGATACTATTGAGATTCTAAACTCAGGTCTGTCTGATTCCAAAGCCCAAGCTCCTTGTACTGCTTTGTCCTCTGTTTCATGAAACATGACAGAGCTTAGTGGTTCTTTTCTCTAATAGGAACTGTCTTACTTCCTTTCATTCTCTTAAAGAAGGGAATTTTTAAAAAGCCACTTTAGGACAAGACAGTCCAATGTGCAGCAGAATTGGTGGAGGAAGTATGCACCTTTAGTTTTCTGAATTTACTCATGGATCAAATTTGAGTCCAGGGTGATTTCACATGACTTTATTATACCTGAAAACCAGGAAGAGATTATGCTCAATAAACACAAAAAAACTAAAAATATGCCAGAATCCCTGTTTCCTTTTAAAACAACGTTATGGTTTCTGCCAATAGAGATATACTTACCCCTCAAGCACCACTCCATTCTTTCAGTCATGACAGGAAACGTTGTTCACTCAGAGACTCTTTCCAGAGCTATGCAAGGGCTTCTCTTAGAAAGGGCTTAAACTCAATGAAAAATGGAGTTTTGATCTCAAATAGTTTTCTTAATAATGTTATGGTATGGGCTGAGCAGGCATATTCCCTGAAAGGGAGAGAATAAAATTATATTGACCTCACAATGGGGCATTTTACGGTCTCCCATATGTTGTTCCTCTGCAACGAGGAAGATAGACTTCATGTAACTTGGGGGTTGGGCTTGAGCCTGCAGGGGCTATAAGCAGGGGCTGGTCAGGAACATGAGCTCAGATTGTCCTCACCAGGGGAAAAGAAACCCGAATTCATGGACAGGGCCCAAAGTTTATCTGAATTGCCTTCCATTTCTGTCAAGGTTTAGCATCAGGTCACTGGTGCCTATCACTGTGGCAACGAGGGATTATTTTTATTAAGCATTTTGTGTTTACCTAAGAGCTTTAAGTCATTAATCATTTAACTCTTGCTCCCCATGAGACTTTTGTGAAATAAATGGGAAAGAAATAACACAATTCTTATTTCATAGATAGAGAAACTGAAGCATTTTTGTTTGCCACTATTACCCACTGAAAGCGTTAAAGCCATGCATTAGAATTTGGGAGAACAAGGCCAGGCATCTGATGAGCTTCTGTTTCACCACAGAAGTGAGGTTTTCTGTCTTTACACAAAATGAACTTTCATATTTTTCATTTTGGAAGCAACATGATCGATACTGAGGTGTACTGAAGAAAAAAACAGACTTCACTTCCTTTCATATAGTATGAAAGTTTTACTGAGTTCCCACAAACATTTTGGAATCCAAAAATGCATTTAAGTTTAAGTAGTAAAGATTGTAAGGCATTGCTAATCTTGAGTTTTCTAATAAGAAAGAGAATATAAGCAAACACATCCAGCGTCGTTGTGAATAGACAACAGCAAGTTATAAAGGGACTTGGAGAAGATAGCATGGGGCTTTTGCTGCCTGGAATGAATGTGGTGGGCTTCTTGGAGGAGGTGTGTTTTGAATTTTAATTAAAAAAGAAAGATTTCAGAGATGGTATGTCCTTCCAACCAGATGAATGGAAATATCTTTCCTGTTCCTTTAATGGAGTGTAAACACCATCGAAAAATTGTCGAATACCACAAGAAGGAGTTGACCAAGAGGTCCACAGGGCACATTTCATAGTAATGGAGAGGAAATGAAGAGAAGTTTTCTGGCAGTGGGATCTTTCAGATCTATTAACAATGAGGTAGTTCAGGGGGCAGATGGGTTAGGGTGGGAAAGAGAAGGGTGTCAGTGGAAGCCTTTTAAACCAGACTAGATAAAGCACAGAAAGATCACTTTAGGATTCAGCATGCCCTCTGGTGGGGGTAGGGAATACAGTTAGGGCCAGGACTAATCTACTTCCTTTGGCATAAGACAGACCTTGGATTCAAATCCATGTAGAAACCATGACTAAACGTCTCTGGTTCCTCTTTTCTAAAATGGTATCAACAAGGCCTACCTTATACGTTGATGAGTGAAATTAAAAAAAAAAAATGTTTTAGTGTTTACATGGAGCATAGCAGCAGAAGCAAATTTGGGTTATATTGGGTCTAAAGCTTATACAATAGCAGAGGCCATCTTTAAGAAAAAGAATACACAAGTCTGATTACAAAATTAGATAGTAAAGTGAATATTTACTTAGAATAAGAAAAGAAGTCACAACAAATCACTTAAAAAAACCACAACAAACTGACAAATATCACAAATGTCACAAAAATCCAGGAAAACAACATGTTTTAATTTATTGGCTACTTGAAATACTCGTTTTGTGTGTGTACACGTACACATTACAGATATATATGTGTGCTGTATATTCTGATGGCCTCTTCATTTGACAAAAATTCTATAATATATAAAGAGAATGAGAACATATTTTAACTTACCTCCCATATAATTGATCAAAATTTGTTTTTTATTGGGGAGCCTGGGTGGCTCAGTCGTTAAGCGTCTGCCTTCGGCTCGGGTCATGATCCCAGGGTCCTGGGATTGAGCCCCGCATCGGGCTCCCTGCTCGGCAGGAAGCCTGCTTCTCCCTCTCCCACTCCCCCTGCTTGTGTTCCCTCTCTCGCTGTGTCTCTCTCTCTCTCTCTGTCAAATAAATAAAATCTTTTTTAAAAAATTGTTTTTTATTTTTGATAGTTTAGAAATTTTTTTTCAGCATCATAACTTGCTTGTAATGTCATGCAAAATTTTATGATTGTTGTCAAATTTGGGAACAGTTCTATCAAGGTTTTTCATGAAAGAGTTGTAAGGTTTAGGTAAGTCTTTCATGAGTTAGCTTCTGACTCTGTACATTTCAATTTTTGTTTCTCCTCCTCTGTCTTCCTAATCTCGGGGCTGGGCATTGTAGAATACCCTCATATCCCAGCATGATACACTCTGGGTCTCCAGCTCACTAAGTGAACAGATAATGATAAGAGTGTTGAAATCCATTCCTACAACCCAGTGGCTAACATCAACTATACATGAAAGTGATGTGATGTATCTTCAACTCAACTGCAAAGCCACACAAAGGGAGATGTGGCAGAGAGGAAGTCAGTAACCAGTTAACAAATTAGTGTTAAATAGTTTAATTTTGTAAACTTTACAAAAACATATAACCATATCCACACATTGGTAGAGCTCCTACCAGGGCCTTGGAAGGGTCTCATGCCATTAGCTTCATGGCCAATCACCTCTACATGCCCTGTGGGTGTGCTGAACAATTCTGTCCCCCCTACTGGCAAGTATTACTCAAAGTGAGCAAGATGGTGGTAGGGATTTGGGGTTGCAAATTCAGGAGACTCTGGAAGGCAACAACTTGTCCAACACAGAGATGAGCTATGTCTCATTCAGCAGTGGTGAATCTAACTTAAACTGAGTCTTGAGGATATGACGGTGGCATATCAGAAGGAAAAACTTTGTGCTTCCTCTATTTTGCGGGGTTCCCCCACCCCCCGCCAACATCAGCTAGTTACATTTGAGTTCCCAACTCCTCTTTGAAATCGCTGTGATTTACCTGACTCTGAACTCTTTCATCTTTCAGAAGATCCCTTCTTGAAAGCACCATGATCCTCTTAGAGCACCATGACACCTGGAGGTGGTAGAGGTAAGCTGGTAGGTTTGCCAACCCGCCTCAAGGGGTCCTGGGCTGAGATACTTTTGAGGCTGGTGAAAGCAGCAGTGGAGAAACAGGGGCCCAGCGGAATGGTGGTCATTCCAGAAATGTAACCCCTCAGAAACGTGCTACCCAGCCTCTCATAAGAAGGGTAAAACAAATAAAGCTGCTGCCTATTTGGAACATACTCTGGCTCCTTCCACATCTGCAGGACATTTAGCTCCTTGCATCTGGTAATGTTTGCGCAAATATAATTCCATATTCACTAATAATTCCTGGGGCTAAAGGCCCCCCCTCGGGTAACCTTGTTAATATTCTCTCAAGGCCTGGTGTGAACGCCTCATAGCATTTTGATTAGAATTCAATCTTGTGTTTTTTTCCCTCTCTGTCTCTTTCTCCCTCTCTCCTCTCATGCTTTTCTGGCCCCCGGTTTCCTGGCCACCCACATCAGGAGACATTCTCCCTCCCTTCCACTCTCCATTCTCAGTTTCAAGGAATTTCCTTATGTCAAAGGCAAAGTGTGATTGACATATTTTTCCCTTCTTAAGAGCAGTCATCTCGGTGTTTGATTTAACCATCTCCTTATGGGGCTCGTACAATCATTACCTGGGTGAAAAAGAGACCTCCTGCTCACCCTCACGCTCAGACCCACGTAGCTCAGTATTTTTGTAGACTTTTAAATTGCTGCTCTCCTTCCTCTTTTTTCCACCCTTTTCTTTCTTTTTGGTTGGCACTAGCAAATGATTCCCTGGTGTGTTGTACCCTGAGCCTTAAAGGATTTTAGTTATCCACAAACAGGTGACCAGCTGCCTCCTGCCAGTGCCCTCTGCCTGCCAAGAAAAGCATTTACTGTTCTTTAGATCTGGGGGAAAGAATGGATACAGAACGAGCTGTCTAGTTTTGAATTCACCAACTTTAGTCAGGTTGTGTTCCTTTGGTTCCTTAGTCTTCCAGCTTATTTTTCTCTCAGGAGAAGAAAATAGAAAACAAAAGCAAATTAGCCATAGCATGAAGAATTGTATTTAAACCCAAGAGGAATTTCTTGGCAGTGAAGTTCTTAATGTTGGAGTGATTCTGGAATGCATGTACTGTCTCTCAGGCTGCCTTATCATCGAATTATTATGGGTTCTAAGGGTTTCTGCCTGAAGGGGATGAACTAGATGACCTTGAAAGGTCACTTGCAGCTTTTCAATTCAACAGCAATCCCCTTCTTTTCTGTGAAGGGCCACACTTCTCATAGTATTGGAGCAGACTCTATCTTAAGGGAATTGCTCATGCCTCTCTAGAGTAGCCTGAATCATGTCTCCTACCGATGATTATGATAAGCTGCCTACTCACAGCTCCCAATTGCAGGCTGCTCTGTTGTCATGCAATAATTGCATTCTTAAGTAACCTTCTTGCCCCAATCCCATTGTTTCAGAAGGAAACGAAGCGCTAGAAGATAGAGCCTTGGATTGGCAGTGACAAAGTCGATTTTTTTTTCCTGCAGGAATTTCGGTGGTAAAGATAGTTTCAATAAAAAACTATCTGTATATAGCTACACTATCTTAACTCATTGTGCAAAGTATTCAGTATGACATTTCACTTTTAATCAGGAGTAATGGTCTGTGTGTCGCGATTACTAAAAGCGCTCTTATTAACATAGCATGACATAAGTACTTGCTTGTTGTAATTACCATCTGTGTTATGATAAACAAAGCATAATGCCAACCAAGCAAAGCAGGCATATGATCTTACGTTGAGAGTAGCAGCGTATGTGTACTATACATTGTGCTTTGATTGACATTATATCTCACCGCTTTAGGAAAGCGTGGCTGTAGAGGAAATGCCAGTGCTCCCCATTATATAAATACTCCTAAGAATCCATGTCAGTCCATGGTCCTCCCAGACCAGTATCCGAGTCTGAAAGTAGAATGATGGGATTACATGTGGAAAGTCATGATTACCCTAAAAAACACTGACTCAAAAAGGTTAGGATGGACTCTAAGGCATTCGTAGGTTATCATTTCTTATTAGAGTCCCAAGAGCCACTCACTGAAGTCAGGACCCACAAGAACTCATGTGGTCCATAATGCCTCTCCATCTTTTCTGTACCCAATTTATATTTTTGTCCTGTATGAAAGGAGTGGTACTTCCTTTTATGTCTTGTATATCTGCTTCTTTCAAACTCAAATTTCACCAAGTCTTGTATTCCAGAATTTGGTTAAAGAGTCTATGGTTCTCCGTTTCTTTATCCTCCATGACTTGGAAAACTTTAATCAGATTTTTGCTGCACTCTCCACCCATCCACCCATTCCCTCCACCACTACTTTCATCTTTCCAGTTGAATGAATAGACGTTTTCAAAGCTTGTCCTCATGTAGAATCCCTTCCTCTCTTCCTAAATGTTGTAGTTGATGATGTCCGGAAAATTCTTTCATACCTAAATGACGGTGACTGGCATTGTGTATCTCAATGTATGTTGTTTAGGCTGGGATTATTTTTTTTTTAAGATTTATTTATTTTAGAGAGAGAGAGTGAGCAGGAGGAGGGGCAGAGGGAGAGGAGAGAGAGAATCCTCAAGCAGGCTCCCTGCTGAGCACAGAGCCTGACTTGATCCCAGGACCCTGAGATCATGCTGTGAGCCGAAATCAAGAGTCAAACACTTAGCTGACTGAGCCACCCAGGCACTGCAGGATTTTTTTTTTTTTAGAAGAGTAGGTATAATACATTCACATCTTCTTATTCAGTTTTTCTGCAATTTTTCTGTGTTGAAGGTAATGAGACCAACTTTATTAGATAATCACCATTAATAAGTTTAATACTAATGTCAGAAATTTCTAATTTTTTGAGAAGTGGGAATAATTTTTCAAATGAAAAGTTATCTGGAATGCAAAAAATATGAATATGTTGTAAGCTATGTGATATTTGGGGACCAAAGCCTAGCCCCTTTGGCCTCCCTCTGGTCTCTGAGGTACTCCACAAAACTAGAGAGTTCCTCAAAACATACTTTGAAAATCACCAAGCTGGGCACCTGGGTGGTTCAGTCCTTAAGCGTCTGCCTTTGGCTCAGGTCCTGATCCCAGGGTCCTGGGATCGAGCTTCGCATCGGGCTCCCTGCTCAGCTGGGAGTCTGCTTCTCCCTCTCCCACTCCCCCTGCTTGTTCCATCTCTCTCTCTTTCAAATAAATAAATAAAATATTATTTTAAAAAAATTACCAAGCTTACCAAAGTAAGCACCAACCACTGTTTACTTTATTTATTTATTTTTTAAAGATTTTATTTATTTATCAGAGAAAGAGAGTACAAGCAGGGGGAGCGGCAGGCAGAGGGAGAAGCAGGCTCCTGGCTGAGCAAGGAGCCCATGAGGGACTTGATCCTAGGACCCTGGGATTGTGATCTGAGCTGAAGGCAGACGCCTAACTGACTGAGCCACCCAGGCGTCACCCACTGTTAACCTTAAAAAGCTGGGATTTACAGGGCACTTGGGTGGCTCAGTCAGTTAAGCGTCTGCCTTTGGCTCAGGTCATGATCCCAGGGTCCTGGGCTTGAGCCCTGCATCGGGCTTCCTGCTCTGCGGGAAGCCTGCTTCTCCCTCTCCCTCTGCCTGCCACTCCCCCTGTTTGTGCTCACTCTCTCTCTGTCAATTACATTTTTAAAAAATCTTTTAAAAGCTGGAATTTAGTTAAAAATGCCGGCATCCACATTTTCTTAACCAACTCTTTCTTTACAGAACATATGTTTTTGAAATGCAGCCTTTATTTCGGGTCATTCAAATGCGCTTCAGGCTCTCCTGTCCAGGGTTGTAAATGAGGTCACATACAGAGTTCAGCACGAAGTTCACCCTTACCTGCACAGCAGCAGTCCCAGCCCGCTTCTGAGGTGTTCCTACCCTCTCATGTTTCTCAAGGAGTCTCTCAAAGGGGTCTTGCTTGTGTCCCCCTCGTCAGTAAGACCACTTCAGTCCAGGGTCTCTGAGTGTAAAGGGGCTCCGCTGCTCCAGAAAGCTCCATGCGGTTCTTCACAGCCAGTGCTGTCTCGGGTCACTCAACCAACACAGCCTGTGGGTGCTGCTCTCCCCTCTGCCCAGGAGCGGACACAGACCCTTTCTTGAAGGCCTCACAGCACAGCCAAGAACAGATCGTAACACGTAATGTCACTTTTTTGTTACAGCCCCAGCTATCACAAAAAGGGAACATACACCAAAACCATCCTTCAGCAGGCAGCTAGCCATCCTTATGCAGTCTGCTACAGATCACACTTCTGCCCTGATACTGCAGGAAAAACTTTCCACCCAATATCCATTCTCTCCTTGTTTTGATACAGAAAAACAATTATTTGAGATGGTGATGAGCCATGTTAAACGGATACCTTTCCCAGCCTTTCTTGCAGCTAGGTATGGTCACAAGACTGAGTTCTGGCTAAACCAATAGAAGGGGACTTCTGGGAAGGCTCCTTGCAGGGGCTGGTAAAACTGGGAGATGCTTCCCTTTTCCCTTCCTGCTGCCTGAAATGAGTGTGGGATGACATGCGCTATGGCAACCATATTGGAACATGAGGTGGTCTTGAGGCTGGAAGCCAAATGCGGAGGATGGTAGAGCAGAAGGAAGGCGGAGTCACTGATTACTTGGGGAAGTCACTGCAGTATCCTTGGAAGAATCACTACTGGACTTGTTTGTGTGTGTTTGGGTGTTCTGTAATCTGTAGGCAAACCAAATCAGGGCACAGCAGCAATGAGCCTGCTTTCCTCCCTTGCTATTGGGCGTGCTCGGCTCCTGACCTGGTTGCATACGACAGAGTCTGGCTACTATCCATTATGTGGGAAAGCCCTTTAGCATGGCTAGTCTCTCCAGAGCCTCTTCCCAAGAAAACCAGAGCCCAGAAAGAAGTCATTCGCTCCTTACCCACAGTCTAGGACCCAACTGCCATCTCTTCACCCGGAAGTCTTTTCAGAATAATTGAGAATTATACTTATTATTCCTCCAGACCCTCTTATTCTGCCCACATGGGTGTGGCCTCACCTGCCGCTGCCAATAGTAAGCACATCGGGCCCAGTTTCAGCCATGGCTCAGTTCCTTTGTCTGATAAATGGGAAAAAGTTTAAATAAACATAAACCACAAATGGTTTTAAAATATACTCTTAGGTATTAGTTTTGGAATCCCTACCAGAGTGCTTCTTAAATTTTTTTTTGGCTCATCTTGTTTTTGGCTCATCTTGCCCATATGTGCATCTTCTTAGATATAGAGCAACACATGGATATTAACCCAGAAATGCACACACAGACTGTTGCATTTACACATACGTGCACACAGAGATTTTTATATAGACTACCACATTGCTATGTATATCCGTTAGCATATATCCTGGCACACTGATACCCAAGTTCAAAGGAATTTGGATTGAAGTTTAGTTAATAGCAAATATATGGGATGGGATAGATATAGCAGTTAAAAGGACCAGGCAGGTAGATTCGAAATGAGCCAAGTAACCTCCATGGTACTCATTTTTAATGGCATTGCAGTAATGTAAATTTTCTATGTGTTCCAGGGGTAAGTCTAATGAGAGACTGATTAGAGAGATGGGCCTGATGGACAGCCCAGCACTGTTGCTGAGCTGGTCTGTGTCGACTTGGCCATCTTAACGGTCACTTCTTGGTAGTAGAACCATCATGAGCTATCCTTGATAGTAACAGGGAAAGGCAGTCTTGTCTTCCAGCCTTACCATAGGCACCCAGCAAGATTTTGAAATATGAATGAATGATTCATATACTCTGCACAGACCCCTCCCCTTGCAAGACTGTCTGACCTTCATTGGGTATGCTTATGGGAGGGAGAGAAAGCAAGTGCAGTGGCCACTTGGATCCAGGACATGGCAGAGGGAAAAGGAGCTAAAGTCAAGTCTCTGTGCTGATATCTAACCCCCAGCCTGGGAGCTGATGTGGACTTTACACCCTGCAATGGTAAAGATTTTCTAGGATGTTGTGCAAGGAACAAGACATCCAGCGCTTTCCTGGAGAGGCTCCTCTGGAGATAGAGACAGATAGAAAGACCGAGGCACTTTGTTTTTCTTTTCATATTTTCATTTTTTCCCCTATTTATGTCCATGAATGTTCTTCTCCTGTCCTGGTGTTTGAATACTTATATGTGCTAACCACAGCCTGGCCCTGCTGTCACTTAGCCAAATTACACACATTTCGGTCTTTTCATCTTTCTTTATGAACCAGCCTCTCTAGTCTATTTAATCATGTTGGCAGTTCTTTTCTGAATTCCACCCAATTTAAAAATAAGCTAAATTCTCCACCCCTGTGGATTGAAAAGCAGGCGGTTGCGAACCCATGCAGGGCGCCAGCCTTGGTTTGAGGCGTGTAGAGGAAAGATATGCCCCTGTCTGAAACTCTCTATTCCACAGCTTGGAAAGGGCCAGGGGAAGTGGGGAGAGAGGCAGGAAACTTGGCTGGTCAGAGCTGGAGACCAGGGTATTGTGCTAGGGTTTTTCAAATTAGGTGATGGTCCAATCTGGTTCAGAATCCAAAAGGTACAAAAGTATATGTACAAGGAACAGAAAGTATTGTTTCTGTATTTGCCACCTAGTCACCCAACTCTTTTTTTTTTTAAAGGTTTTATTTATTCATTTGACACAGAGAGAGAGAGAGCTCAAGCAGAGGTAGCGGCAGGCAGAGGGAGAAGCAGACTCCCTGCTGAGCAAGGAGCCCGATGTGGGGCTCAATCCCAGGACCCCGGGATCATGACCTGAGCTGAAGGCAGATGCTTAACTGACTGAACCACCCAGGTGCCCCTAGTCACCCAACTCTGAAGAAGCACCCAAAGTTACCTGTCTCTGTATCATTCCAGAGAGATTTTATGCACGTGCGACTGAATAGGTATTTGTGTGTGCATGGACATCTCCCCACCTCCATTTTTATACCAATAGCGATATACTATATGCATTGCTCTCCTCTTCACTCTCTCTCTTAGCAATATATCTTGCAGATCTGGAGGTTGGTCCATATTCACACATTAAAAAGCTTCTTCAGTACTTTTTATGGCTATATAGTATCTATATCATAAATATGCAGTAATTCGTGGCCCACAATTAATGAGCATTTATATTTTTTCTGACTTCTTATAGTCACTATCAACAAACATCTAGGGATTTTAGCAATTTTTTTTTTTATTCCCGGCAATGCCTCTCTGATTAACTTACACATTTTGTACATGTGTAAGTAGATAGATAGGATAAAATTCCTGGGTTGAAAGGTATGTGCATCAGGTTGTCTAGTTCAAATCTGACTGATCTGCCAACTTATACACCCATTGCCAACATGTGAGAATATGTGTTTCCCCACAGCCACACACATACATAATTTTTTAGAACTTCGACAATCTGATAGGGGTGAAAAGTAAGTCATCTTTGTGTATTTCTGTTATTATGAGTGAGATTGGTTTCTTTTCACAAACTTAAGAGCCATTTGAATTCCCTTTTCAGTGAACACTCCATTTCCTTGCTTTACATCTCTATTGAGTGGTTGGTCTTCCATTGATTTGGGGGGTCTTTCTATATTAGGGAGATTCGCTCCTTGTGATTTAAGTTGGAAATATATTTTCCCGTTTGTCATTCTTTTCTATTTACCTAGGTGAATATATTCACCTATTACTTCATAATTCCTGGGTTTTGGTTTTGTGACGTACTTAGAAAAGTTTTTTCCACTTTGAGGTTGCTTTTTTTTTTTTTTTTTTGGCTCTCCTTAATACCCATCACCGGGCTAACCCATCCCCCCACCACCCTCCCCTCTAAAACCCTCAGTTTGTTTCTCAGAGTCCATAGTTTGAGGTTGCTTTTTCAAAATTCCATGGTTTCTTCTAGTATTCATATAAATAACAGGTAAATCAAACTTTGTGTTTTTCCAGATAGCTACCCAGTTGTCTCAATATCATTTATTGAATAATCTATCTTTTATCCATAGATTTGAAATGTTACCTTTAACATATATAAAATCTCCATTGCATTTGTGCCTCTTTTTGATTCCTAGTTTGTTCCAGTTATCTTTCATGCCAATATCATATTATTTTAATTATCTGTAGCTTCAAAAATTGTTTTATTGTTTTTAAAAAAAAGACTGGAAGTCCACCCAACATTTAGTTATTGCTTCTGAGTGGCGGAATTAGAAAAAAACATGCCTTCCTTCTTCTTTACTATGTTACAGATTGTGTAATAAACTGGCTTTAGTTTATAAAATAATGTGCCAGAAAATAAAATAAAAATTGATTGTTTAATAAAAATAATTCCCCTTTATTACTCTTGTCTTTCAGAATTTTCCTGTTTTCTTTGTTGTTGTTTTCTTCTGTATGAATTTTAGAATCAGGTTGTCTAGTTAAAAAAAATCATTTGGGCATTTAAAAAATCAGGGCATGTTAAATTTATAGATTTAGGGTAAGTAGCCATCTTTATGATACTGCTTGCTTCTCCCCAAGAATATGATATGCTTTTTATTTGTCATGTGTGTTTGTGTGTGTGCTCATTTAAAAGTTTTATTTAAATGCTTATTTAAAAATTATATTTAAACTTTCATAAGTTATGCCCATTTCTTGGTAACTTTTTTTCATTGCTATGATAAACTAAGATCTTCCATTATCTCTTCTAATTATGTGTGTGTGTGCTTTTGCTTTCTGCTGATTGCAAAATTTTGTAATCATCAGGCATATTCCCAAATCCTCTTCTGTTCTGTTCTTCTGTTCTGTTTCTCTTAAAGGTTCTTTTAGGCCAGAGTTTCTCAACACTGTTCTATTGGCATTTTGGTCCAGATAATTCTTTATTGTTGGGGTGCTGGGGGTGGGGAGGGAGGTATTATCCTGTGCATTGAAGGATGTTTAGCTGCATTCCTCATCTCTACTGGTGGTGGTTGGTGGATTGCCTCTGATTAAGCACCATTGTTCTAGTCCTTAATCTAGGGAAGGTCTTCATTATTCTCACCCACTCCCAGCCCACTGCTCTATTAGGCACTGTTGGGTCTAATCACGAGAGTGGAAATAGCTAAAGCCCAATGTTCTCTTATGAGACCAAACTGTCTAGAAATAGCCATGGAAGTGATAGTTGATCATAGTTTATGGCCAAACTACGTGTGGAAGTCAGACAAATCTCAAGAATTTAAGTTAAAAGTAACACAAAGAGGGAGGCAGAATCTACACTTCTGTATCACACAGCTTTGATCTCAAGTGCATGGTGTTTGGCACATTCTCTAGCTGTTTTGTTTGTTTGTTTGTTTTTTAAGATTTTATTTATCCATTCATGAGACACAGAGAGAGAGAGGCAGAGGCAGAGGGAGAAGCAGGCTCCCCACAGAGCAGGGAGCCCAATGCAGGGCTTGATCCCAGGACCCCAGGACCACGACCCCAGCCAAAGGCAGATGCTCAACCAACTGAGCCACCCAGGCGCCCTCTCTAGCTGTTAAATGTGTGGTCACTGTCTTCTCAGTTGACTTGAACCGTAGCATCTCAGGCTTGAAGGGATATCATCGTGTTCTTTAAGGCATGACTTTATGTCACCCTTCTACACTCTCAACTATGCCTTCCCCCTTTTGTATTTTCTACAGTGCTGGGTACATGGCAGGTGTTCAGTGAAGTTGATATTTTGCTAATCTAATACTTTCAGCCTGACATACTTTGGGTTTTTCAGGGAAAACAATGTGGTATAGCAGGAAACATTTAATGTTGGAAATCAAAAAGATCTGCTTTCAAATCCTAGCTAAGAGTCATTAGATTATAAGCCATATATACAAATTACCTAACCTGTGTGAATGGCACCTGCAAAACAATTATAAATATACTAGCACTGTAGGGTTGCAGTGGACATTGGATCAGATCAAATATACAATGCACAAGAGCATAGCAAGATCACAATACATTTTTAATCCTCAGTTAAAACTCAGGCAATCTATATGTGATCATTGTTATCATCTTCGTTATTATTATTATGTGAATACAAGTTTTTAACCTGGAGAATTAAAACTAAAACAATCTAAATTTTCTATTAAAAATGTCAAAGTATACATTGAAATATTGGGAAACTGGTTCAATACTAATGAAGGTCAGATATTTCTGTAAGCAACATTCCTATCATGTCTTATTTATTGGAGATAAATTTTTTTTTTAAACTATAGCACCTAGCATTCCCAGGTAGTCTCACATCCAAATACTAACCAGGTCTGACCCTGCATAGCTTCTAAGATTGGGTGTAATCAGGGAGTATGGCCATAGACCTGGAGGTAGATTTTTTGAGAACCTAAATATTCTGGGCCTTATGGTTAAATCAGTCAGCAATATGGGTGTTCTATGGAGTTCACTGTTGACTTTAGAATAGCATATGATACAAAGGGGAAAACTTTGTTCTTAATCATGTTTTCTATGAAGCGAAGCAGAGTTTAACAATAGCATTGTTTAGCTGAGCTTGCATCATCTTTTGTTAAAGACTTTTTCAAGTTTTGGAATGTCATACACATGTAGAAACATACATAGAACTTAAATGTACTGTATACAAAGAAGAAAATAATGGGTAACCTCTGTGCAGATTAAAAAATAGCACATTTCCAGCCCTCAGAACAGTCCTTGTTTCTCTTTACGGTTTTACCACCTGTGAATATGTCCCTTACGAATATAGTTTAGGATTTATTCTGTCCTATTTTAAAGTTTACATAAATGTAATTATTTTTTGTGTCTGACTTCTTTAGGTTTGTCTATATAATTTTTTTCCTGTATAATATTCCATTTTATGAAGGTAACATAATTTGTTCACCTATTCTATTGTTGATGGACAGGTGAGTTATTTTAACCTGGGGGCAAATATGAGCCATGTTGCTGTGAGCATTCTTGTACATGTATTGTAGTTGACAAGTGCAGGAGTTGCTTGAGCTTAGGTACCCAGAAGTAGAATTCTGGGCCATAGGGTATGTATAACTTCAAATTTAACAACAATTTTCAAAAGAGGTTGTGCTAATCTATACTCTAACTGAGAATTCTAGTGGCTCCACACTCTTGCCACACCGGACATTACCGGACTTAATCAATTCTATGAACCTGGTAAGTCTGGGGTGGAATTTTGTTGTAGTTTTAATTTGCATTTCCTTGAGGTTGAGAGCCTGAGAATATGCTAATTGGACAATTAAAAATGTCCTCTTTTGTGACTTGTGTCTTTAAGTCTTTTGGCTCTATCCCTGCTAGACTGATTTTGTTATTTACTTATCTATGAATTCTTTTTTATTCTGGATACTCTTCATTTGCCAGTTAGATGTGCTGCAAATATATCCTCAAATTCTGTGATTTGGTCTTGCCCTTTCTTTGTGTTTTTTTTTTTAATTAAAGATTTTTATTTATTTATTTGACAGAGAGAGACCCAGCGAGAGAGGGAACACAAGCAGGGGGAGTGGGAGAGGGAGAAACAGGCTTCCCGCTGAGCAGGGAGCCCGATGCGGGGCTCGATCCCAGGACCCTGGGGTCATGACCTGAGCTGAAGGCAGACGCTTAACGACTGAGCCACCCAGGTGCCCCTTCTTTGTGGTTTTTATTGATGAACAAAGTGCTTAAGTTAAATGTAGTCAATTTATTAATCTTTTCCTTTTATGATTAGTGTTTTTATGTCATGTTTAATAAATAATTCTCATTATGAAGATCAGGAAGATATTCTCCTATACTCTTTTCTAAAAGCTTAAATATTTTGCCTTTTATATTCAGGTTTATAAATTGACTTTTGGTATTGTTTGAGGGAGTAATCCAGTTTCATTTGCCTCTCCCTTCCCCACTATATGCATATTGAATTGCCCCAGCACCATTTAGGAAAAGATTATACTTTCCCCACTGACCTGCAGTCCTGCTTCTGTCACATGTCAAATTCCTATATATAAATGATATTTTGGGGGCTCTCTAAAAGAAATTTTGTGTATTGATTTTGTATTCAGCAACTTTTTAAAATTCTTATTAAATATCATTACCTGCAGATAATTTTGGTTTTTCTACATATATAATATCATCTTCCAATAATGAATTTTGGCTTTTTGTTTTTTTTACCAATCCTTTTACCTATTATTTCTGTTTCCTGCCTTATTGTACTAGTTAAGACCTCTAACACAATGCTAAAAGAAAGTAGAAGATAGAAATTTTGGACATCTTGCTTGTTACTTACCTCAAAGGAGAAGCTTTTAATTTATACATAATTAAAATAATTTCACCATTATGTGTGATGTTGATGTATATTTCTTTGTCACATTAAAGATTTCCTTTTTACCATGAGTGGATATTGAATGTTGCCAAATACCTTTTCTTCATCTATTAAGATGAAAACTCACAGAACAAAATGTATGTGCCTGGTACTAAGAACATAAGACAAAATAAGATATGGGACCTAGCATCAGTGAGCCCAGAGTTTAGTGGGGAGATGGGCATGTTAACAAGTAATTTAAATGAACTGTGACAAACATTACAATAGATAGATATATACAATGTCAGGTTGATACAAAAGTAGGAAATGATTAAAAATGAATCAGAAACCTTCATAGAGAAGATGCCATTTGATCTGATTTTAAAATATTATCAGGAGTTTTCCAGCCATAAAAAGAATGGAAGCGGGGCACCTGGGTGGCTCAGTCAGTTAAGCGGCTGCCTTCGGCTCAGGTCATGATCCCGGGGTCCTGGGATCGAGCTCCCTGCTCAGTGGAGAGTCTGCTTCTCCCTTTCTCTCTGCCTACTTGTGCTCTCTATCTCTCTGTCAAATAAATAAATAAAATCTTTAAAAAAGAAAAAAGAATGGAAGCAATTCATGGCAGAAGAAATAATATGTGCAAAGGTCTAGTGGTATGAAACATGAGGATATGCGCTTGGTGGCGGCATGTAGTTCTAAGAACCTGCAACTTAGTTTACAGGGACTGATAGGAGGTGAGGCTGGACAGTTATGTAGAAGCATATCATTAAATTCCTTAAATGATAAGCTACAGAGGTTGGAGTTTTGGTGTCATTATTGGCCATAAAGAGCAATCAAGAGGCTTTAAATATGGAAGTAAAAGGACAGATTTTTGCTTTAGAATAATTAAGTATCAGTGTGAAGTGTATCTTGGAAGTGAGACAGACTGAAAGCAGGAAGATAATTATGATGTTACTGTCATGTTATAGTGTAGACAGAAAATTTGAAATGAGGGAAGTGGATAAGAAGGAGAGGGATGATATTAAAAAAATGACTGTGGTTTCTATTTGAGTGAACTAGTAGATAATAAATACAAGGATAAGGAAGACTAAACATTCACACTGGGGGAAGCCAGCTTCCATGTCATGAGGACACCCAGTTAGTCTACAGGGAAGAAACTGAGATCTCCTGTCAGTAGACAGCAAGGAACAAGACCTGGCAACAACTTTCTGAGTGAACTTGAAGGAGATCCCCCCTCTAGAGAGGCCCACAGAGACTGTGGCCCCTGCCAACAGCTTGCCTGCCACCTCATGAGATCTGGAACCTCTCCTATAAGCCACTATGCATCTTTGACCCAGAGAAGCCCTGAGATAGTAGGTGTTTGTCTTTCATTTTAAACTGCTAAATTTTGGGGGTAATCTGCAGTATAGCAATATAACTATACAACATATTTTTCTCACTTTTCCAAATGAAAAAAATTGTTCATTTTTTCCTGGGATTTTAAGAATCTTTGTAATTTTAGAGGCACCTGGGTGGCTCAGTCAGTAAGCATCTGCCTTCAGCTCAAGTCATGCTCTCAGGGTCCTGGGATTGAGCCCCTCATCAGGCTCCCTGCTCACCGGGAGCCTGCTTCTCCCTCTCCTCCCTGCTTGTGCTCTCTCTCTCTCAAATAAATAAAATCTTAAAAAAAAAGAATCTTTGTTATTTAAGAAGGTTAGCTTTAACTCTCAAATGCACTATTCATATTTTCAACCCACTTTGTTATGTGTCTTTTAAAACTTCTGTTCAGGTTTTACTCCAAGCAACTTTTGATTTTCATGTCACATGGGGCAGTCTTTTTTCCTCTTTGGCTTTTCTGTTTTATTTCATGTATTAAAATACATGCATAATTTCAAAATTATTTTTTAAGAAATCAATCATGCTTACTTCTATTGCTATGTCTTTCAGTTCACTAAGACTTTCTTCTGCAGTGTCTAATCTGCTATCATTTCCATCCAATGTATTTTTCACTTCAGACATTATAGTTTTCACCCCTAGAAATTTGAGCTGGGTCTTTTTTATAGTTTTCAAGTCTATACTTGGAATGCTTAATCTTTTCTTCAGCTTCTTATCTTATTCATTTCTGGATCTGTTTCTATGGACTGACTTTTCTTCTCATTATGGGTCATGTTTTCCTACTTCATTGCATGCCTGGTAAATTTTTTTTATTGGATGCCACACATTGTGAATTTCACCTTGTTGGATGCTGATTATTTTGACATATTCCAGTAACTATTCTTGAGTTTTGTTCTAGGACACAGTTAAGTTACTTGGAAAATACTGATCCATTTAGAGCTTATTGTTAAGCTTTGTTAGGTAGGACCAAAACAGCATTCAGCCTAGACCTAATTTTTCTCCATAATAAGGCAAACTCTTCTGAGTACTTTACCTGATGCCCTGTGAGTTTTGAGGTTTTTTCACTGTGTTTGTTGGCAACAGTAATGGTTTCCAGCCTTTGTGATCCATTTTTCTCTCTAAACCTTTCACATGGTTGTTTTCCCAGTCTCTGAGGCTTCTACTAGTTCACTCACACATTTACTGAGCAGTACTGACCTGAATACTGACAGGGGATCCTCTGAAGACCTCCGAGCTCTTTCCCTGTGTGCAGCTCTTTTCTCTCTAGTGGCTTCAGTGACCTTGGTCTTCCTGGACTCCCAGCTCCATCTCTTCAGTTTAGAAAGATCACTGGACTATCCCTGGTTTCCCCTTCTCTATAGTGTGCCTTGAAACTCTCTCCAGGCATGGAGGTCGGCAATCCTGAGACTCATGTCATCTGTGTCCATCTTTCAGGGACTACTGTCCTTTGTTGCCTGATGTCCAATGTTTTAAAATCATGTTGCTTGTGTCTTATTTTTCAGTTATTTCAGGATTTAAGGTAACATTGCTGTTATTCCTCATGTTCTTCTAAATCTTTTGTTTTATACATTTACATCTTTAATCCATCTGGAATTTATTTTTGATGAGAGAAATATACTTTTAATATTTTTCCAATGGTTAGCCAGTTGCCCAACATCATATTTTGAATTCTTCCCTTCTCTTCTCACCCAGTTTGAAATGTCACCTTTATCAGAAGCCAAAATTTCATAGATATTTGAGTCTGTTTCTGAACTCTTTATTCCATCCTTTGGTTTTTCCTTTTTTATTAAGTAACAAACCTTTTTATTTACTGAAGTTTCAAGATATATTGCATTATCTCGTAAATTATCTCTCATTTCTTTTTATTTTCAAGATTTCTTTGAATATCCACACATTTTTTCCTGCATTTTAACATTTCTAAAACATTATTTTAATATCATTTTCAATTTCCTTCTCATGTATCATGGATGTTATTTATTGAGATTGTATTAAATTTAGAGGACTTAGACAAATTTGAAGGTGGCAAAGAGAAGCGTTCGGAGAGTTCTAGCTCAATGACTTCCATTTTCATGGTGAAGAAAGAGGCAGAGACATGCTGATTGTGAGTAGGTTAGGGTGAGACACAGACTAATGGAAAATGACAAAAGTTTAAGTGAATCATATGTGCTATAATGAGTGGGGTCATTGGATCCCAGATAAGGAAAGCACTAGTGGGTATGCAAAACATTGATTGAGTATCACAGCATTAAAAATAAAGAGTCATCAATGGGTATTTGTACTTCCATATTTCCTTTCTCTGAAAATACAAAACATGCCCCTAAGGAGTCCTGGAATCAGTATTTGTTATTACCAAACCATGGCACTCCTAAACAAATCTCTAGTCATCTGATTTTTTTTTTTTTTTGAAAGTGCATGTCTCTCTAGTTCACTGTCATATCACCAGTGCCTAATATACTGTCTTTCCAGAGTTGGCACTGAATAAATACTAGGGGGTGAGTTAGTTAACTTCTGAATGGCTCCTCTGACTTCTGCTTAAGGTGCTATGTTGCTATCTTTGCCTGTGTGCCTTCAGATTCAAGATAGTCTTTATCCAGCCAAAAATTGGAATGGCCGGTTCTCCAATTTCCTGGAAATGGGGAACTTATGATGGATTTCTTCTGTTTACAAACTGGCACAGAGTCTTAAACTGTTGTTTGAGAAAGGTCTTCTTCACTCTTAAATTTCTTAAATCTTCTTTCCAAATTACCCAAGTTGTTCATGTAAGTAGGTTCATGGGAAAATTAAGATAAAGCAGTGTTCAAAGCAAAAATACCTTATTTCTTTCAACTATCCAGAGGCATTCATTTCAAAAATAGTGATAAAGAAGAGAAGGAGTCCACTTTGTATTAATGTGTGATTCTACTTAATTTCACCCTTAGTGAACTGCACACTCCAGTATTTGAACCACTCAATGGTTTTGAAAAAGTAGACTCTCTTAGTTTAGTTTTCTAATAATTGTCTCTTGCATTACATGTAAACAAGCATATGGTTTAGACTGGTGTAATACCTTCACTCTAAAACACCTCGAGGTAATTTCTGGTGGAGAAAAACTGGGTGCTTGTGTTTCAGGGCTTTATTTTTCTGATAAAAGATAGATTTTGAGCACTCAAGCAGTCTTCGTGGAGACTCTTCACAGGAAAAGGAAAATTTTGAAAATTCAGAACCCAGTTAGATGTTTCAAGTGTTAGACTGATGTGAACTTTTGTAGACCAAGTAGATTCACTTGGAACCTACTTCCTCCATGTTAACTTTTGTTTTATTATTTTATTTTAAGGGACACAAGGCTTGAAGTGCTTTAATAGCCCCTTAGAGACTGTTTGGCTATTACATAACCCATAAAAAACAATATTTGGATGATTTAAAGGGAAATGAATCAGAAATTTAAAGGTTCAATTTTCTTCATATGACAGAAGATTTTTCTCCCCAGAGTCAATAAAAATGGTCCTGAGGGTAAAACAGATCTTGGATTTTATTGACACAAGAATTATTATATATGAATGTGCAGATAGTTATGTCTACTCTAAAATACTTTTATTTAAAAATATTTAGACAATCAATCTTATATTTTTCTATGGATTAACAAGGGATCTAACAACTTTCCCAATTTCTGCAGAAAAGATAATTTTCTTGCATCAAACCTGGTCGATTAAATTCTGTAGGTTCTGAAAAGTCAGAGCCAGATGGAAATGTGATCTCAGTTCTCCAGGGGATGTTTTCATGGAGTTTCCCTCAAAAGTTATTTTAGGCTTCTCAGTTACACTCAAAGTGGGTGATGGTGGCATGGTCCAGAGTATCCATGTTAACTGGTTGGCAATATTTTAAATTTGGTTATTTCTCATACATTTAATGTTTACGTCTTCTTACATTTAAACAAGATTTTCATTTAGTCACTGGACTTGGGAGACATAAGCATTTCTATGTGGGTTAAGAAATGGCTTCCTCCTCCACTGATGTAAGGGAAATGGGAGTCAGCAAACCTAATTTTTTCTCCCTGTTCTGCCATTACCTCCATGAGGGACACTGGGCAAAGTCCATCATGTTTTAAGCCCCAGTCTCCTCATCTGTAAATGAGGGTGGTTAGATGATCTCTAGCACGGATGATACACAATTTTGATACATAATAATTATTCATTAAATGGTAACATTTGCTTTTATTGATGAACTTGTTTCATGGTGAATATTGAAATATCTTAATTTTAGATTCCTAAAGAGCTTAGAAGTTGACTCAAAAGTCTTGGACTTGCATGTTGTGTCACTGTTTACTAGCTGTGTAATCTTAGGGAAATTTCTGCATTTTTTTAAAGACTCAATTTCTTCATCTGTAAAATGGGAATAAAGGTAACACTATTAGGCACAGGGTTTTTTGTTGTTGTTGTTGCAAATAATAGAATCTGCTCTGGTCAGTTTAGGCAGAAAAATAATTTGTACAAATATTAAGCAACTCCCAGAATCCTCTGGAGGGCAAGAAAACCAGACTTAGAAATGATGAGGCCAGAAACAACACCAAATCAGACTATAGAATTTGCTCCAGTGAAAACACCATTGCTGCCAACACTTGGCAACCACTCTGTTTCTTGGAGAGACACTGTAGCTTGCATTGATAATGCTTGGTCCTGGATGCCAGGAGCTCAGCCATTGAACCCCTGTGGTCATGTTCAGCTGGGATGGATGCCGTTCATGTCTACCTCCATGTAGCTTTAGCTTCCAAGCTGAGGTCTCACATGGGTGTTTCTGATTGGCAACACCTAATTCACATGTCTGATGTCAGCAACAAGGGAGCCTGGGACAGTAACTTCCGGCTCTGCCTTGGGGTTTACAATGTAGGAAACTCCTCAAAACCCAGAAAAGATGTTCAGAAGAAATTCAACTACTCTATCAAGGAGAAAAACAATGCCTCAGGTAAGAAACTCTGCACTAAATGAATAGTGACTACTATCTTTTAAAGCTTATGCTGTTCAAAGAAAGATAACGTAGATGAAGCATGTAAATGAAAACTGCCAGGAAATCTAGCTACATGTGCTTTCTTTTAAAATTCTGTGTGTACACACACACACATACACAATTGTGAAATATATTATTATGAAAAATTCATGAAGTAGAGAAAAATTATAGGGAAGAAATAAGTATCATCCAATAGTCCTACCTGCAGATAACAATTTTTATCATTTTGGTTCAAAACCCATCCATCCAGCTAATGTAGTTATAATTATATAATATATATTATACATATTTATCTATATCATATATATATACACACAAATTTGTATGCATGATAACATATGATTTTATACCCAATTAGAAAAATTAAATATAGGTATCTTTCCATACTAATAAATATCGATCAGCATCATTATTATTATTTTTTTAAAGATTTTATTTATTTATTTGAGACAGAGAGAATGAGAGAGACAGAGAGCACATGAGAGGGGGGAGGGTCAGAGGGAGAAGCAGGCTCCCCGCCGAGCAGGGAGCCTGATGCGGGACTCGATCCAGGGACTCCAGGATCATGACCTGAGCCGAAGGCAGTCGCTTAACCAACTGAGCCACCCAGGCGCCCAGCATCATTATTTTTTTAACGCTGCATGTCATGCTGCCTTAAATTAAATTATACAATAATTTTTCCAATAATCACCTATGCAGGGGTAATTTCCAAATTTTTGCTTTTATCAAGAGAGTTATGGTGAACATGGGTATAGCCAAATACATTTGTGGAGTAATTCCTTAAGATGAATTTAAAGAAATAGAATTGCTATTTAAATACACAGTTGAGTGGGGCACCTGGGTGGCTCAGTCAGTTAAGCATCTGACTCTTGATTTTGGCTCAAGTCATGATGTCAGGGTCGTGAGATCAAGCCCCAAGTCCGGGCTCCACGCTGGGTATGGAGCCTGCTTAAGATTCTTTCTCTCCCTCTGCCTCTCCCCGCCGTACCCCTGTTCACTTGCCCTTTCTCTCTCTAAAAAAAAGTATATACAGTTGAAAAGACTTCTGATACATTCAATAAAATTGGCTTCAGAAAATTGGTAACAATTTATGTGTGCAACATTTGAGTGTGAATTTCCCCACATTATCATAACACTTAGTATTATTAACTGTTTCTTTTTTTAGTCAATTTGTTAGGAGTAAAATATCTCATTAATGTTTAACTTGCATTTCTTAGTTTACAACAAATATATTTCAAATATATTTATTTTTCACTTACATTTCTTTTTTTTGTGAAATGTGTGTTTATGTCCTTCACTCACTAATAGATTGATTTTTAAATTCTTTTATTGTTTTTTACTGGTTTTCGGGGCTCTCTCTATATAAAGATATTAAATTTTTGTGTCTTCCCAATGCCTTTCCCAAGATGTCATTGCCTTTCATTAGAATTGAGGTGAAACATACCTAGTAAAGTGCACAAATCTGAAGTTTACAACTTGGTATGTATATATCACGTAGCAATCACCTAGATCTAGAAAAATAACATTTCAAGCACCTAAGAAGCCTGCTTCACTTTCCGTCCCAGTCACTATTCCCCCTCCCAGGAGTAACCCCTATTTTGACACCATAGATGTCATAGATTGCCTATTCTTGAACTTCATATAAATGGAATCCTATGTGGGAAGAAGTTTCTGGCTTCTTCTATTTATTATTATGTCCATGAGAGTCATCCACATTGATAGAGGTCAAGTAGTTCATTTTTCTGAACCACAATTTATTCAATGGTAAAATGAGGATAATAATAGTACTTATGTGGTAGTCATGGAGATAAATGAGTTAATGTAAGTAATTAAGTTATGCTTCAGTTAAGAAGTTAATGCAAATACCAGAACAGTGTTTGTCCTGTGGTAACTGTTGATACTTAATACATGGTAGCTGCTAGTATTACACTGCTGGATTAGATCTGTTAATTTTTTATTTAAAGTTTTTATATCAATATTCATAAATGAGTTCAGTCATGCTTTAGCATTTGTGCATGCATGTGCTAGTCTTGTACTGTTTGAATATTGGGTTATGCTAATCAATGGTATCTTCAGCTACCTGCGTGTTCTTCAAGAAGTTGTGGAATGAACCTTTACTGCTCACATCCACGCACCATTCCTACCAAATCTGCTTCTCAGAGACATCTCAGAGCTGCTGTCTTTTCTCCATCACCACCTTCTCTGCTCTAGCCCATGCCTCCATTGTCACCTAATGGGTCTTCCCCTTTCTAAGCATGTGCTCCTTCCCATGGCACGTAGGATCCTCAACAGGGTCTACCTGGTTCTTCACATTATGGTCCTGCCTACCCCTCTGTCCCTGGCTTGTCCCCATCACCCTCATTCACTGGACACACTCCCTGCCCGGTTTCGTGCTCTCTGCGCCTGGCCTGGCCAATCCCTTACACTTTCTGACGGAAATCCTTCCTGATGTGGCAATATCACATAGACCTCCCTATGTAATCACTTGTCTTGCCTTTTTCTTTTCTTTCTTATCACTCACAACATGTGTACTTATACATATATTTGTATGTTTGTCTAATATCTGTCTCTTGGCTCTATGAGGTACTATTTTATTTGCCACTTTATCTGGCATAATGCTTTGCACATAAGAATTGCTCAATAAATAAACTGAATGAAAGGCTCCCAGTCTAGTGGTGGAGACAAATATGTATGCCTAGCAATGAGAAAAAAAGCCAAACAGATGTATGGAACTAGATGCCAGGGGCACAGAGGAGGAAGCAAGAAACCGTGTCCAGGGAACCCTCCCACTGGCAGGCTGCCTGTAGACAGAGTTGCTCATTGACTTACTAACTTCCCCTGGAATGCTCTTCTCTCATAGTTGACATGTTGATGGCACTATGTTACCACAGGGAAGGAATTGGTTCCAAACCAGATTTAAAAGCACAAGTCCCAAGGGACTCAAGGAAGCAAAAATTTGTCTGAGCTCTTGGCTCACACACAGAGCACAATGGCAGCTCTGAAAAGGGCAGAAGTCCTCTGCACCCACAAGCCCTGTTTATTTTCTCCTCTAGCAGCAGGGGTAGCATAGGTCAGCCGAAATGGTGCATCTTGATGAATATTTATTGACCCAAAATGTCACGCTGACAGACATGTGGACAGGCAGACACAGAGGCCTCACTTCTCTGCTCCCAAGGTTGTGACACAGCTGACATTTCCCTGCATGGGTCCTGACTTCTCCAGCTGCTCCTGGGGATGCTGGTGTCTGGCTGATGGGGGTCAACACAGATACTGTGCCCTGTGCTTGCCATGCTGCTGCCCAGGCCTCTACTAAATGGTGGTCTCAAGACACTTCCCATTCTCCCGACCCACACACACTCTCACCTAGCCAGTCTCTTTTCCAATCCTTTCTCTACGGGCTCTTCCATCTCCTTAATTGCATTGCAAGAGTTGCAGGTGGTCAAATTAATTGTGCAATTTACAGAGGGAAGTCCTGGGTGACACCAAGGACTTTATGGTAGAGAAATGGGTTCTGCTTTCCCTATAAAAAGTAATTGTGTTGTCATAAATGTGACTTTTGCTCCCTTATTCTTAATCTTTTCCTCTTCATTTTCTGGGTTTTCTTTCCATCTCTCCCATCATAGCTGACTTCATTTAATCAATTTAATGTTTATTTTAGAAACATTTTATTGTTAGAATCCAAGTAACAGAAAACCATAAAAAGCAAATGGACAGGTTAAAATAATTCTTTTAAGGCTAGCACTCTTGCAAAGCACCTGTCCATGAGAAGAGAATTTTTCTAGTCATCCTCAGAAGCCCTCAGTATGCTCCCGTCTCTTCCCGCCAGAATAACCACTATCCTAACTTATGAAAACTACTTCCCACTTTTCTTTATAGTCTTTACACCCAAGTGTATTAGCAATCAGTCTGCATTATCCCTTCTCCCTGGTAACCACTAATCTACTTTCTCTCTGTGTTTTCCTACTGTGGACATTTTATACAATACATGAACTTTTGTATCTGGCTTCTTTCACTTATATTTTCAAGGTTCATCCATGATGTGGCAGGTATTAATACTTCATTCCTTTTATGGCTGAATAATATTTCGTTGTATGGATATAGAATATTTTATCTACTCAACAGTTGATGAACATTTGGGTTCATTCCACCATTTGGTTATTATGAATAGCGCTTCTATGAATGTTTGTGTACAAATTTTTGTGTACACATACGTTTTCAATTCTCTTGGTGTGTACTCAGTGGAATTTCTGGGTCATATAAGTCTATGTTTCATTTTTAAGGAACGGCCAAATTGTTTTTCAAAGAAGCTGCACCATTTTATATTCCAACTAGCAGTATACAAGGGTTCCAGTTTCTCCAGATTCTTATCAACACGTGTGATGTTCTGTCTTTTTTGTTTTAGCCATCCTAGTGAGTGTGAAGTGGTATCTCACTCTGGTTTTGATTTGCATGTCCCCAATGACATGTTGAACGTGTTTTCATGTATTTATTGACCACTTACATAACTTCTTTGGAAATTTTTTTTAAAATACATGTTCCTAGAGAGGTTTGTTTTTGGTTCTCTAGTTTTCTTCCTTTGCCTCTCCTCTGTCCCTTAGAATATCAGGAGAAAGTCCTAGAGTATTCTGCATACCTGCCCCTTGGTCACATCTTTGCTTAGAGAGGACTGCACAGCAGGAGACTTGGAGTGGGAGTGGGGTGGGGAAAAAGGGTGATGTTTCTGTATGTGTGATTTGAAAAAACTTCCTAAAGGAGAGTGAAAAATACCCAATCTGTCAGTATCTATCTTTCTCTTTGGGTCCTATTTTTGAACAGTTCCTCCTTTGATATCTGTGAGAGGGTGAGGGAAGGAGAGGTCCTAGAAATCGTGTTTGTCTTATAAGAAGGCGAAAACTCAAAAGAATAATCCATGAAAAAGTTGATGAGACATTCATGGCCAGGACTAGCTCCAAGTAACTCTTCCTTTTCTGCTGTACTCCTTCCTCAACTCTTCTTCCTGTTCTGGCACTGACAGGCTTAGAGCAGCTCTCAAGTATCCACTCAGCAAAGAACACAATGGACTCCTTAGTCTTGAGCCATAGGGACTCCATCTTGTTCTCAAGGCAACGTATGTTGTGAACGAGGCTCAGATATTATCTATGTGCTTCACACTGTGCTGGGTGCTGGGGCAAGGTTACAGAAACGATAAGTTAGTTTATTTTTCCCTCATTTACTCAACAAACCTCTTTGAGTACCTACTATGTGCCTGACTCCGTGCTTCCCTGAAGGAGACCAGCTTGGGAAAAAATCATTCAGAACCCATCAACATTGGATGCATTCCAGTGCACGGTCCCTATATGAAGTAGAGCTCCAGAAGAGAAGAGGCAGGTGTCGAGTAATGTCCCCATGAGGTACAGAGTCATGGCGGAGTGGCCAGGGGTACAGCTCCCACCACTGGCCAAAGAAGCTTGAATGAGGAGCCCATGCTCAAGGTGGGAAGAATATCAATACCATGACAGGCAGGTGGAAACAATGTTTTTGAGCTTTTGCATATTTTCCTGAACTTCCCATCTCATACCTTATAGGAGGCTATCTTATTCCATGTGCTGTATTATTTGTGGAGGCAAGAAGTAAATGTGACCCATCATCAACTGCTAGGAGGGTATTACCTCTTTAAATCTAATCTCATTGAGCTCCCTGCACCTTTTATATTGCCATTTCCCTTTTAGTCATTGTCAATTAGCTCTCCATTGCTGGTTTTAGTTTTCTACGTGATAAGCAGAGGTTTTGAATCCATCTTGATTAAAGCAGCGAGGCCCCAACCCCATCCTGCCAGCTTCCTTTGAAGTTCATGCAAACTCCATATTCAGATCAGCTGCCCAGGGCACAGAGAAAGATGAGCTATGAGCTGTGCAACATGAGGACGCCAGGCCAGATGCTTCAAGGCAGGCAGCTTCCTTCTGGGAATAGAATCACCAGAGAGTTCCATCTCTCTGGAACGGTTTAGGTGCGGCGGAGGGGGGAGAAAGCACAAAAATCAAAAAATGAAAAGATGATTTCTCGGGTCTCTTCCAGGCACTGTCCAAATTAGACTAGGATCTATTTGTTAAAGCTGGTGGCAGGCTTTCCAGTGCTCGGGACTGCCCAGAAATCTGGATTCTTCCAAGATGTCCCATTTGGTAAGTTGGAAGATTGGCTCATTATGTAGAGGAAATCAAGAAAGGGAAGCATGGGATATTGCTAAGTATATATCATGGTATTTTTCTCATATTTGTGTAACAATTACTCTGTCTCCAGCCCTCTTACAGACTGCCTCTTCACGTCCTCACATCTCGTGTTCTTCTTTATTCTCCCTCTCTCTGTCTCTTTCTCTCCATCTCTGTCTCTCTCTGTGAAACCACCATCTCCCCCTTATTTGCCTCTTCCTCTTCCGCTTATTTTTTCTCTTTATACATATTTTCAAATGGATGTTTGTGGCTCTGATAGTAATACATTTTAAAAGAAGCCACTTTACTTTGGGGAAGAGTTCTTCATTTGTAGAATATAATGACCCTTAAATTTCCCTCTAATGCTAAAATTCTATGGTTCTCTGAAATACTTACTCTGTTCAAATAATGCATTTCCTTCTGACCCACCTAAAATCTGTGGAAATTGGCTGTATCGTAGCTGACAATCCAAATGATAAATAAATCCCCTTTTCTTTCTCTTTGGGGATCGCTTTATTCCGCATCAGTATGAGAAAGTCAAAACATAATCTCTGACACTCCCATGCCCCCACCTACAATCCCCAAAGCCTGAGAATCATAGTGGTGTGCCTTGGCAGCGGCCGCCTCCCACATTCCATCAGGAGCTCAGGATCTGGGGAAAAGGGATAAAGACAAGGAAAACGTCAGAAAATCCAATTTTTAAAAGGGAGAACTTTTTGTGGTGTTGACCCCCCAAAGATGATTATATGTGGCTCAGATTGCATGCGCTATTTTCTGTGCCATGTATTTTCAAAGTCCTTTCCCAGATAGAATATCTAAGAGAGTCCCCCCCACTCCAAAAATGATTTTTATTTTCCATATGGTACATGCTAGTAATTCTGGCATTTGACCACATTTATGTAAACATGCAGAGATACCTATAAATTATTGGACTTATCCCAGTTTGAGTTTCCAACTATGTACTACAATCATTACAGCTGTTCTTACTTTAGCCTCAGAAGATATTTCGGTCCATTTATATGGCTGATTAGTCATTTAGACTGTAGACTACATTTATGACATTGTTTGGGGGTGGGGAACATACCAGATATTCACTGGAGACACCAAGAATCCATATTTAAGCCAAGAGTTCTTCAAACTGGTGGGGGCCCCCTAACCTGAGCTCTCACACCCTGAGTAACGATTGACTGTCAGTCACCCAGGGCCACCCCACACCTTGAGATGACTTCGGGAGAACCCGGGCTCCCCCCGCCCAACCCCTCTCCGCAGAGTATTGAGATAGAAGAGAGCGATTGGCCAGGAGAACTGAGAGCCTCACTTGTAAAAATCTGGGCCCTACCCAACAGATCTGGGACTTGTCGGGGCGGGGATGGGGGAGGGGGCTTAATTATAGCGTTGTAGGCAGCTCGGCAGTGAAGACTAAACTGAGCTTTCTCACTCAACTCCGCCCTGCTCATCCCTACCACAGGTCTCGCCACCTCGCCTAGCCTAGGCTGAGCTCAGATCCGGGGAAGGTCCTATGGATTTCCTATGGAAATCTTGGGCTCGCGCCTGGTGACAACACCAGGGCCAGCCTGCTGGGGGCGCCCTAAAGTAGCCGCTGCTCCCACTGCTCTTTTCCTCGAGGACTTGGAGGAGTCAGTCCACCGTATTGTTTTTAAATAGCCATGCAGTTTATTCACAAAGCATCTTAAGTTTCAGGCACTTCTCACCACCCCTCCCCCAAAGCCCTTTTCTATGTTCTATTTAATGTTTTCTCTGAGCCTCACAATCACGAAGAAAGGTAGTCTGTATAGAGAGGTGAAAAACGATTTCCCTAAATTTGGGTGGGACTCTGTGGTGGAGATTAGAATAGGAGCCTAGCATCCTGATTCCTAGACCTGTGCTCTTCCTACAAAAGCTCTTTACAGTGAGGATAATAATAAACAGAAAACACTTATGCTATCCCTTTTATTTTCTTTTCCTCTTTAAAACTCTGACATGTTTTATTTATGTCAGTTCTCCTGAGATCAGTTTTCATGAAACCCTAGTACTTTACTGGCTGTCCTCCATGCTCAAACAATGTTGGGTAGGATCTCCAGTCTTGTTCTGATTTATTCAGCAGATGGGGAGTTATTATCGATATTTCTTCAGAGTTCGAGGGGTATTTTTGGATGATAAAGTTCGTTTCCATTTATCATCATTTTATCCCTGGTGCTGGCTTTGGGGGCTCTGATTTTTCCGTGCGAATGTGAACCATGAGGTTGCATTCAACCTGGTCTGTTTTCAAAGACTGAAGAATAGAGAGCAGGATGCAGAAAATATATGGTGGCCTTCGGCAACTTGGTGGAAATTTTGACTTAAGGGAAAGCCAGTGTTGACTCGAATCTTTGTTCTTATCTCTTTAAAGCTGGAAGAGGTCATAGAAAACATTTAGTAATTCTGGTGCAAGGCTTTTGTTCTCCCCAGGGCAGAAAATGAGACTCAGAGAAGTCGGGAGGCTTGTCTGAGATCACACAGCTCCCGGAAGGCGGTGCTGAGCTAACGTCAGGCCTGAGGTGTTGTCTGTGAAACCACAGGGCCTCTCAAAGACAAGGGCTGGCTACACCCAGAGAATGCTGAGGGACATTCTATGTGATTAATTCTATTCAGCCTTACAAGCACTCACTGAGGCCACCGCAGGGAAGACCAGCAGGTATTGTGTGGAACCCTACAGCCTCAGAAGGGCTGACCGGGCAAGTGGCTTCATCCTCTCTTCTGTTCTCCTCCGAGGGGCCTGAGATCAGGCCTCTTGGGCTGTTGTTATGTCTGCATTGAAAAATCCACCCTGAGGACTAAAATCTTTAATTTGGATGGATGGGGCCCACACTTTTTCTTTCCTGCGGTAACGAAAAAGAGGGCCATGGAGAGGCTTTCCTACCCAAACCACAGGGAGATTAAAGGGCTAGGGAGGAGGGACGCATTTTGAGTGTGGAAGTCGCAGGATTCTTGGGCCCACAAAGGAGTCTTCTCATTATTAATGGTGGTTCTGTAACAGCTGTGGCTTGGAAATGGGAAAGACAGGAGGCAGGAGAGACCCATGTGTGGGTTTGTGTGGCTCTGACCGCAGGCGGGTGCTTTGGACACGGTGTCCCACTGACACTCGATGCCCACGTGGGACAAGACTCCCTCCTGGCCACCTTCTTCCTCCCGCAGAGGCAGGAAGCCCAGTGGGGGAGGAGCTGAAATTGCTAAGAATAGCCATGGTCTTTGGGACTTGCTCTTTTCATGGAATCAATGGAATTAGAAATGAGATATTAGCTCTAATCAGTCACATATGTTGGGTTCTCAGCCCCTAGGAAAAGAATTTCGGACTGCAGCTCCTCACCCAGTGGGGAAAATGCATCTACACCTGTGGATGTGGCGGGGCCCCTCTTCTGTCCTCTGGAGGGTCCAGGACAAAAATACATGCTGTACTAAGTATATGCTGTCAGTCTGTCATCTGGTCTGATATGAAGTGGCCAGACTTCTGACTAAGCATCCCTTATGTGGCTTTTCAACAAGTGTAGAAGAATTTCAAGGCACACAGATCCACACGGAGCCAAGAAAGAGAATTCCACCCTCTCCTTTGTCTTTTTCGCTTATGTTTCTGAGATGTGGGACATTTGGTAAATTAGGCACACCGTGAAAGGATGGGTTTTTGGTTTGGTTTGGTTTGACTTTTCGTTTTACAAAAATTTAAAATTACGAGAAGAGTCAAATGAGTCCCTGTGTGCCCATGATATAGATGTGGGTCATGGAGATGGTCAGCAGGTTTTCACTGAGCCTGTGAGTTCCTCAGTAAGGCCCCTGACTACCTGCATCAAAATCACACCCAGACCTCTCCATTCGGGACCTCCAGGCAGGCTGGGACACTGCCCTGTGTGCCGTCCCCAGTACTGCTGATTGTCAATCTCCATGACCTTCCTGTGCACCTCACAGTAGCTCAGGGATCTGTTCATTTGTCCCCGAGTTCTTTGCATCACCGAGTTCCAGGGAGTGGTCAGAATATTCTGCTCACTATACCATCTCTTTGCATTTCACCTTTGAAAAACAAACACAAACAGGGAGAACCAGCCCCTTTTCTTGTTCTGACATAACACTCTTGCACGTGGCTACTAAGCGTGACCCTTGTTCAAACTTAACAGACCTACAAGTGAAAATAAAACCTCATGTTAAGGGTCTTGCCAACTTTTTAATACTTACATTTAATTTAGGATTCACGTTCAAAGTTGGTCGTATAGCCCTGGGCCTGTGCTTAACTTAAAAATGCCCTCTGTGGATTATCTGTGTATGGGTGATGGGTGTGAATACACACACACACACACACAAAACACTAGTAGAACTTTTAAATGTCGACATTTAAGTATTGCAAAGAGAGCAAAAAGCAGAGTTAATTTTCTGGAGAGATTCTGAGTCCAAGGTCACATCTATAGTTGTCTATAGTTGGGAGTCTGCATTATGTGATTTAAAACAAAAGGAGTTGAGGAAGCCGGGGTGGGTGAAGTGGAAAAGGACAGGGTTGGGTGGTAAGGGAACAAAAGGCTGATTAGGTGATAGCGCGTTCAAATCCTAGTGAGATAGCAGAGTCGTGGCCGAGTAAGAGATTGCAGCCCTCCCCAGAGGCTCCCCCATATCAGTACACGCTTCTCATATGTATCTGCATTCCTCACCACACCGTGATCAGGACCACGTAGAGCAGGTGCCTGGGGTTTAAATGAATGCCGCTCCTCAGCTTCATCTGAAGGGGCCACTGGCACAGTTTCAAGGCTTAGAGAGGCCCAGAAGACCTGCAGTCCTGCCCCGGGGGGCCCACATTTGGCTCTCTCTCTGGGCTTCCATTGCTACGGCCAACATGTTTCACAACTTCAGGAACCACATTCACTTACATAAAATAGGGCGTGAATGGAGCCCCCAGAGCTGGGTACCAGGTAGCCCCGGACACCTTCTGGAAGAACCACAGTGGCCACTATGAGCACAACCTCTGGGTTAGCAGATTAGATTCGCGTATTTCACATTTGCCCTCCTATTGTTCACTCACTCACAAATGCTCCTCTTCTGCAGGTTTATGCTACTTTCCCAGGGATGCCTGGGGGCTGTGTCCCACTCAGGAACTGACCCTCCTCTTCTGCCCCAGTACCTTTTATCCTCAGCCTTCCTATCCCTGTTCTTTTTTTTTTTTTAAAGATTTTTTTTTTTTTTTTTGACAGAGAGAGAGATAGCAAGAGCAGGAGCACAAGCGGAGGAGTGGGAGAGGGAGAAGCAGGCTTCCCGCTGAGCAGGGAGCCCGATGTGGGACTCGATCCCAGGACCCTGGGATCATGACCTGAGCCGAAGGCAGACGCCTAACGACTGAGCCACCCAGGCGCCCCATCCCTGTTCTTTAAATATCATAAATGCTGAGAGTATCTGGGATGCTTACAGTTGAAGACATTCACTTTATTGAGGTTCTAACAGAGGCCTTAAGAGTTATGGCTCTTGGAGAAAGGAAGGATAAATATGATATTTTGGGCACACACTTTTTCAATTATGGGCAGCTCAAACCCAGTATTGCTCCTCATCCATCTCAATCTGAAGGCTGGTGGGGAGGCTGCTCCTAAACATCTTTGCACACTTAATCTCAAGCCCCACTCATGCAGCTTCTAAATTTTTTAAGATTAATCAAATCTAAGCCTTGCAAAGTGCACACTCTGATTTATATGAGTTTTGGCAAACAAGCACACCGGATAAAAAGCTTCTTAGTTGGAAATGACAGCGTTAGGGGAACAAGGGCTAGAAAACCATATAAAGGCACCCTGTTTAATGAGCCGGTGGCAGCTCCCGAAACTCAGTTAAAGGACTCTAAATGTGCTGTTGTATTAAGGTGGGGGCCTCTAGGTAACATGGCAGAAATTGGTGTGTTCTCCTATCCTTAGATTTATTTTTGAGGTCTAGTTCCCATGAAGGAAAACCCTAGGAAGTCCAGTCTCAGAGGAAAAGACACAAAGCCATGCAAGGATCTTGTTGTAGGAGCTGGAGGTGAAGGGTGGGAAGCTGGAATCAACTCTGGCTCAAGAACTCATCTTCTAGAAAGATGCCCAATTGTCCAGTGTCCAGGGAGCAAAGGGCTCAGTGAATTTGAACTTGACTGAAGCCATTGCTATCCAAGAAGGTCTGACATAATGAATCAATATGGCAGCAGTCATATAGGATAGTAACATGTAGTTAGGACTGGCATTAGTTCATGGTTCTGAGTTACTGTTTCATTAGAAGCATTTCCCAGCAGTTAACTTTAATCTCAGCCTTAATCTTTAGCAAACTTAAGCTTGTCCCATAAGAGCACTGAAAGTTGTGAAGCCTTTTGGCTGACTGTGCCCTGTTCCCCGTCCAGGGGAGGGGCACTGACAGAGTCAGGCTGGCTGGCTGAGTGGGCTGGGCTCAGGGTAGAGTGCCAGCCCACGAGGGAAGTATTCAGTAGGAAACAGGCAGAAGCCCAGCCACACAAATTGGACTGTCCGATGGGAGATGGGGGTTACTTATGGCTTGTCAGTCTCAGCACCAAGTACACCAGATATGGGGCAGATGTGTAGGAACAAGATAGGTTCCAGACCTAGCAGACAAAGGTCTGAGCCCTCCAAAAAACATTGGTCTTTGTCAGGCTAGCCTGAAAATTGGGTGGGGCTGGGCCCTGCAGCTACCTAAGGAGGAAGAATTCTTCCTAAGACATATATCAAAGGAGGGGCGCCTGGGTGGCTCAGTTGTTAAGCGTCTGCCTTCCATTCAGGTCATGATCCCAGAGTCCTGGGATGGAGCCCCGCATCGGGCTCCCTGCTCCTCGGGAAGCCTGCTTCTCCCTCTCCCACTCTCCCTGCTTGTGTTTCCTCTCTCGTTGTGTCTCTCTCTGTCAAATAAACAAAATCTTAAAAAAAAAAAAAAGACATATATCAAAGGAGCAGTACCCTCTATGAAAACAGAAAAGAGTTTAAAACTAGCACCTAGAAAATAATGATTTAAAATAAACATTTGACGGGTGCCTGGGTAGCTTAGTCAGTTAAGCATCTGCCTTCAGCTTAGGTCATGATATTAGGTTCCTGGAATGGAGCTCCGTGTCGGGCTCCCTGCTCAGAGGGGAGTCTGCTTCTCCCCTCCTCCTCCCCCTGCTTGTGCTCTCTCTCTCTCTCAAATAAATAAAATCTTTTTAAAAAATAAATTAAATTAAATAAACATATGAATAATACCGGTTATGTTTTATTCTATATTTTCTTTTAGGGTATTTTGTAATAACATGCCTATATTCTTTCAACCCGTCACATGTACTGAAACTTTTCCTGGAGAAACAGTGAAATATCAGAGTAACACGTGCACCTCCTTACACAGTGAGCAGCAAGAATTCAGAGCACAGTTTAACCTTGCTTGCCAGGTGTCTGGCTTGCCTTTGCAGAGTTCATGCTCTCTGAGAAATAAGGTTAACATGCAGGAACGATAAGGACCCATATAAGCCAGATGGTGAATGCCATAGGGATTCAAAGAAATGACTGATACATGAGGTTCACAGTCATGCGGAAAAGACATACAGAACCCAAGAACAGGTAGGATACAATTTCAGGGAAAGAGTGAGGGGAGCAACCGTTAAGCACAGAGCGCTCATGGGCTGGTGCATGGCTACAGCACCCTAATGAAGTACACAAGTATTCTCCCCCTTTATAGGCGAGGAAACTGGGCACAGCCAGTTCCTGCTTTAACCCGACCATCCCTGCCTCTTGTAAGCTACCAATAGGGTAACAACAGTGCGATACAATGGCAAGATCCAGCTCATATATGCTTTGTTTAGTTTTGCTTTTAATTATTAGCGTCACTTGTTCTTAGGTACCTTGAGCCATCCTGGAGGAAATATTTGAAACTGGTACCCGCTAGGAGCATCGCTTCTTCCCTGGCATGTCTGGGGATTTGGGCTGGTGGGCTATAGTGCTGCCCGCCGTCCTGCACTGGACTACGCATTCCAGAATTGGAATTGGCTCCACATCCAGGGGCTGTTTCCCTGAGCACCTTCCATGAGGAATGGCTTCAAAGTACCTCTGCTCTTTGACCAGAAGACACGAAACTTCAATTACCATACTTTACAATTCTCTTCACGTAAGTAGATCAGATCTTTAAAGAAGTTCAGTTTCTTGAATTTTATTGTGTGTTTACTATGAGCAAGGTACGGTAGGTACTGTAAGGGAGACAGTGATGAGTAAGAAAAGGACTTAGGGGTAAGCAGAGTACATGGAAATAACTGTAACACGAAGCCAAACAAACAGCAGAGTGTCAGACCTGGAAGAACTGGGTTTGATTCTGGTCTTCACTACTACAGGACTTACAGGCTGTGTGATTTTAGGTTAAGTCACTTAACTGCATGGAACTCAATTTACTAATTTGTTCAATAGGAAGAATAAGACTTTGTCTTACAGGATCGTCATGATGATTAAATTCAGTATTTTGATAGGCACATTAAAGATACAATATTAATTATTATACAAATTTTAATACACATATTAATTATTAATAATATTAATTATAATTACCATACAAATATTAATTATTATATTCCAAATATATCAGTGTTGCAATAGAAATGGTAGGTGTTAAAAGGAGAATGGGAGCTATCTAGTGGGATATCTGTTTTGGTTGTGAATGATGCACCTTCGTGTTTAGTCCTCTTCTAATAATTTCTCACTTTCTCTTTTAGGATATGGAGACTCCATGGTTGAGCATCACCTTCATACGGAGAATTAAAAATAAGCCCTCGGAAGGAAAGGCAGGGAACGGAGGTGAAGAGAGTGGAACGTTGCCATTGGTCAAATGATGGGCTGTGTTTATTTTCAATCACAAAACTATACATCCATGCTCACCCAGTGTCTGTCACATCCAGGTACTAGTCTGGGAATGTTCTAAATAAGGCAAAGCTTGGAAGTATACCTGCTCTTTGGGGAAAACGAACCCTCAAGTATTATTCCTAATTATTTTCGTCCTTTAGTCATGTCTGGTCTTCCAAATATGGGATCAGACATTTACCCACGTCTCGCTCTCCTCTTATAAACATTCATTCATTATTTTTCTTCCAGTAAATATTAATTGAGAGCTAACTATGTGCTAAGCACCATACTGAGCACTAAGCCTTCCGACATGGGTAAGACCCAGGCCTTGACCTTACACCACTGATAGTGCCAGGGAAGATGCAAATGGGCCACTTCAAAATGATGTGTTAGGTATTCCCCGAAATGAAATAAGGTGCTCTGGAGCCTTGCTTCCTCTGAGAAAGCTTTCCTTCCTTGCCCTTAGGCTGCATTACGCACTCTTTCTAAAGCAAGTCTCCAGAGCACCTTATTTTCTCAATTAAGATTTATTGAAAGAAAAAATGAATGAATAAGTGTTTCTAAGAGACAAGGTGGTTATAAGTGAGCTTGCTCATATAGAAACCTGATTGTGAATGGTCTTACAGGTTTTGTACCATTTGGGGTTATTCAAAAACCAACTGATGTGTGAGCCCATTTTGTAAGAGCAGTTTTATTTTTTTATTTTTTTTTAAAGATTTTATTTATTTATTTGACAGAGAGAGACACAACAAGAGAGGGAACACAAGCAGGGGGAGTGGGAGAGGGAGAAGCAGGCTCCCCACTGAGGAGGGAGCCCGATGCGGGACTTGATCCCAGGACCCTGGGATCATGATCTGAGCCGAAGGCAGACACTTAATGACTGAGCTACCCAGGCACCCCAGTAAGAGCAGTTTTAAAAATGAAACACCATAATCTTGGATTTGTCAGTGAACGGGACAACACAGACCTAGCGGAAATTTCTTTTCAGGCATTCAGGACAAGCAGAAGATTTGTCATTATAATGCCTACTGTTGATCAGATCCCTTTGATGTTTATTTTATTTATTCTTTACAATAACCCCATAGACCGGTCTTATCATCATCTCTACCTTATAGGTGGTAGGGCCCAGCCGTAGAGTGGCATTTATACGCTCCTTTAGGGTAACAACTTGTTAAATCAGATAATGAAAGGAAATAAGGAAGCAGTACTTGGCAACCGAAAGTTGAGTTTTTGTCGAATTAAGTTCTGAAAGGTCCCAATTTTTGCTTCATTCAGATAACCAGGCTTCTATTGGATTCTGCTTCATACTTACATACATACAAAATAAAGAGGGCTCTAATCCTAGTATCCAGGTGGATGTGGATAGTGTAATATGAAAAGTTAGTACAAACATCATAAAACATTAAGTGGAATGTTTATAGTGGGTTTAGAGGTTGATCATTCAGTTTAAGGAGACTGGTTGGAATTTGGAACTGTTAAAATGACCAGAAGATATTCTCCCAGAACCAATTATTCTGTGGCTATCCATTTTTGGAACTTTCAACAAATTCAACTTGATAAACATTTATCACACACCTACTATGTGGCAGGTGCTGTGACAGATACTGAAGATGCAAAGATGAAAAAGCATCTGTTTCTGCTATGTCGGAAGTTGCTCTGATCCGAAGCCGGGGGGCGGACTCTAAGGAAGCCCAGAGGACGGAAGGATGATGCGGCTTGGTGCGGGGCTCACAGGAAGGCTTTCTCCTTGAGGCAACCATTGAACCGGACCTTGAAAGTTTCATAGGCCTTCGCTGGACTACAAGAAAGGACACTCTTTTTTATTTTCTTTTTTTAAGATTTTATTTATTTGAGAGCGAGAAAGGGTACGAGCCGGGCGGGGGCGGGGAGGGACAGAGGCAGAGGGAAAAGCAGGCTCCCCACAGGAGCCTGATGTGGGGCTCGATCCCAGGACCCTGGGATCATGACCTGAGCTGAAGGCAGACGCTTAACCAACTGAGCCACCCAGGAGCCCCTCAACTCTATTTTTAACTTGATTTTTAAAAAAATCTTGCTCTATATGTTATTAGCCTTTTAAATGTGAACCTATGCTTATGAAGTAAATGTTTAGCTTTGTTGCTTAATAAAAGTTCTACTTTTGGGCGCCTGGGTGGCTCAGGTGGTTAAGCGACTGCCTTCGGCTCAGGTCATGATCCTGGAGTCCCTGGATCGAGTCCCACATCGGGCTCCCTGCTCAGCAGGGAGTCTGCTTCTCCCTCTGACCCTCCCCCCTCTCATGTACTCTCTCTCATTCTCGCTCTCTCAAATGAATAAATAAATCTTTTAAAAAAATGATAAAAGTTCTACTTTTGTGGGGGAAAAAAGGCCCATTTTAGACAAGTGTGCTGCATTCTCTCTGACTGAGTTGCTCAGGCTGAAGGGGATTCAGAGGGGTCTGGATACTGAGGCTGCAACCAGGTGGCACCTTTGTTAGTACCTTGGCGGAAAGGGAGCATCACTTTGGGAATACCGACTCATATTCATAGAACAATGGCAGACATTATCGTACCAAAATGGAAAATCCAATGCACCAACTTTATTTCCAGGGTGAATTTTGAGTATATGGAACCCTTGCCAGCTGTGGAGAGATGGAAAGTGCATTGAACTTGGAGGCAGAAGATTGGGTTGCCTGTGTCTGCCACTTACTTGCTGTGTGATCTTGTGCAAACCATTTAACTTCTCTGAGCTCAGTGTTCTCATTGATAAAATCATGAGGACCAGAGAAAGGTCCGTGGAAAGTCTTCATTTTCTAGGAGCGTGGTGTCAGATCTTCCAGAGAGGTTGTGGATAGGATTAATAAAATCCCGTATTTGACTGTGACTAGCCCAGGGCCTGGAGCAAAGTGGCCACTCCAAAGCTGCTTGCTCCTTTCTTCATTGTTACTCTGAGCAGAGCATTGACAAGCCTGCAGTACATGGTGTCCTGCCAATCAGGAACAACATGACCAATGGCCTCTACCCTAGCAGAGCCACCATTTTCCTGCTGCTTGGTAGGTAGAAGAAGGTATGAAGCATTATGCTAGCTGAGCTGGTGGAATCCATGTCTCTCAGGACTTTAAGTGCTTGGGGAGCAACTGAGTCTTTTCCTTATTTGGGTATCAAAATAAAATCTCCAGGGGTGCCCAGGTGGCTCAGTCGGTTTAGCTTCTGCCTTCAGCTCAGGTCGTGATCCCAGGCTCCTGGGATGGAGTCCCTCGTGGGGCTCCCTGCTCAGCGGGGAGTCTGCTTTTCCCTCTGCCTGGTGCTCCCCCTGCCCGTGCTCTCTCTCTCTCTCTGCTTTCTCTTTCTCTCATTATCAAATAGATAAAATCTTTTAAAAAAATAAATAAAATCTCCAAAGTAGAGAGAGATCTAGTGTAAAACTGGAATGCTCAAATGGTTCACACGATCCGTGTCTGAGAATCAGAAAAGTCAGTTTCATCGGACATCCTTAGAAAAGGAGGCACGAGCAAGGGTGGGCCTGGTTTGGAGGGTGTCAACACGCAGATGGGGTGTGGAGGAGGGGGACAGGATGTAGAGAAGGATGCCCTGACATTCCTTCAATGGCTGCAAATTGCTTTGTAAGGGAGGATTCCCCACTCGGGATCAATAAGCAATTCTCAGCTGATATTCTTTAAAGCACATAAAAGTGTGGAAGCAATCATACGGCGGGGGAGTTTCCATGGGGCCCTAGGCAGGCTGAGGTAGAAGAATGAAAGCTGCCTTAGAGGGCTCAGGAGAGGGAGGAAGGGAAACAGCTGTGAGCATCTCTGGAAGGAGGAAACCTGTAATATTCACACACAGGGTGAGAAAGAAAGAAAAGGAACAAGGACATAGGGCAGCCAGAAACAGCACATTTCCACTGATTTCACTTTTGAAAGCATAATGGTCTTGTTAAAAAAAAAAAAAATTGGGGAACTGGTGCACTGGAGGGTTTGTTTTTAACCAATGAGTCAACAAGTTGGGCTTTAACTTTAAAACTGTAATTCCACCTTTACTGTTTGTTGGAGGTCTCATCAACATGGGTTTGAGAGGGAGCACTCAAAGTTTAACACTGTATCCACTGAATTTAACTTGTCCGAAGATGGAAATATGGTCTACACCGCTGCTCGTTTTGTGTGGGCTGGAGGACTGCTGGTCTATAACCTGGTCTATAAACATCTATAACCAAGATGATAGGAACATATACTGGGAAATTAAAAGAAATGTGGACAAGAGGGAGGCAGATAACACCTGTTGTGCTGAGCATCCACTAAATCTTTCTGAGTCTTTGCCTCATCTGATAAATGAGGACCCATCTCGCCGGCTGTTGTGAAAATAAGATTCGGTAACTGTAGGAGTAGATACTGAGCAGATAAATGGTGCACTTTCTCTGGCAGACCTGCAGGTACCCTCGTGTTTTCTGAAGAAACATTTGTTACCTGCCATGTAGAAATGTGCTTCGTGTCATCTAAGGCAAATGGGGCGCTGGTGATTGAATCTAAGTTTTCTCTTCTTCCAACCTCAAGGGGCAAAAGTTAAGTTAGGAGAATGGATATTTCGTGTTTCTTGCTGTGTCACAGAGTCGTTGGTTGGGGGGAGTTTGCGGGGGGCGGGAAGAATGATGGCTATTTTGATGTCTCTATTAATCATACACTAGACCCTTGCCAGGCAGCCGAAACAACTACATTTTCTGGCGTCATTTATATACTGCTGGCCTATGGAGAGGGAGCTTTGGAGAGGGTCCCAAAGGAAAGCCAACAGCAAGTGTGCACTTCTCTCAGATACCATGCTGGGCACTTTCAAATGCAATATTCCTTCAGCTCCTCGACCTACCCTAGGAAGGAATATGTCCACTTTAGGAAAGGAAAGACTGCAACTGAGAGAGATTGACGTGCCCGCACACTTACTACAATCAGTGTTTGGACTCTGACTACAGAGAAGCATTGAGCCTGAGATCCTTGTGAGCTGGGGGCAGGGGAGGGACAGAAGAGTAAGCACCGAGTCTGTCAATACTGATTCAAAATCCTCATTGCTTCTGCTACGGACATCAGTCGAGTGTGGTCAGAAAACCTCTGGAAGTTTCTGGCACACACGGAACCTTTCCAGCCACCCCTAGCACATCTCCGGGGCTCTGGCTCGTGAGGGAAGCCACGGGCCCTCTGCGTGCCAGGGCAGACAGCTCTGGGTCAAAGGGATGATTTCAGAATTAACTTCATCTCATGGATGAGTTTCATTTCATTGACAAATAGTCCTGCCCGGGTTGGCCATGAGTGCGTCTCTAGGGAAGGACCTTGTCGTGGGACGATTTAGAGGGATCTTATTACTCTGTGTAATATTGCTCTTTTTACTGTGATAAAAGAAACTGCCACTTCTTAAATACCCACTGGCTATGGACTGCATTTTACACATATCATCTCATTTAATTCACACAATGACTCTATGTAGTAAATAGATTCACTCTTATTTTATAGACAAAAAGGCTCAAGAAGGCTAAGAGGCTTGCCAAAGGTCACAGTAAGTGGCAGAGCGGCAATGCACAATGCCATCTTTTTAATGCTCAAGAGTGTGGTCTTTCCACCTCACTGTAATGTGACTCCCTATAATAATGAATAATAAATAAAGAAATAATAATAAATAAATAAAATAATAAATAATGACTCCCTACGTTGAAATGGGGCCTTGTGCCTGGGCTCTGGGAGTTCAAGTCTGCTGTTCTCCTAAACAAAGTTCTTCCTCTGTGAAGTTAACTTGCATTCTCTAAAACTCTATATCGAGATAAATTGGAGGATCAGTGATACCAAAGATGATCTCTGTTCCTTCCAAGGCATCTTCCAAGTTTCCAGTCCTGAAGCCCAGGGCACTCCTGGGAATTTAGCTTTGAATCGTCACTCACCCTCCATCCTGGATGCTACCAAGGTGTTGATTCTTTCTTCCTAATGTTTCCTGTAGTCACTGCTGGTCATCGCACCCCATGTCACCACTCTCTTGTGTTATTTCAGTAGTTTCCAAACTGCTCCTTGCATGTAGGCTCTTCCCGTGCTCAGTCCTGCTGCTAGATCGACCTTCCCCAAAACATCATTTTGTAAATGTCAATCCTCATTCAGGAGTATTCCACTTATGTGACGCAGCCTTTTAGGCCGATGTTGGAGAAGAACAGTTAACGACATGATATGGAAAAAATGTCCACAGTATGTTGTTAAATGAAAAAAATGCTTACAAAATATAGCAAATGTTAATACAGGTGATCTGTGCGTGGTAGAATTATGGATAAGTTTATCATCTTTTTGCTTATCTAGAGTTCTTAACTTTTTTGCAATAAATGGTAGTCTCGTAACAAGACAAAAAAGTAGAAGCTACTGTAAAAAATCAGAAAAAAAGCACCCAGCGTAGTATAAAATAGAACAATGATAAAATTGCATTTTTTACCATTCAGTGGGCAAAAAGAGTTGAAATTATACTAGCCAGTGTCTGCCAGGGTGAAGACAGGGGCATCCTTGCACACTGTGGGTGAGAATGGAAACTGGTACAAACTTAGTTGGAGACGATGTGTGCAGGATTCATCACCGTGAAAAGTTTGCATCAGCTTGAACCGAAGAATTCAATTTTAGGAATCCATGGTGTAAAGAGATGGTTCTCAAAGTCTGATCTAATCTGACTGCATCAGCTTCACATTAGAACTTGTTAAAAATGCCAATTCTCAGGCCCTACACCTGAACTACTAAATCAAACTCTGGGAGCAGGGTCCGGAAATCCGTGTTTTAACCAGGGGACTCTGAAGCACATTTAGTGTTTGAGAGTCACTGCTCTAGAAATACCATCAGGTAGTACCTCTGTGTGAACAAGAGCTGCAATGATACATGTTACTACCTTATGTGTAATGTCATAAAGTTATAAACAATCTATGTACTCAAGAGAGAAATAGCCAAATAGGTCAAACCAACCTATCCTGTGAAATACTATGTACAGTTAAAGAGAAAAAGCATTAGCAGGGAAAAATTGTTAGGACACGAGGTTTAGTAAAAATAAAAAGAACAATTTGCAAAAATACCTGTAATATTATTAACCATGGTCAAAGCATACTTGAAATACTCATGTTTTAACTTTTCAAACAATAAATTCATTTATTACCTATGTAAAAAAAAAAAACAAACCCTCCCATCAGCTCCTATAAGATAGAACTCAGACTTCTTAGCGTGGCAATAGGGATCCTTCAGGCTCTGCTTCAAACCTGATTCTCCAACTCAGTGCCCCCCACCTCGTATTTCTGTAAGGAAACTGTTTCTATCAAATGATTCTGAGAATGGCTTAATACTTAAGTCTTAATTCTACTTTGTAGTTGAGGAAACTGAGAAATTTCTTTTTGGCAAAAATAATTCCCAAAAGTTGAGTGACTGTTTGCCAGCCCCCGGTCACACGGGCAGCGCTGGAACCCGGGTCAGTTTGCTGTGTTCCGAGTGCTCGGTCTGCTCCCTAGGCTGGAAACCACAAATATGTTACATTACATGGCAAATGAAACTTTGCAGATGGAATTAACATCACTTGAATTTAGGGGGATTATCCCAGATTCCCTGAGTGGGCCCAATGAAATGACATGGGCCCTTAAAAGTGAAAGAGGAAGAAGGGGAGTATTTAAAAAAAAAAAAATGAGGCCAGGAAAAGAGATACTGCAGAGATTCAAATCACGAGGAGGACTCAGCCTGCCATGACTGGTTTTGAAGAGGGAATAAGGAAGCCATGAGCCACGGTAGGCAAGTGGCCTCTCAGCTGACAGCGAAGGAAGAAGGACCTTAATCCTACACCCACGAGGAACTGAATTCTGCCAACAACTGGAAGGAACAAGGAAGCAGATTCCCCCCTAGAGACTCCAGAAAGCAATGCAGCCCTGCAGACACCTTGACTTGAGCTGGGGGAGGTCCATACCAGACTTCTACAGAAATGCGAGGTAATGAGTGTGTGTCGTTTTGTTTTAAGCCGCTACATTTGTGGTAATTTGTTATGGTGGCATATTAGTTTGCTAGCACCGCTGTGACAAAGTACCACAAACTGGGTGGCCGGAACATCAGCAATGTCTTCTGTCACAGCCTTGTCCAAGAGCAAGATGCCAGCAGGCTTGGTCCCTTCTGAGCGCTGGGAGAGAAGGATCTGGTCCAGGTCCCTCTCCTTGGCCTGCAGACAACTGTCTTCTCCCTATGTCTTCACATTTTTTTCCCCTCCACATATGTCTCTGGGTCCAGATTTCCCCTTTCTGTAAGGACACCAGTCATATTGGATTAGAACCCACCTTAATGACTTCGTTTTAACTTGATTACCTTGGTAAACACCCTATCTCCAAATAAGATCACACTCTGAGATACTTGGGGTTAGGGAACTCATTAAATATATGTATATATATTTATATTTATTATACATAATATATATTATATATATAAATATATATTTATATTATACATAATATATATAAATATATATTTATATATTATGTATTATGTATAATAAGTTATATATAATATATATCATATATAATAAATATATAATAAATAAATATACGTTATATATAAATTATATTATATATACAATTTATGTGTGTATAAAATATATATAATTTATATATATACAGAAAAGATATATATATATATACACATCAAACCACATCAACTGAAAGGACCTAAAAGCAATAACATCACTGTAGCAATGAGCACACCTAGCACCCAGATCTTGATTTCTAAATATCATTTCCCCCTAAAAAAAGCCAGGGTTCTTTGAAAAAATAACTGCTTCTGACTCTGGCTCTGGTGTGGGGCAAACACAAGTGAGCCTGGGGAATTGTGCTGTGCCAGAAAGAAAGGAAATACTTAAAGATTAATGAGGTCATGTCAAAAGGACACAGGATCCTGCTTGAAGTGGTTCCCCCTGGCCAAGTGAGGGATAATTTGAACATCAAAAAGAAAATGACAGTAATGGATTATAATCCATTGAAGTTTTTTTTAAAAAAAAAGTCCATGAGTCCATAATCATACTAAAAAAAAGGACTTTTAAAAAAAAGAGTTCTGTCTAATAAATGTAGAAGGAGTGAGAGAAAATCACTATATTTCAAGCCCTAATATGACAATTGATTCAGGCAAGGATCGTACAGATGCCAACTACTGAGGAAAAGGTTTTCGGGACAGCAAGAGGTTCATACAACATCAGCATGATATCTCATAAATTATTTATTAATTATATAGGGGGGAGTTACCTTGTTAACAAATTGAATGATTTGGTGGTTACTACTTTAAGTAAGTGATAAGACTTAGTGTCCCCAACAGTGGAACAATCTGACATTATTTGAGACTTTTGGTTATGAGTCCGACCTGGTATGAGGTACGAGTATGGATTATTTTTGTCAAAAAGGATTTCATTTGCATGTAACCATGAGGGACAACTATATAAATTCAGAATGTGGCACATTCTATAGACGTTCGTCTGAGCTCTTCAAAAAGGTCCATGTCATAAAAAAAAAAAAAAGAACAACTGAAAAAGAAGTCAGGGGACCATTCTAGATTAAAAGAAACTAATGAAAATACCACATGCAATATGCAACCTTCCCTGGATTCTCATTTTTTTAAAAAAATGCTATAAAAGACATTTGGGGAACAGTTGGGGGATACTTTAGTGGGAAATCTATTAGATAATATTATGAAATGCGTTGCTAATTTTTTCTTAAGTGTGATAATGATGTTTTGTGATTACATTTGAGAATGTCTTTATTCCTAGAAGGCACATGCTGAAGTTATTTGGTTCAGTGCCACAGTATCTGCAAGTTATTTAACGTAGTTCAGGAAAATGTGGTATAGTGGAGTCTGCTCTTACCAGTTCCTAAGAGCAGATAATATTCAGGAATTTTGCAAGCCATTTGTTAAACCATTGGTTTAAAATTAGCCTACAATGAGCCATGGTGGGAGTTTTTAGATTATAGAAACTGGTGAATACTACCAATAAGGGCTTTCCCCCACCAGAGACCCAGTTTATCAGCACACCCCTGTCCACAGAATCGTGTGTTAATAATGGTGAAATGCCTCAAAGTGTACCTTGTATTCAGAATGGTATGCTTTCCACCTTTGGAAAGGTTTAAAATATTCAAAATAAAAAGTTGAGAAAAACAGAAAAGAAAAAGTCCTTCCTTCCTGGGAATCCTGAAAACCATAGAGGGAAGAATATGGGAGAGAGAGAGAGTGAGACAGAGACAGAGAGAGACAGAGAGAGAGATAGAGACAGAGAGATGAGAGAAACAGAGACAGAGGCACAGAAAGACAGAGAGAGACACAGAGAGAACGATAGAGGAGAGAGACATGGAGACGGAGAGAGAACGTGGAAATCCACCAGCTGAAGCTCTGAGGAGTCCGTGGCTCCAGGGGTGCCGACAGGGAACCTCTGCACTTTCTGCTTCTCCCCAGCGTGTGAGTTCTCTTTCCTGCCTTCCCTCTGGGCCTGGAACCGGGCTGCTGTGTTGATGGCTTGCCTGGGTTTACAGGACCCTATAGGAAGCTCTTAATTCTAATTCCTTGGGACGAAAAGGTCTAAGGCAGCCCATAGTTTGTGTGGTAACTAAGACAACTGTGGGTGGCTCTTGGGACCTCTCTTCATTTTCCTTTCTTTTCCATGTGTCTTTCCATCACTGATTCCCTGCTCCTCCCCTGTACTCTCTGTGCTAACACTTTCCTTCAGGAATGCCCTCCCCACACCTCCCCCTTGCTCAGCCGACCCACCCTTCTAGAAGACGCTCAAGACCCACCTCCTCTACATGAGAACATCTGCCCTTCCTTATCACACCCCATGGCACTGATGTCCATATTATTCCCTGTCATATTCCGTTGCAGGACTGTTGTGTGGCTAATTTTTAAACTGACCTGTAAACTCTCAGAGAGCAGGGACTAGATTCGATATATACTTGCTATGTAAAAACACTCCTTTCTAGGGGCGCCCGGGAGGCTCAGTCAGTTAAGCATCTGCCTTCAGCTCAGGTCATGATCTCAGGGTCCTGGGGTTGAGCCCCATGTCAGGCTCCTTGCTCAGCGGGGAACCTGCTCCTCCCTCTCCCTCCGCCCCTCCTCAATGCTCATGCTCTCTCTCTCTGTCTCTCTCTCTGTCTCAAATAAATAAATAAAATCTTTAAAAAAATCAAAACTAAAAACACTCCTTTCAAGTAGAGCTTAGCATAAAACATCTATTGGATTAAATTGAATTTCTTTCCTCTCATCTCTTCTCAATTCCCTTTTTTCCTTTTTCCATTGTTCTCTCTCCTTCTCTTCCTCCCATTTCATTGGCTGGATTTGTCCCAGGCCTGCCCTTGCTCTCTCTAGCTTATTTCTTTCCCCTTCTTGTCTCCCTCCACTTGGCCCACCAAGGCTGAAGGTGTGGCTGGCTGCTGGCTCTGGGCCTCTTTTCAGCCGGCGGACTTCCGCCTGCTCAAGGAACTTTCACACACCTCATTCCCCAGCAAGAAGAAAAGCTGCCTCCAAGAACCGTGCATGCGTTGTACACTGTCTTCATTCAGGCTACCCATCCCCAAAGATTCCCGCCGCACAAAGGAAGCGGTGTCCGGGCCGCACAAAACCCAGACATCTGCATCACACATTTTTTTCTCTCCCATCCCCTCTCCACCCACCACCACCCCCCTTGAATTCTCTGGACTGAGACTTGCGGTAAAATCTCACACGTTTTCTCAATCTATATGCAAACCAGGTAGGATTGACAGCTGAAGAAAGCTGCACATTGCCTGGGCTCAAAGTTATCTGTTCTCCCTCTGAGGGAAAATCTTTGAGCTCCGTGGCATGCCTCGAAGCCATGGCCCTTGTCCTAGACCCTGCCCCGGCCCAGGCAAGCGCCTGACCCCGGCTAATGTGTGGGGCCTTCAGCAGCAGAGAGTCGGGGGGAGGTAACCAGAGCCCCCCGCATGCCAGTGATTCATGTTCTCTGAAGGGATCAGAGTGTTATTAGAAACCTCGCCTGCCAAATGCAGGGCAAATGTAACCAATTTATTAATGCTGAAAAACCAATGTGTGAAATTGGACCAAGAGAAGAGGGGCGCCAGTCCCTCTCCCCACTTCCTGCTCTCTGGCAGTGGTGGAGGGAGGCTGGTGGACAAAGGATTCTGTCTTCTGCAGGAGGACGTTGCTGCGCTAATCACACATGATGGTGACAACAAATATTCCTGGCCAAAGCTTCAAAGGGCTGGGAGATAATATTATCCACCATCCCGGGCTTGGCTGTGATGCTTAGCTTGCTGTTCACAGGTTGTGAGCGCATTGGGCAGGAAGGTGGGGAGCTTGGTCCTGCTCTGTCCCAGCTCTGCTTCTCACTGCACGGACCAGGGCAGAATGAAGGAGGAAGAACACTCTGCCATTGCGTTCACAACGTCTGTCAACGTGAATGGTCTTAGTGTTTCATGGGTGGTTGCCGTTTCTCCCCATCGAGAAGGTTCCTTCAGAGCTGGATGTATTTTTATATGCCTCATTGTAATTGACTGCCCTCTAAACAGGTGATTGACTTAAAGAAGACATTAGCAGCCACCATTTGTTAAAGGATTATCGTCTGGCATGTCATGATTATACATTATCTCATTCAATCTCCACGTGAATAGGCTCATGATGTAAGTATTGTTATTTTCAATTTTCAGTTGAGGAAACTGAGCTCAGAGAGTAAATGAACTTGCCCAAGCTTACAGATTTAAGTGACTAGGATTCGAGCCTATCTCTGTTTAACCATACTCTTTCCCACCCAAATCTGAGGAGTAGAAATCCCATGAAATCCCTGGGTAATCTGGTGGGATTGTCAGGAAGCAAACACAGGGAATTTTCTTGCTAAGCCTACCCTGGGAAGTCTTGCATTTCAGATTACCAATTTTCAGAGAATTGGTTTACCATAAAAACAGTGGACACACATTTCACAAGAGCATAAATAAATCTTTGTGGTGATTCACAGAAACTTTAGAAACTCCTAAGATGTCAGGCTTTTTTGGGTTGGCATCATTATCACTATAAAAGGCTATAGGGGTAGAAGAGGAGATCTGGTTATTTTAGCTTCCTAGCTATTTAGATTCTGGAGGAATGTCATTTACTTGTTACCATATGTCACAAAACACAAAATACAAAAATGTGTTACCATATGTCATGTCTCAACACTAAAGGCAAGGTGGTATCTATCAAGGAAGTCTGATCAGTAAATCTTGAATGAGTAGCTTCTTTTTTTTAAAGATTTTATTTATTTATTTGAGAGCAGAAGTGGGGGGGGAGGGGCAAAAGGAGACGGGGAGGCAGACTCCCCGCTGAGCAGGGAGCCTGATGTGGGACTGGATCCCAGGGCCCTGAGATCACGGCCTGAGCCGAAGGCAGACACTTAACCAACTGAGCCACCCAGGCGCCCAAATGAGTATCTTCTTAATAGCTCTTTTATGAAGGTCTAACGCTTGTTAACTGAAGATAGCCTCTTTAATTGACTATGGACATGATTATTTGAAGACTGATGGAATCCTCATGCCAGAATGCTACTGAATTCACAAGTTCATTTCTTCTGAAAACAAGCTTCCTGCATTACAGTGTCATGTTCTTACTGGCGTAATAAAGTACCTGAAGGGCAAAGCTACCTTCCATTTCTGGGGGCTTTCTCTCCTCCTCCCTTTTCCATGATGGTTTAACAGGGGCTGAGGCTGCTGTGAGCCATGAGGCAGGAGTAGCTGTCTCTCCATTTGGAGGGGCGGAGTGTCAATTCCCACATCACTAAGGTTTAGGAGGAAAGTTCAGTCTTCACTTAGAATTAAAATCCAGCTTGATTCCTCTTGTGCATTTTGGTATATGTAGAAGAACATCCCTATTTCTTCCTTCCATTCCTATAAGCTGTAACTCCCACAAAACTTCTTATGGGAATAAATCACCCTCACTAAAAAAAAAACAATCTGTAAGCCAACAAAGTTATATTTATGTACTTTAAAATGTTTTAACATCTGAAAAAAGTAAAAATGGCTTTTTTTTTTATTCCTACAACACAGAAGCAATGAAAGACCCCCCAAGGACTTGAAAATTGGGTTGCCCTCTGAAAGTTGAGTCGGTAAAATTCACACTCAATGGCAGCAATTAGCCATCTAGTTTAAGAATAACGACAACTCCAAAAATAATAATGGAAGTAATAACTAAATACAAAGGGTTGAGTATGTGTCAATCCAACCAAAATTTGAGCTAGGAATTCTCCCAAGGAGATGTGGCTGAAATGTAGGTGTAATTTAGTAAGAGGAAATGCAATGAAGTATATTCTTTAAAATTTTTTTTTTTTTAGATTTTATTTATTTATCAGAGAGACTGAGGCAGGCAGAGGGAGAAGCAGGCCCCTTGCTGAGCAAGGAGCCCCATGTGGGACTCAATCCCAGGACTCTGGGATCATGACCTGAGCCGAAAGCAGACGCTTAACTGACTGAGCCACCCAGGCATCCCACAATGAAGTATATTCTATTCTATTCTATCTGGAGAAAGACTGTAAACAGAGGTTGTCTTAAAGGATAAAAAGGAAAATCTAAAAGGGCGTGGATCTTAATCTTTGAGAGGTCAAGAAGCCATCTCTAAATGGCTTGGAGCATGTGGTTTTCTTGGGAGAAGTTTTTCTATTGGGCAACATCAGACAGGCACTTGATCGGGCAAGCCTGGCAAGTTTGCTTGACCCACCTTATATTGACTCATAGTATTTTTTTAAGTTGTCAACTAATTTCACATAGAAGAATGCAGGTTTCTAGTTTTGACTGAAAAACTGGGAAGACCTCAATTAACAGTGCTGGCAACAATGGGCTGGAGGTATAAGGGAGCAGCTCTTCCTTTAGAAAGGTGTGTATTCTCCACTTGGCCACAGTCCCCACTCATCTCTATTATCACCTGCTTCCTGACCTACTTTACTCTTCGTCTCTGTTACACTCTTTTGAGCCTCTATTGGGTTTTGAGCATATGACCCCCTAGTGGGTAAGCTTGCCTTCAGCTACTTGAGTTGAAATTAACTTCTTAAGACCCTGAACTCTCCCTGTTCTGATTCCATGCTCAGCATGCAACCTTCTGAGAATTTGGCTTCCCATGTAATTTGCCTATAAGGAAAGAATGCATTGTTGTTCTGCCTTGAGCATCTTGCTCTATACAAGGAGGTGCACAGAGTAAATGTAAAAAGGCTTTGGCTTTGGAGTCAGATGGGTCTGGTTCCAATTCCAGTGCTGACACTTACTAGATAAGGTCACCATGAGGCCTCCTGGCACCCTGCCAGTTATCTTCTCCTGGAGATGTTGCCCTGGGTCACCTTGGGCCACATACCAGAATATTCAAACTGCAAAAACATTCTTATGGGCAAAATTGATGCCCCTGAGTCACAAATTACAGCAGCCCCAAATCCAACCAATTGGCAAACAAATTTAAGTTTCTCTAGAGGTAGTAGACAATCTAAAAGGATAGAAAGCTACTGATCAGAAACACAAATTCTGCAATACTACTTGTGCTAGAGAGGCAGAGATGGCTAGAATGTGGATTTTGAACTTAGGAAACTTATATTCAAGTCCTAGTTTTTTTCCCTTATTAACCATGTGAACTTAAGAAAGTCATTCACTGCTCTGAGTCCCCACAAGAAAAGTTTTTTCCCTGCCTAACAGAAACTTGGTGAGGGTTAAATGAAATAAGATGGGGGAGACACTAGGTAAACTGTACAATGTACAGAACAGTGAAGGTCAAAATTTTTATAATCCCCAGTGAACCCCAGAGTGGAAATAGTGGAAGAACTCAAGAAGCCCATCCCAGGGGTTTCTAGCCCGCCAGAGTAGCATTCACCACCAAAAGATGAGTGCCTGGCTCAGAACATCCATAACTGTCAAAGTGTGGAATGTACACCAAATCAGACTCTGGTTCGTGAAGGAGAACAGTAATACCCAGCGATGATAAGAGTGAGAGCATAAACTGGAACAAAGAAGGCATTTGGCAGTACCTATTGCAATTTTAAATGTGCATAGCTGGTGACACAGCAATTCCCTTCTAGGAATTTATCCCGCAGAAACACTTGTACAGTGAGCAGGAATATCTACCTGTGCAAGAATGTTCAAGGAAACATTACTTGTAATATAAAAGTAATATACGGATGATACTACATTGCATATTCTTGCTATGACTACTATGTAACCATTAATAAGAATGAAGCTGACGGGGTGTGGGGGGAGGAGGGGGCCTGGGGGGCTCAGTCAGTTAAGCGTCCACCTTCAGCTCAGGTCATGATCCCAGGGTACTGGGATCAAGTCTTATATTGGGCTGCCTGCTCAGCGGGGAGTCTGCTTCTCTGTCTCCTTCAGCTGCTCTGTGTGCTCTCTCTTGCTCTTAAATAAATAAATAAATAAATAAAATCTTAAAAAAAAGAATGAAGTTGATACAAATATGCTGAAATGGAATAGGTGTCTATAATGTGTGCTGGGGTGAAAAAAAGCAGGTTTCATTACAATATAAGCAGTGTGACCATATGTTTAAAAAATAACCTAGGCGCATGTAAGTACCTAGGAAAAATTCTAAACATATACAGATCTAATTTTTAATGTTGCTTTCCACTGGGGAGTGGGAATAAAGTATAATAAAAGGATTCGTTCTTTACTTTGTGTGCTTTCATATTACTTGAATATTTTCCAACGATCATGCATTACTTGAGTAATTTAAAAACTGCAATTAAAAATCAAAATGGAAAAGTGAAGCCAATATTTCAGCTAGGAAAAATAAAATATAATTAAAGGGCTAAAGCTGAGGGGAGGAGCAGGGCCAAGAAACAGAAGCAGGCGGCCCTGAGCCCAGAGAACCACAAGCCTGCCGTCTCCCCTGTCGTTGCTCCTGCACGGCTGACCATGGGCATTTCAGGACCCCAGGGTCCTGGACTGGTGGCGCTCTGGTGGCAGAGTCCCTGTCGGATGCGTGTCAGTCCTGCTGCAGCACTGAGGGCGGTTGTTCTATTTCTGGAATGGAGGGTCACGACCCGTGCCTTCAAAATGAAGAGTCGTGCAGGTGGGGCAGGGCACCGAGGATTCTGAGAGAGGCCATCCTGCTGTCAGCGACTGTCCCTGCACTTGGACTTCTGTGCTTGTTACCCTATTAACTCCTCATGGCTTTGACCTTGGATGTGACCACAGATTCTGCTCCTGCCTCTGCTCCAGTCTTGGGTCTTCTCTCGTGGGTTACCTACTACCCAATTCTGGCCGGTTCCATGACCCGGGTTTCCTTCAGGGGCTGAGTTTAGGAATTTTCTTCACACTTGTTTACAGCACCTAATCCTCTCCTGGCCCTACATTTAACTCTGTCATCCTGATTCAGCATGGACCCAGCCAGCGAAGAGGCCAAACAACTGCAAACACAAAAAACTATGAGACAGGAAAACTACATGTATGGCGTCCTGGGACACTTGCTATCTGGGAAGAAGTTGTCCTCCACTTCACACGTAGTTCTTCATGAGATGACCGGAAAGTCAACAGGAAGGGCTGTTGAGTCACAGTGCTGTTGTTTCTAGAGACCGCAACGCTTCAGGGGCAACTTGCCTAAGGTGGGATGCATTCTGTAAGGGATGATCACATGGAGGGGGACTGAAGGCCACCCGCTTGAGCCAGTCTACCCCTCCTAGCTTACACTGACCTCACCAAAGGATGTTCTTTATCTCTTTTTTATTTCATGATACGGAGAGAACATGTGGGAAGATCCCAGAGGTGAACGTAACTTTCTTTCAAACCATAAAGCGTGAATCAAAACTGTAGCTCCAACACGGTTAGGGACCTTCCTTCTCAGACTTCTTGGCAAACCGACTGGGTGAGATTTGCACCTTGACGAGGGGGATGGTTGGTGAGACACGGCTTTTCCCAAGGCTGGAATTGAAACCCAACCTCAATTAAGTTAAGAAACCCTCAGTTAAGACTGTCTGGCCTTCTTTGCCCTGCCAGCTTTTAGGGGCTGAGACAGGGTCTCCTTAGGACCCCGAACAGAAGCATTTTGTAATAAAATTCCTTATACATTTTCACTTCTCCATGACTCTTAAAATAATCCTTTAGCATGAAGGGTAATTTTCCCTTTTGAATCCCAGGTCTGGATTTCCTGCCAAGAAAACAGACGTTCAACACACAGTGCACTAAGAAACCATAAAGGAAATTAGTATGTTACATTTGAGAACTTTAAAACATTTATATGGCCAAAAAAAATTTTTTTTCCACAGCTAAAGTCCAAATACAAATAATAAATTGGTAAAAAAATAAATTAAAACAAACATCACAGATAAAGGGTTAATTTTCTTAATTCGAAGAGCTTTTCCAAATTAGAGAGAGAGAGAGAGAGAAGGAAGAAAAGATGGAAGGAAGGAAAGAAGGAAGGAAAGAAGGGAGGAAAGAAGATAGGTAATATTTGATATTGGAAAGAAAATACCAAAGTACGAAAATTTGTATACGGTTGGTAGGAATTTAAATTAGTGCAAACTTTTTGGACTGCAATTTGGCAATAGTTTTCAAAAGTTTTAAATGTTGTTTGAACCACTCCTAAGAATTTATCCTAGAGCTTTACTTATAAAAGTAGCTTCAGATTGAGAAATAATATTTAAAAACCTGAAAATAACCCAAATATTCGTCAAGATGAGCTTCATTAAATAAAGTTATCTTTTATTACCAAATGGAATACTATTTGGCCAACACATTTATCCAGTAAATGTCTATGTGTTGGGCTGGAAATATTTTCTCACATAAGTGAAGAAAGTAAGACACAGGACACCATGTTTAATATTAGTTTACTTATAAATACAATGTATATAGTGATGTATGCAAAAGCAATTCAAGTCCAACAAGAAAGGGTTAAGAGTTTGGCAGAGAGATCCTTTGGGAGGTCGTCTGAGATGTCTCCACTTTTCTTTTTGTACCTTTCGCCATCACCTTTCTCTGTGTGGCTACATTCCTCATATTTAAAGAAAATAAGTTAAAAAGTTCACAGCGCAGGGTTCTATGTGGTTTGATGAGTGGAGGTGGTGAGTGCCATGGGACGTAGGTGATGCATGCGGTAAGCAGGTAAGGCAAGGGGAATGTCAAGGAAGACTTGCTGGATGGAAGGATGAGAAGCTGATCGATAAAGGTCAGGGTCAGAATGCTCTGGGTAAAGGAAATTGTATTTGCAAGGGAATGGAGGTAAGATAATGTTTAGGGAATTACAAAACTAAACAAAACAAGGATCATTGGAGTGCAGGGTGATTAAAAGACATAAAAAAGCTGGCTAAGTAGAGGCTGAATCACTTATTGTCTTAGGACTTCAGTTTTTTCTAGAAGCATCAAAGCATTTTAAGTGAGTGACCTGTTAAAACCTATGAACCCATACGTTGGTCCACTATGAGTTGGAGTAATAGCAGGGATAGCATGGGACTTCAGAAGAGATGACAGGAGCTGGGACTGCACAAGGTAGAAGTTGAAAACAAGATTATTAGCTGGGAATCCAGCAGGACCAAGGGTTGCTTGACGGTGACACTAGTCAGATACCGGGCATGTGGCAGGAGCCACTGCAATGCGCACAGGGCACAGCGGGACAATCTCGAGCCCTACAACAACCCGGGGTACGTTGGCTGTGAGTGCGTGGTGGTCAGTTTGATGTGTCAATTTGGCTACACTACAGTCTTCGAGTATGCCACCGAACACTAATGGAGGTGTGGCTATGAATAGATTTTGTAAATGTGAGTTAAGTCTACAGTCTTACCCAATAAATCACTAAGTGCAATTTTTTGTTTGGTTGCATGAATCCTCCTCAAATGTCCCTTACTCATACACTTAGGAGTGCAACTGCTATGCTTTCATATTCCATCCTAAGTAAGCTCCATTAATCACTTTCCTGGGATCTCCCAGCTCAATTTGTTACAATACAACTTTGATATCAGTCAGGACTCTTTATAGTTGCCAGTTAGTTGAACTAACAGAAGCCCAAAAAGGGAGAATTACTGAAAGGCATGAACTACAGAAGCTCGAAGAACCTCAGGGATCAGAACTTTCAGGAGCCCCATCTTACTTTGCTCTTTTCTATGTGTTCTTTACCTGCTTTCTTTGACATGGCAGGTTTCATGGCTACTAGCAGTCCTTAGCCCAAATATTCCCAACATTTGTTTATTCATTTAACAAATATTCTTTGAGAAACTTCCATACCTTGCACTGTTCTCAATGCTGGGGCTACATCTTTAAGTAAACACAGAAATTCTACCTTATGGCAGAGGAATCAGGTAATGACCAACATATAATATGATGATGGTATGATAATGCTTTTTGGAAGGGGAAAAGAACTCTTCCAGCTTCAATTTTTAAAAATTGCAGAGAAGGCTTCTGATTGGATGACTGTGGGTCTTGTCCCCACATCTCCACTGTGACAAGCAGCCTTCACTCAAATTCCATGGTTGTAGTTGATGTAGGGGGCAAGGGTAGCAATTCCTGGAAGAGGGTACATTTCCCAGAAACGAGGGAGTTGACTTGGTAGACAAAAACATTTTACATCTTTCTACAATCATATGTTGGAATTCCTGGCTTACTATTCCATTATCCCCCAGATACTCAAAAATATATTTTCTGTGAATTTAAGGGTAATATTCTTTGGGGAGCCAGAGTAAGAAGAGAACAGAATAAATGCAAAGTTGCTCAGTGATCCTGTTATGTTAGAAGACCCACTGTTTGTGAGACATCATAGATGGGCACTCTGGGGTCATGTAACCTGGGATAGGAGAGGTGAGATTGAATTCCTTGGCAACAACTTTAAAGATAGTGGTTGTTTACATATCATTTGCTCATTCATTAATTCATTCATACCCATTAAAACAAGTATTGAGTGTATGTTATATGCAAAGCAAATATTCCAAGCCCTGAGAACAAAGGCAAAAATGCACTCTCTCTATCATCAAAGAACTCAAGATGGACGGGGAGGCAGGCGTATTAAACCAATTACCAAAATGCACTCTGGTAAGTTCTGTAGTGTACCTAGTATGATGGAAACACTGGAGCCAGCACTTAACTCTTGGAGGAATCAGAAAAGGCTTGGTAAAAATGATGACATTTGAAACAAGCCTTAAGAGATAAAAGGAGCTCATCAGGTACATGAGAGAGGGGGCTGGCATATCAGAGCTAGAAAACAGCGAGTAAGCTCTGAAGGCACAGAAGTGAGTGAACGCATGGCAAGAAGAGTCCGGCAGAGGGTGCAGTAGCGGAAGGAATGGAGACAAAATTGTGAAGAATGCACGCATGCCATTCAAACGGCTTCAGACTTTTCAGTCCACAGGAGCTACGGGAGGATTGACAGCATGAGAGAATCTGTGTTTTAGAAGGCTGTCAAGGAGGAGTGAAGTCTTCAATCGGCCCTGTAGGAGACATGGAAACAGTCTTGGCAAGAGATATTATGCAACTAAACACAGTCCAGGGACACAGGCTCAGAGAAGATGGGAGAGATCTGAGAAATAATTACAAAGAGGGGAAAAGAGGACATGATTGATTGAATTTCTGCCTTGCTCCCAGACCCTGAGACAGGTGCTTTATACACCTAATTTTGTTTACTTCTTACTGCAACCCTGGGAGGGTGTAACGTCCCCCTTAAGAAAGTGAACATAGTGAGGTGGACTCGCTCAAGGTCACAGAGGCATTAAGTGGCCCAGCAAAAACCCATGCTCTTTCTCCCTCCTCACATGGAATCAAAGGGCTTGGTGATAAGGTTCCATCATCCTTCCCTTCCCTAAACTCTATAGAAAGCGATGTGTGTACACCAGCCCCTAGCAGCCACAGGAGGAAGGTATTCTGTTAGGTTCCATCATACTCAGGAAAGGAATATTTCTTATATCAAGCAGAGTTTGGAGGCGAAGCCAGTGTTCGCCCTATTTAGGTCTGATTAGTTTTCTGTTATTGCTGCTGCAACAAATTGTCATCAACTTCGTGGCATAAAACAACACGAATTTATTATCTTACACAGGGTAAAGTTCTGTAGGGTAGGAGTTTGACAAGGGTCTCACTGGGCTAAGATCGAGGTGTCACTGGGGCTGTGTTCCTTTCTGGAGGCTTTAGGGGCGAATTCTTTCCTTGCCTTTTCTGGTTTCTAGAAGATGCCAGTTTGGTTTGTGGACCCCTTCCTCCAGCAATGACAGATCCAGTGTTTCTCCCACTGCATCCCTTTGACCTTCTCTTCCGCTTTTTTTTTTTTTTTTGAGATTTTATTTATTTGACAGGGAGAGACACAGCGAGAGAGGGAACACAAGCAGAGGGAGTGGGAGAGGGAGAAGCAGGCTTCCCACCAAGCAGGGAGCCCGATGTGGGGCTCGATCCCTGGACCCTGGGACCATGACCTGAGCCGAAGGCAGACGCTTAACGACTGAGCCACTCAGGCGCCCCCCTCTCTCTTCCACCTTTGAGGAAACTTCTGATCACATCTTGCTCACCCTGATAATCCAAGATAGTCTCCCCATTTTAGGGTCAAGTGATTGGCAACCTTAATTCCATTGGTAACCTTAATTCCATTAGTAACCTTAATTCTGCTTTGCCATGAAACAGAACATACTCACAGGTTCTGAGGATTAAGTCATGGAAAGTTTTGAAGGGCCATTATTCTGAGTAGTTTCTTTCTTTTTTTTTTTTTTTTTAAAGATTTTATTCATTTATTTGAGACAGAGAGAATGAGAGACAGAGAGCATGAGAGGGAGGAGGGTCAGAGGGAGAAGCAGACTCCCTGCCGAGCAGGGAGCCCGATGCGGGACTCAATCCCGGGACTCCAGGATCATGACCTGAGCCGAAGGCAGTCGCTTAACCAACTGAGCCACCCAGGCGCCCCTGAGTAGTTTCTTTGCGTGGTTTTAGATTGGAATCTTATTGTGTTAGAAATTTACAAGGAGAGGTTCAGGGAGGCAGTGGTAAGTAAAGAGTTAATTAGCCATCCAAAAAACACAATGACCTCTTGACAATGTTGACTGTGGTGTAGACCTGTGGGCCAAGAGCGAGTTTGTTGGGGGTAGGCAGTTCACATCTTCGAAGAAAAGCTCATCAAGCCATGACCAGTGGAAACCAGGATACCAGTCACCTGGGAAACCAAGTAAACATAAACATACAGCCATCCATCACTGCCATCTGGAAAAAATTGGGTAGTGAGGTTCTTCCTGTTAGGCCCTGTTCCAGTATTTATTTGTGTAGCTGGAGATCTCAGACCAGCCCTTCTGTCAGCGATGCTTCAGTGAGGTGTATGAGGCTGAATCTCAGCCTGGAATTAAAACATACCACCGTCCTGTATGAATGTGGATGTAAATATTACCAGCAGACAGGTCACTCAAGAGATAGGTGTCCATATTTCCAAGTCTAAACAGTCTCTGTCGGTCAGACGTGGAGGCCCCATGTGCTTGTTGGCAACATCATCTTTAGAAAAAAGATCTGAATTCCCAGTGAATGCTGCATGTGTCCTGCTGTGTCCGGGAGCTCTGGTGCCCAGAAGTCTCGTCCTACCCGCTCCTCCCTGGTCAATGACTTCAGGCAGACATATGCTGGGAAAAGGTGGTTTTAGTAGGGTCCACTGTACAAAGTGTCCTCCTGAGTCCTCACTGTTGGTCAAGAAAGTTTTCAGTGGTTGTTCCAACCGTGGTGAGAGATTTGCCCTGCTCCCTTCACATGCTCTCACCTCGTCCCGCCAAGTGGTTCAGGTATATTTACAAGGTAACTGGCTGGGTTTGCAGGGGCAAGTCCGAGGCATGGATCAGAGCAAAGCCAAGTGACCCACGCAGGGAACAAACCTATGACCTTGGCCTCCTAAGCACTATATCCTGACAGACTCCGCTAACAGAGCCCACGAAAGCCCACCCTTCGATTCAGGCCCATATGCACCACTGAGACACTCAAAGGCTGCCTGGCTGCAGCAGGAAGGGGAGCATTCAGACCATGCTAGATTTCCTGGTATTATGTTGTTTTCTCTTACCTTGAAGATACATTTGGGGACCCCTCGTTGGATGATACGGAGTCAAAACCAAACGTATTCTTGATGCCCAGGGAGTGCTGTGGGCTGCAGAGAAACTCTCCCATCCTTATTCACGGTTACAGTGTGAGCTCCTAAAGGGCATTGACTATGCTGTATCCAGTCCTTGGCACAGAGTAAATGCTCAAAGCATGTCAGTGAAATGAAATTTAAAAATGGATGAATTAATGAGCTAAGTAAATTTTTCACATGTACCCCAACTTTACTTTGAAAGGTGGTTCTCAAAACCCCCCCATAGTCCTTATCACTTGTTTCATGGATGAGAAGTATCCTAGACCAGTCCTGCCTATTAGGAATATAATCCAAGCCCCAAGTGTAAGCCACACACAGACTTTTAAATTTTCTATTAGTACGTTAAAATAAGTAAAAAGAAACATAGAATTAACAGAGGTTAATTCTAATACTATTATCTTTTATTTAACCCTCGAATATTGTCATTTTACATGTAAGTTATGTAAAAATTATTAAGATATTTTTTGTTCTGTTTTGGTTACAACTCTAGCAACTCATCTCAGTTCATACCAGCCACACTTCAACAGCTGGGCTCTGGATACTATCCACTCTCATTGGTCAATATCATTATTAACAACTGAATAACCCTCCACGAAGAATCCTTACTTTGATTAGCTCATTAGTAATGGCCACGTTGATAAGTGGCTTTATTTTCCACTTTACAGTTGAAGAAACAGACTTCATTTCCAGCTAGTAAGTGGTGGGGCCAGGATCACACACTAACCATTTCTGTAGGGAACCTCAACAGAATGTAGAACAGATGGGGTTGCTTCTGAAAAGACTCCATTGAGGGGACTCTTAGTTCTAATTATCTATCGTATTATAGTTGATTTAGGTCAAATGGTTTCGGCAGACACTGCCACATTATAAATGTCATGTAGTAAGGATACTTAAGACTGGCCCAGGGTTCAGTGATCCATAGGCTTCAGTGTGGGAACCAGTGCCTGACCCTTTCCCAAATTCATTGTTTCAATAGCTGTCCCAATTCTGGCTGGTACCTCCTGACTCTGAGAAGAAAAGCAAGGCTTGTGGAAAGACACATTTCTTCTGGGCCATTATACACAACTCCCTAATTTCCAATATTTTGTCCATTTCAGAGCTCCAAGAAACTTGCCTGAACCTCTTAGTCCTGCTTTCAGACAGAAAATAGAACTCATTTTCGTTCTTCTCCTTCTGATTTCCAAACAGTAACAGTATTTGGTAAGACTTCCCAATTTTATTTCCAGAGACCTAGGGCCTCAACTCCCTTTCCAGTTATGCTCTCAGATAGACTTAAGTGTGGTTATTTTGCAGCATTAATTTTTGCATAGTCTGGCTGGTCTATAATGCTGCTTTGCTTGGAACTCTGATGTTGTGATTTTCTTCTTTAAATCCAAATCCTCTTTGGAAAAGACATCTGGTTTCTCACCCAAGCCATGTCCAAACAGGTCTGGTCCCCAGACCGTATCTGGCATAAAAGAGGCTCAGTGAGATACACAATAAATGACTATAGTCTGATTTTAGGCCAGATGGTTCTGAAGACCATGTTTCTTCTCTCTTGACCCCAATTCTTAGCCCCTGAGGGATCCTGACAGGCACCAAGAACATCCAAGTATGAACTCAGGATTTTCCTAAAACACTATATGATCCTGCTATCCTCTGATAAAGATGCCTTAATGGGGGCACCTGGGTGGTTCAGTTGTTAAGCGTCTGCCTTCGGCTCAGGTCATGATCCCAGGGTCCTGGGATCGAGCCCCGCATCGGGCTCTCTGCTCAGCGGAAAGCCTGCTTCTCCTCCCACTCCCCCTGCTTGTGTTCCCTCTCTCGCTGTGTCTCTGTCAAAAAATAAATAAAACCTTAAAAAAAAAAAAAAAAAGATGCCTTAATGGCATAGTACACTCTACAAGATAAAATCCAAACTCTTTAATCATGCAATGAATCCCTCCATGTTAGGACTCTTTCCTGCTCCTCAACCTTCTCTCCTATCACACCTCATGTCCCATGCTCCAATGGTACCAACATCCCTGAACTTTTCCTGAAAATACCGGGTAGGTTCGGGCCTGTGATCTCTATACCCAAATGGCCAGTTCTCCCTCGTTCATTTCTGTGCACCTTGCCAACACTTACTTGTGGAGTCTCACCGGAACCCCCCCCCCACCAAATTGGAACTGACCTCTCTTTCCTTTGTGCCTCCCAACACTTTCCACTCCTCCAGCACAAAGCTTGCAACATGCTACTGTACTTTTTGCTCAAATGGCTAAACAAGGGGCAAGGACTATGTCTTAGTTATCATTGACCCTCCTTTGCTTATCTAAATGTCTGGTGCATGAATAAGCATTTTATTTAGTTACTTATGAAGAAAGAATAGACAGATATTACGGAGGTAGGGTGATGGCTTACTTTAGGTAAATGGTTGTAGTAGTCAATTTACCTGTTGCTTAGCCCCTCTTTCATTTAGGACATGCTTAGAAATCTAAGCATGAGTGAGGTTCTGGGACCTTTTGATGGCCTGGAAAGTAGAAGAAGCCAGATGAGACCAGGAGAAGAAAAACAGGTTGCTAATTGTGTAGCATTTCCTCTCAGCTTCAGGAAAAGTGAACAAAGGGATCCTCAGGTATTCTGTTAGGTTTCCCAGCTTAGCTCAGAAGGGAAGAGCAGGAAAAGAGACAGGATTCAGGGCAAAAGTCTTTCTCTGATATTAAGTTTCCACTGGAGTGGAGCATTTCCTATGCTGCATTTTCTGAAAGCATGATGTGTAAATTGCAGTAAAGACTCAAACTTATTCCCCTTCAAATCTAAGAAGTGCCTGCACACACACACACTCATGCACACACATATGCACACACACTGAACAAAATATGTTTTTAAAAGCACTATGTTAAGATACTGGAGAGTGATTAAAAGCAGGAAGATCCCGAAGAGAGTCTATACATGGAAGAAGGAAATGGGGCTGTTGAGTTCTATAGTGGTTAGACCTATGTAAGCTCTACTCTGCACCAGGCAGAATGACTAGAACTCCAACATAAAACCCACAGTCTCACTGGCTAGAAGAGCCAGAGTATGGGGCAACAACAAGTAGAAAATTAAGGGGGAATCCTTGAAAGGATAGAGACAAAGAGAGGGGAGCCCTACTGCCACATCTCTGACTGA